>NC_057794.1:294976880-295339169 GCF_018294505.1 Triticum aestivum | reverse complement strand
GGCCGGGGCGGTGGCGGACCGGCGGTGGGGAGTGTTTTCGGGGCGGGCCGGGCGGCGGGGGGCTGCTGTTTGGCCGGCTCAGGGGGGTGGAGGTTGAAGATGAACCGTAGGCCCTTGATTTCGTATCCAACGGCTGCAAAATCGACTGACCAGAGATGAAAAAGTCAGTTGACCGACGTGTAGCCTCACCTTGCTAGTGCGTTCAGTTTCGACAACAAAATTCAGTTTCGACAGAAAAATTCAGTTTCGACAGTTAAGTTCAGTTTCGACAGTTCAGTTCAGTTTCGACAGTTAAATTCAGTTTCGACAGTTAAGTTCAAAGACGAGCGGCTAATGTATTTTACATCTAGCACTTTGTGTTTATGTATTTTACGTCATGTATTGGAGATGCTATTAGAATTCCACTCAGGTTTACGTTGTTCGTTGTCTCTCTTGTCCCGCTTCAGCCTCAGCGTCGTACAACTCACCGGAGCTGCTCCAACGACGAAACCCTCCATCACAGCGGAGAAGTACCACTGGCTCCTCTCCAGACGCCTAAGATCTTCTTCCCCTCCTCCGACAGCCAAGTCAGCCGGAGCATCCTCACCGGCCAACCCAATCACGCTGAGATCGACATGGCTTCGCCAAAGAGGTTGTACACTTGTTGCATCTCTTTTTTACTCTACATGTTATATATATTGTCCACTGAACACTCGTAGTAACGGGAAATACGATTATTTTATCCTACTATATGACAAGCAGTGAGGTACCAGGCAACTTAGCTATCCGTGATGGACTCTCTTGAACACCATCATTATTTATCTCTGCGCGTTTGAGCTGTGCATTTGTCGATGGGCCTGGGAGTTGAGCTAGTATGGCAGTGACCTGGGTCCAAAGTAATAGAAGTAGCACAAAAACATTTTTTAGTGTAGGATTTTCCTTGCTCAAGCCTGCCTACTAGAATCGCCAGTGCTTGAAAGGAAAAGTGAATGAAAAACATCGGAATTGGAAAGTTTCCTGTGGTACTACTTTTCATGAATTTGGTGCAAAGGAATGGAGCAAAGGAAAACTGTAGGATTTGTTCCTTTAGTGTCTCCTTGAAAGAAAAACCATAGGAATTCTAATTTCCACTTCTCCTCCTTTTCATATTCCTATTCATCAAGCACAAGACTAAGAGATAGTAGCATAATAGCATTATAACTGTACATTTTCTTGTGGTTTGACTTAATCTCACCATGCTTTTTTGCATCCTGTGATCTTCCAATTGTTGTGAATCAAACACCCAGATTGGCAGAAATCCTGTGTTTTTAAATTCTCTGTTTTGCACGTGCATTCCTATCCTATTCCTGTCTATTTCCTATCCCTGCATTGTTAGAATCCTCAAATTCAAACAAGCCCTTACTCAATTACTTCTGTTACAGATATGTGTCAAAGAAAACCTTGTGTGGTTTGTCCTGCTCCTGCGGCGCTGTGTTCCACCCCAGCTCAGCTGCTCCAATGATGGAAGGGTTCACCACAGCAGGGATCCGCTCTCCAGACTGTCTTTCGCCGCCTCAGATCTTCTTCCCCGCCGCCGGCAGCCACGACAACTGCATTACCATCATCAACTGAGCAGATGACCTTGAGGACTACATGGGTCCGCAAGAGAGGTCGCACTCTTCCGTGTCTGCTTACGTTATGCGTCGCTTAATATGACGACATGCTACATTACCGTCGTGTTCACCTATTAGACTCCGAGTCAGGTCCAAACTAATGCTGAAACTTGAGTTTTAAATGGTTGTGGGGTACATATTGGGGCATCAATCAGTACTATCTGTCTACTATCTGGTTAATCTCCGGTGTCTACTATGAGTTTCATGTTGGGTGCAAACAAACATTAAAGGAGCCATTATCTGTATTTTTTAACTAAAGCTATTATCTACCTGCTATCATTGGTTTTGGGTCTATCCAAAGTTTGCTACCACCACTCTGGATTTGTGCATGCACTCCTTACATAATCTCACTATGTTTTATTCCTATGCATGCCAGTTATTGTACACAATGGAAGTGATCATGTAGAGCAAAAGAGACGAGCCTTGCATGGCAATAAATTTCATGCAGACGTCGTTCCATGGTGGGCGCAAAGGCAGCCCCCCCTCCACCCATTTTGGATCGTAATCAAGAGGAAGATAACTGTTATGAGGGGGATTCAGAAGGAGAAGACCACTCCTATTTACCCCATGAGGTCTTCGCTCTAAGTTGGCATGCTGATGTTGGTAATATCATGCATATGGTGCCTTGCATTGCTTACTGTATACATTAAAGATGTCATCTGCTTAGTTTAGACATGCTTTATGTCAATGCCATCTATTTAGTTTCTTTATCGTATATGTGAATCATGCAATGCCATCTTGTCTAGCCAGGCATCATATATGTGAATTTTGCAATGCCACCCTGGTTAGCCAGTGATCTTATATGTGAATTATATCATGCCATCATTTTTTATTACGTGTTAAATTTGTCAAAAATTTTAGTACATTCAATTACTCTTCCTGTGCATCAGCCATTTGGCACGGTCATGGAAAAATCTGGAGTGGAAACAAGGTCTTCAGAGCATACAATGCTATCTGACGAAGCACATGTCTTGCTGGTTACTGATAGCTCCTCAGAGGAGGATTCTGAGACAGATGACCAGTCATATTTCCCCCCGAGGTGCATGCCCTAACTTGGCAGGGTTATGTTGCTCATATCGCGCGTATGGTATCTTGCATTGCTATGTCATTTGCTTAGTTTAGACATGCTTTGTGTGAATGCCACCTGTTTAGTGTCTAATTACCATATATGTGAATTATGCAATGTCATCTTGTTGCAAGACATTATATATGTGAATTATGCAATGTTATCTTGTTGCAAGGCATTATGTATGTGAATTATGCAATGCCATGTTGTTTAGGCAAGCGTCATATATGTGAATTATATCACACCGTCCTTTTTTTATTTCTCATTGCTTTTGTCGACAATGTTTGTATATTCAACTGCTCTTCCTGTGCATCAGCCATTTGAATTGGTGATGGAGAAATCTGGAGTGAAAACAAGGTCTTCAGAGCAGACAATGCTACCTGTTGAAGCAGATATCTTGCTGGTTACATATAGCTCTTCAGAGGAGGATTCAGAGGCAGATGACCAGTCCTATTATCCCCCTGAGGTGTATGCTCAAACTTTTGCAGGGTTATATTACTCATATAATGCATATGTTGTATTGCAATGCTTAGTTTTTACATCATATACACAATATTGAATGCCATCTCCTTAGTTGAGACATCATATATGCGATTGCCCTCTGCTCACTTCCTTAGTATATAAATCATATATTTGAATTATGTCATGCCATGATGTTCACATAGACAGCATGTATCTGAATTATGGCATGCCAACCCATTTTCTAAAGACATAATATAGTTATATCATCTCATCTTGTTTACATATTCATCATATTTAAATTATGTCATTCTATCCGTGAATTATATCATGCCATCATGTTTCCATCAACGGCATGTTTGTGATTTATGGCATGCCAACCACTTTAATAGACACATCGTATATTTATATCATGTCATCCTGTTTTCATAGTCATCATATTTTGAAGTATGTCATTCTATCCTGTTTAGTTAGCCATCATACATGTGAAATTGTGTCATGCTATCCTGTTTAATTAGCCATCATATATGTGAAATTATGTCCTGCTATTCTGTTTGCTTAGACAACATAAATGTGAATTATTTCATGCCCTGTTTTCTTCCCTACTATACATTGCACATGTCTATCTTACAATGTCTGTACATTCAATTACTTTTCTTGTTTATCAGCCATTTCAATTGGAGGGAGTGATGGCAGTATCTGTGGGAGTAAAAACACGGTCTTCAGAAAAGATCGTGCTACCTGTTGATGCAGATAGAACCACGGTTGTACTTGCCCAAGAACCAGCCCCACCACACATAACCCACACTCATGCAGATTATACCCCTACCCAGTTGGACAGAGAACCAGCTACACCCCTTCTAACCCCAACCCCAGCAGATAGACACCCAGTTCCCGTTGACACAGCACCGTCTCCACCACAGAGCACCCAAACACGAGCAGTTAGTAAGGCAACTGCAGTGCCCAAATCACGAGGACCACCACTCCGAACCCGAAGTCAATGCTTAAAGCAGAAGAAGAATTGTTCTCAGGTCAGGTTCCGTAGCTATGGTTCATACTACTTTTCTCTTGCATCATTGTATTTACTGATACCAACTAATTTCAAATTTGAAGGATGCAATTGAAACTCCAATGGCGCAACAGGTATGTTTTAAACCTGTTTCTTCAACGTGTTTGGCTGTTTGCTGTTGTAACTTGCTCTATGTTGATTTCAGTTTCAATTGAATAAACAGTTATGTTCTCATGCCATGCACATTACAAGTGTTGTCATTGCTGTGTAGTTTCCCACACTTATATTCTGTCTATGCTGCTTTGTCTTAAATAGATATGATTCGAACTGTATCTATCTTGATTTGGCAACATAAACTAGAATGATATAGACCATACAGTGACCATACTACATAGATATATGTTTGTTTCATGCTGTTATCCTGTCCACCTTACTACTGAACTGGTTTACCAAAATGAGTTTCATATACTACATTGTAAACCTGAGATGTGTTTGTTTGTTTCTCTTTTAGAACGCGGATAAAATATTGGAGAAAAGTACCCTGTTATGCAATGGTAAAGGAAGTTATGCAGATAAGGTTCAAGATAGTGAGACATCCCTGTTGGTCTCCAAGAAAGCTGATAAAAACTATATTGAAGACACTGAGACAACCCCAAAGTCCTGTCTTGATGTAGTGTTCGAGTTACTGGCTACCACTGCTAGCACCAGCTCTTCGAACTCATTGCCTGAATCAGTTCGGCTTCTTGAGTCTCAACTTCAAGTTGAAAGACATCGATCAGATGTTATGCGACAGGAAGCCGAAGGATTGAGGAAGTCCCTGCAGAATTTAGATGCATACTTTCTGGTGCAACAACAAGCGCTGGAGGACTTAAGCGCCAAACAACAGAAACTTAATAAGCTTGCTAAGCATCTTGCCAGCATTATGGGTACCCAGGATATTGTTTCTTGAGCTCTTCTGAAGTGGTTTCAGTTCTGGACTTATTTTGCTGCGGCGTTTATATGCTGTTGTGTTCCCTATTGTAACGCCCCGAGACCGATGTGCCAGGTGTCCTCCAGTTATTCGATGTTGTGGTGTTGTCCTCTTCTTGCGTGTTGCATCTTATCATGTCATCATGTGCATTGCATCATCATGTTTTCAAAACGTGCATCCGTCCCGGCCTCCTCGTTCTCTCCGTTGTCCGTTCTGAGCCCAGACACACTTGCACGCGTCTGTGGCATGTCCGAAATATTATTTTATAAGTGGCCGGAAAATGTTCTCGGAATGGGATGAGAGTTGACGTGTGGTCTTATTATAGTGTAGATAGACCGCCTGTCAAGTTTCATCGCATTCGGAGTTCGTTTGATAGCCCAACCGTTAAACTATAGCGGCACTATAGCCGGTCTAACGTCGGACGTTTTCGGTCTCCGAAAACCATGCCGGGCTGCATCTCTCTCCTCTTCTCTCAGGCCAACCCGCGCTCCACAGTCCTCCTAGGCCCATGTCTACCCCTCTCTCGGTTATGCCCGTGGCCCTCCTCGTGCGCGCGCTCGAAAGCTGTCCCGGACCCGACTTGGGCTGTCGCTACCGCTGTGTCCTGAACATCCCCAAACATCTACAAAATATCACCGTTTTATTATTTGGACTCCCTAGCCTATTATTTCTGAACCGTCCGATTTTGATCGGAGGCTCCAGATAGCCCCTAACCAAAAATCCAGTGCTTTATATAGACCTAGGCAGCAACCCTAAAATCTAGGGGTTTTTTCCCTCCACCGCCGCCACCGGGTCGCCTCCCATCTCGGGATCGCCTCGCCCGATCCTCCTCGACCCCTCGCCCAACCAGTGCATCCCCTCCAATCCATCCTTCCCGCGCCCACCCTCTCGATCCAGGAGCCGAGCTCCCCTACCTGAGGTCGCCGACTTCGACCGGCCTCGCCGGAGACCAGCGCAGCCGCGCCCGACCCCCTTTCCTCCCTGTTCAGTCGCAGCAGTATCTGAGGGCTTCCACCAGCTCACGGCCGCAGCGCCGACAACCAAGACCGGCCTCGTCCAGCTCCTCTCCTCCCTGTATCTCCCTTTCCTCTGTTTCCTCTCTCACTTGCGCTCTGTCCTCTCCAGGAAGTTGCAGAAGGCAAGCACCATGCCATGGACTCCCCTGCTCGACGATCGCGTTGGCGAGCGCCACCACCGGAGATGCCCCGTCCGCTGCCCGAACCTGCAAGATGAGCAGATGAGTCACCACCTGCCTCCTTTTCTCCCCTGTTTTTCCTCTGTTTCCTCCTCTAACCTCTCCCTCTTGTTTGACTTCTTCTCTGCCAGGAAACGAACAGGGCTCGCGCCCTGATGCCGTGGCCGCCGGCGACCGAAGACGCCGTGTGCCCTCTCCTTCCCGTCTCCTACCTCGCCGTCCAGACACCGCATCGCCGTCTGCCGGCGCCCTGACCTCCTCCTCATCCAAGCGCCTACAAAGACCCCCGCAGGTTCCCGTCGCCATGGACGACCTCCTCGTCGCCCGTCCGTCGCTTGAGGCTCCGCTGCCGCCCGGAGCTTCCTCGACCCCATCGTCGACCAGATCCGCGTCTGCCCTGCGCCGCCTTGCCTTCCTCACCAGCATCTCGCCGGATGGAGCATCCTATGCGCCCCTGCCGTCGCTGCTGCTTTGTCTCTGTCGAGCAGAGAACAAACAGCGAACGCGTGCTCCTACCTGCGTTGACTGAGGCCGTGCTAGGCCCAGATCCCGCCAGCGTCCGCCACGCGCATGGGCCTCTTTGCCTCTCCAAGGCCCAGCGCCTCCCTTCGCGGCCTGCATCTTCCTCCGACTGGGCAAGGCCCATGGGTGAGAAGCCCCAGCGCCTCAGGATGTTTTTTTCTTTCTTTTCCCCGCTGTTGGGCAGCAGTTCCAGCCCATGTAGTTGAAGGAAATATGCCCTAGAGGCAATAATAAAGTTATTATTTATTTCCTTATTTCATGATAAATGTTTATTATTCATGCTAGAATTGTATTAACCGGAAACATAATACATGTGTGAAAACATAAACAAACAGAGTGTCACTAGTATGCCTCTACTTGACTAGCTCGTTAATCAAAGATGGTTATGTTTCCTAACCATAGACAAAGAGTTGTTATTTGATTAACGAGGTCACATCATTAGTTGAATGATCTGATTGACATGACCCATTCCATTAGCTTAGCACCCGATCGTTTAGTATGTTGCTATTGCTTCCTTCATGACTTATACATGTTCCTATGACTATGAGATTATGCAACTCCCGTTTGCCGGAGGAACACTTTGGGTGCTACCAAACGTCACAACGTAACTGGGTGATTATAAAGGAGCATTACAGGTGTCTCCAAAGGTAGATGTTGGGTTGGCGTATTTCGAGATTAGGATTTGTCACTCCGATTGTCGGAGAGGTATCTCTGGGCCCTCTCGGTAATGCACATCACATAAGCCTTGCAAGCATTGCAACTAATGAGTTAGTTGCGAGATGATGTATTACGGAACGAGTAAAGAGACTTGCCGGTAACGAGATTGAACTAGGTATTGGATACCGACGATCGAATCTCGGGCAAGTAACATACCGATGACAAAGGGAACAACGTATGTTGTTATGCGGTCTGACCGATAAAGATCTTCGTAGAATATGTAGGAGCCAATATGGGCATCCAGGTCCCGCTATTGGTTATTGAATGGAGACGTGTCTCGGTCATGTCTACATTGTTCTCGAACCGTAGGGTCCGCACGCTTAAGGTTTCGATGACAGTTATATTATGAGTTTATGAGTTTTGATGTACCGAAGGAGTTCGGAGTCCCAGATGAGATCGGGGACATGACGAGGAGTCTCGAAATGGTCGAGACGTAAAAATCGATATATTGGATGACTATATTCGGACATCGGAAAGGTTCCGAGTGATCCGAGTATTTTTCGGAGTACCGGAGAGTTACGGGAATTCGCCGGGGAGTATATGGGCCTTATTGGGCTTTAGGGGAAAGAGATAGGAGAGGTTGGGCGCCCCCCAAGGCCTAGTCCAAATTGGACTAAGGGGAAGGGCTGCGCCCCCTCCTTCCTTCTCTCCTCTTTTTCCTTGCCTTGACTCCTACTCCTAATACATGGAAGGACTCCTAATTGGACTAGGAAAGGGGGCACTCCTTTATATACGGGGGCAGGGGGCACCCCATAGACACACAAGTTGATCCACGTGATCGTTCCTTAGCCGTGTGCGGTGCCCCCTGCCACCATATTCCACCTCGGTCATATCGTTGTAGTACTTAGGCAAAGCCCTGGGTCGGTAGAACATCAAGATCGTCACCACGCCGTCGTGTTGATGGAACTCCTCCCCGATGCTTTGCTGGATCGGAGCCCGGGGATAGTCATCCAGCTGTACGTGTGCTAAGAACTCGGAGGTGCCGGAGTAACGGTGCTTGGTTCGGTCGGATCGTGAAGACGTACGACTACTTCCTCTACGTTGTGTCAACGCTTCCTCAGTCGGTCTGCGTGGGTACGTAGACAACACTCTCCCCTCTCGTTGCTGTGCATCACCATGATCTTGGGTGTGCGTAGGATTTTTTTTGAAATTACTACGTTCCCCAATAGTGGTATCAGAGCCTAGGTTTTATGGTTTGATGTTATATGCACGAGTAGAACACAAGTGAGTTGTGGGCGATATAAGTCATACTGCCTACCAGCATGTCATACTTTGGTTCGGCGGTATTGTTGGACGAGACGACCCGGACCAACATTACGCGTACGCTTACGCGAGACCGGTTCTCCCGACGTGCTTTGCACATAGGTGGCTTGCGGGCGACTGTCTCTCCAACTTTAGTTGAACCGAGTGTGGCTACGCCCGGTCCTTGCGAAGGTTAAAACGGAGTCTATTTGACAAACTATCGTTGTGGTTTTGATGCGTAGGTAAGATTGGTTCTTGCTTAAGCCCGTAGCAGCCACGTAAAACTTGCAACAACAAAGTAGAGGACGTCTAACTTGTTTTTGCAGGGCATGTTGTGATGTGATATGGTCAAAACATGATGAGATATAAGTTGTTGTATGAGATGATCATGTTTTGTTAAAGTTATCGGCAACTGGCAAAAGCCTTATGGTTGTCTCTTTATTGCATAAGATGCAAGCGCCAAATAATTGCTTTACTTTATTGCTATGCGATAGCAATAGTTGCAAGAGCAATAGTTGGCGAGACGACCGTGTGACGACACATTGATATAGATCAAGATGATGGAGATCATGGTGTCATGCCGGTGACAATAGAGATCATGACAGTACTTTGGAGATGGAGATCAAAGGCGCAAGATGATGATGGCTATATCATGTCACATATTTTGATTGCATATGATGTTTATCTTTTATACATCTTATTTTGCTTAGTTTGATGGTAGCATTTTAAGATGATCTCTCACTAATTATCAAGAAGTGTTCTCCCTGAGTATGCACCGTTGCTAAAGTTCTTCGTGCTGAGACACCACGTGATGATCGGGTGTGATAGGCTCTACGTTCAAATACAACGGGTGCAAAACAGCTGCACACGCGGAATACTCAGGTTATACTTGACGAGCCAAGCATATACAGATATGGCCTCGGAACACGGAGACCGAAAGGTCGAGCGTGAATCATATAGTAGATATGATCAACATAGTGATGTTCACCAATGAAACTGCTCCATCTCACGTGATGATCGGACATGGTTTAGTTGATTTGGATCACGTGATCACTTAGAGGATTAGAGGGATGTCTATCTAAGTGGGAGTTCTTAAGTAATATGATTAATTGAACTTAAATTTATCATGAACTTAGTCCTGGTAGTATTTTGCAAATTATGTTGTAGATCAATAGCTCGCGTTATTGCTTTCATATGTTTATTTTGATATGTTCCTAGAGAAAAATTGTGTTAAAAGATGTTAGTAGCAATGATGCGGATTGGATCCGTGATCTGAGGTTTATCCTCATTGCTGCATAGAGGAATTATGTCCTTGATGCACCGCTAGGTGATAGACCTATTGTAAGTGCATCTAGTGCCACCCCTAGTTGGTTTTGGAGTATTGACGACAAACCTAGCTGAGGGACTAATGTGTTTGTGAGAATTGCAGGATAACACAGGTAGAAGTCCCTCATTGATTCGGTTTTACTACCAGAGATGACCCCTAAAAATGTATGAAGACATTGAAGCCAAAGGTGGTATATGAAGATATTCACATTGAAGACTATGACAAAAGAAGACACGTTATGAAGCCTATGGAGCTCGAAGACTTAGATCCTTCGTAGTTCTTTTTCTTTTGTGTTGAGTCATAGGAACCACCGTACAGTTAAGTGGGGTCCAGGAGAACCAGTCAGAATGACTGAAGTGATGCCTAAACCAAAAACCTATGTCTTCGAGTGAAGACAATGAGAGAGAATCTTGTCCAGAGCCGGACAAGTCAGCTTTGCTTGTAACCCAAGTAAAGTTGCCATGAGAGTTTGAAATCTGACCGTTGCGACATGTGTCAGTTCCTTAGTGACCCAGGGTCATTTCGGACAAATCAGGTCGGGTTGCCAAGTGGCTATAAATAGCCCACCCCCTACAACCATAAACGGTTGGCTACTCAGATTTCAGTGCACGGCTTTTGTCGTTTGAGAGCAACCCACCTCGAAGCCTTTGAGAGAAAATTCCTAGCGAGGAGAAAAGCCCTAACCACCCAGAGCCAGAGAACATTGGGCATCACTTAAGTCTTCTTATCTGTGTGATTTGAAGACTTATTACACTTGAGGACTGTGAATCCTCCAGACGGTTAGGCGTCGCATTCAGAGCATCCAAGAGACATTGTGGATTGCCAGTGAACGAAGTCTGTGAAGGTTTGGGAGTCTACCTTGAAGACTTACCAAAGTGATTGGGCGAGGACTATGTGACCTTAGCTCAAGGAGAATACGGTGAGGACTTGGTGTCCTGAGCTGCGTGTTCAGGACTGGGTGTCCGGGACCGTGTGTCCTAAGGTTTAAATACCTAGCCGCTCCAACCAGACGTACAGTTGTCACAGCAACTGGAACTGGTCCAACACATCATTGTCTTCAACGAGTCACTTGTTTCATCTTCACTTCCTTTTTCTTACTGTTACTCATTGTGAAGCCATTGCTTGCTTGCTCTATCTTTTGTCTTCACAACATGAATGTATGATCTGTTTGGCTTCATAACTTCTTCCCACCTAATCCTTATTACACTGCGGCTGTTTGTCATTGCACTTTCACTTTATTGAATACTTGACCATGGCTGGCCTAGTGTAATCTAACTTTCGCTGCATAGTAATAGGCAAAATCTTCTCTGTTTGTCTTCATAACTCTCACGTTTTGAAGACTTTTATAAAAATCGCCTATTCACCCCCCTCTAGTCGATATAACGCACTTTCAATTGGTATCAGAGCAAGGTGCTCCCTTGTTCTGTGTGTTTCGGTTTAACCACCTGGAGTTTTAGCTATGTCGACTGCAGGGATAATCAAAGTCTCCGCTGCGTGCCCCGTCTTCGATGGAACTGAATATCCCTACTGGAAGAATAAGATGCGCATGCATCTTGAAGCCATTGACGTCGACCTATGGTATGTCGTCGAGAACGGCGTTCCCAAGGCTGGAGAAGGTGTCACTGCTGCTGATGTCAAGAAGTTCACTCAACTGGACTCTACTGCCAAAAATATCATCTGTGGTCATCTGACAAAAGGACAGTATGGCCGTGTGAGTGCCTTGAAGACATCCAAGCTGGTCTGGGACTGGCTCTCCAAGGTCAATGAAGGCATCTCAACCCAGAGAGATCAAAGAATCAGTGTTCTTCGCAACCTCTTCAACCGCTTCAAGCGAAATGACAATGAGAATG
Source organism: Triticum aestivum (assembly GCF_018294505.1). Taxonomy (NCBI): domain Eukaryota; kingdom Viridiplantae; phylum Streptophyta; class Magnoliopsida; order Poales; family Poaceae; genus Triticum; species Triticum aestivum. The sequence goes on along the minus strand of NC_057794.1, from coordinate 295,327,181 downwards.
TCCAGCACACATTTGACCGGCTCACTCACATCACAAATGAGCTTCAAGCCCTCGGCGCCACTGAGATCACCAAACATGAAATCATCAAGACGCTGCTGAGATCACTTGATAGTTCGTTTGACATCCTAGCCCTGATGATACAAGAACGTCTTGATTTCAAGACACTCGATCCGTCTGACATACTTGAGAGGCTCAACACACATGAGTTTCAGCTTTCTGAGAAAAGAGATATCTACGGTCCAAACTATGGGCGAACTCGTGCCTTGAAGGCAAAAGCTGTTACCTCATCTGAAGAAGAATCTGACAGCAGTTCTGATGATCCTGAAGATATTGGAAGGGAACTTGCAATGCTAGTGAAGAAGTTCCAAAAATTCACCAAGAAGAAAGGCTTCAGAAAATCTTCACGATCAAGCTCAAGGAATGATGAAGTTTCTGCTCATGACTACAAGAAGAAAACATGTCACAAGTGCAAGAAAACTGGACACTTCATCTCTGAGTGTCCACAGTGGGACAATGAGAACAGAAGGAAGAAGAAGAGCAAGGAATATGATTCTGATGACAAGAAGAAGAAGAAATACTCAAAGTCTTCTTCCAAGTCTTCCTCAAAGTCTTCATCACACAAGAAGAGCTCATCTGGCAAGGCACGTGCGTTTGTTGGCAAGGAAATGGATTCAGAGGAGGAGTCCACTTCTAAGAAGGCAGAGGTGGAGTCTGAGGAGGAGTCTGATTCTGGCATTGCGAGTCTGGCTACAACATACGTCGCCAAGTCCATCTTCAACACTGAAGACAATGACTTCATCACCGACACCGATGCAAATGACAAGAACGACTCCACTCCTACCTACTGCTTCATGGCACGCGGTGCCAAGGTAAACACATGCACTACTCGCTATCAAACATCTAGTGACGATGACTCTGACTGTGATTCAAAACCCAGCTACAAAACACTTGCTAAAATTGCAACTGAACAACAGAAAGCTATGGAACATATTCAAAAACTGTTAGACAGAAGTGATGATCTGTTGGGTGCTGAAATGACTCGATCTGAATCCTTAATTGAAGACATAAAAAATCTTCACGTTAAGTATCAGGAACTTGAAGATCGTCTTGATACTCTCTCAACAACTCATGAAAAGCTTTCCTATGATTATCTTCAAAGGAAGCAAGAACTTGAGAAGTTGAGAGCGGCTCATGAAGATCTTCAAAAGGAAAATGAGTCACTTCGCGCCGAACAGATCAGTTCCGCTCAGGAAGGATTTGAACCACCATGTCTTAAATGCATCGAGCGTGATAATGCTACTTCTGTTGCTGAATGTTCCACTGCTACTGCTGTTGCAATATCTTCAACTGTTGATGTGGTAACTAACCCCTCTGCTGAGGATACCACTGCTATTGCTGATGAGAATGCTAGGTTGAAGACATTGCTTGAAACAGGGATGTACAAAAGTCTTAAAGGACATCAGACATTATGTGATGTCCTCAAGAAGCAGATTCTGAACCGAAACCCTAGGAAAGAGGGTGTTGGGTTCCTAAGGAAAATAAATGCAGATGGCTCTTACTAGAAACCTGAGCAGTACCCCAAAACCACATGGGTTGCTGCAAAGGAACCTTCAGCAGATCCATCCAATTTATCTGGCTTCACATGTGCTAACCCCATTATTATTGATGAATCCTTTGATGCAAACCATAAACTGTTTAAGAATCAGAATGGTGAAGTGTTTGCCAGGTACATTGGTACTAACTGCAGGAATGGACCGCCTATGAAGAAGATCTGGGTTCCGAAAAGGTGTCTGGAAGATCTTCCTGTGAATGTCTTCATGACACATCACTTGAAGAAGACAAACCTCAAACCAAAGGCTTCATATGGTCCAAAGGCTTCATACAAACAGAGGACTCACCTGAGTCACACTAACGCAAATGTTTTGCAGGGAAACCATACTCAGGCATATGAATATGAGAGCGGTTCATCGAACCATCATGTTCACATGACCAAAAATTATTCTGCTTATTCCTATGAGTATTATTGTCCACCTGCAAGACTATTTTCTAAGGCTTCAAAGCCAAAATTCTCAGATGCTGCACTTAGACTTATTGCTTCTAAGCCACCCTTGAAGATGTGGGTGGTTAAGAAAGCTTAACTCTCTTTTGCAGGGAAGGGTCTCCAGCAGAAAAACAAAATCTTCTGACGCTATTGCTGGGGACCTTAAAAATCTTGTAGGGCGCAAGATAAAATGCCCGAATGGCATCATCATGTACTTCATTCCTGAATCGCATGCTACTCTCCCTATTAGTCCTAATCTGGATCTAAGTTTACATAACCCACTGGTTTGTCAAATGTTTTTGCTTCACAATTCTCTTCGTGAAGCATATCCCCCTAACCGCACTGTAGGGTACGACACCAGCGTCTTCAAAGTCTTCAGAATGGATTATTGACAGTGGATGTACAAATCACATGACTTGCAAAAGAAGCATTCTTATGGACTCAACCTTATGTCCATCCGACAAGAGCCACATCACATTTGCTGACACTGGTAAAAGTAAGGTATTGGGTCTAGGTAGAGTTGCAATCTCAAAGGATCAACACATGGATAAAGTCATGCTTGTTGAATCCCTTGGCTTCAACTTAATGTCTGTCTCAATGCTTTGCGATTTGAACATGATCGTAATGTTTGGAAAATATCGTTGCCTAGTACTAATGGAATCTGACAAGTCTCTAGTGTTTGAAGGGTATCGGAAAGATGATCTGTATGTGGTAGATTTCTCGGCAGGGCCACAACTTGCAGTATGTCTTCTTGCAAAAGCTTTAGAATGCTGGCTTTGGCATCAGAGGCTTGGGCATGCTGGCATGAGGAACCTCCACACCCTTGCGAAGAAGAAGCATGTCATAGGCATCGAGGGCGTCAAGTTCAAGAAAGATCACTTATGCGGTGCCTGTGAAGCAGGGAAGATGACAAGGGCAAAACATCCTTCGAAGACAATCATGACTACTACTCAACCCTTCGAACTGCTCCACATGGATCTTTTCGGTCCCACTCACTACTCAACTTTTACTACTACTGCTTGCCTCTATGGCTTCGTCATTGTTGATGATTACTCTAGATATACTTGGGTGCACATAATCCTTTACAAGACTGAAGTGCAGGATGTCTTCAGACGCTTCGCCAATCGAGCTATGAACAATTTTGGCGCCAAGATAAAGCACATCAGAAGTGACAATGGCACTGAATTCAAGAACACTGGCCTTGATACATATCTTGATACCTTGGGCATCACACATGAATTCTCAGCTCCGTACGCGCCACAGCAGAATGGTGTCGTCGAACGCAAGAACAGAACACTCATTGAGATGGCCAGAATGATGCTAGATGAATACAAGACTCCAAGAAAATTCTGGACTGAAGCCATTGATACTGCATGTCATACAATCAATCGTGTTTATCTTCACAAGCTTCTGAACAAGACATCTTATGAACTCCTAACTGGCAAGAAGCCAAATGTCAGTTACTTCAGAGTATTTGGCTCAAGGTGCTGAATCAAGGACCCACACCACACCTCAAAGTTTGCACCAAAAGCACATGAGGGCTTTATGCTTGGATATGGAAAGGATTCACACTCCTACAGAGTCTTCAACCTCTTTCATTACAAAGTTGTTGAAACAGTGGATGTGCGGTTCGATGAGACAAATGGTTCACAAAGAGAGCAACTGCCAAATGTGCTAGATGAAGTTCCAGCTAGTGAATCAATCAAGCTTATGGGAACTGGAGAGATTATACCTTCTGAAGCTCATCCTGAAGAAGAACTTATCATCTCAGCACCTGATCAAGATGAAGACAATGCTCAGCCTGAAGACATTCCTCCCAACAACAACACAGATCAGCAAGAGCAAAGTCTTCGCCCTGTACATCCTCGTGTTGCCAATGAAGTGCAGATTGACAGAATAATTGACAGCATCAATGCACCTGGTCCACTCACTCGTTCAAGGGCAACTCAGCTAGCAAATTTCTGTGGGCACTTCGCATTCGTCTCAATATCAGAACCCAAGAAAGTTGAAGAAGCCTTCATGGAACCTGAATGGATTCAAGCTATGCAAGAAGAGCTTCAACAGTTTGAGCTGAATAATGTATGGGAACTGGTTAAGCGTCCTGATCCACGGAAGCACAACATAATAGGCACCAAATGGATATACCGCAACAAACAAGATGAGCATGGTCAAGTTGTCAGAAACAAAGCTCGTCTCGTTCCTCAAGGATATACTCAAGTGGAGGGCATTGATTTCGATGAAACATTTGCTCCTGTGGCTAGGCTTGAAGCCATATGCATACTGCTGGCCTATGCAAATCATCATAACATACTTCTATATCAAATGGATGTGAAAAGTGCCTTTCTCAATGGCAAGATTGAAGAAGAAGTGTATGTTGCACAACCGCCTGGCTTTGAAAATCCAAAACATCATGACATGGTATACAAGCTCAACAAGGCACTGTATGGCCTCAAACAAGCCCCTAGGGCCTGGTATGACACACTCAAATACTTCCTGAAGAGCAAAGGCTTCATACCTGGTTCCCTAGATCCCACTCTTTTCACGAAGACATATGATGGTGAACTGTTTGTGTGCCAAATATATGTGGATGACATTATCTTCGGCTGCACCAATCAAAAGTACAGTGAAGAGTTTGGATATATGATGTAAGAGCAATATCAGATGTCCATGATGGGGGAGCTGAAGTTCTTCCTTGGTCTTCAAATACGAAAACAACGCAATGGCATCTTCATATCTCAAGAGAAGTATCTCAAAGATTGCCTGAAGAAGTTCAGTATGCAAGACTGCAAAGGCTTCACAACACGAATGCCAGCCAAACATCATCTAGGTCCTGACGACAATGGTAAAGAGTTCGATCAAAAGGTATACCACTCCATGATTGGTTCTTTGCTTTATTTATGTGCATCTAGGCCAGATATTATGCTTAGTGTTTGCATGTGTGCTCGATTTCAAGCGGCACCAAAGGAGTTGCATCACTTAGCTGTGAAGCAAATTCTTCGATATTTGGCTCACACCCCAACTCTAGGATTATGGTATCCAAAGGGCTCAGAGTTTGATTTGGTTGGATTTTCGGATGCTGATTATGCTGGTGACAAAGTTGATCGCAAGTCTACATCAGGCACATGTCACTTTCTGGGACGATCACTTGTATGTTGGTCTTCAAAGAAGCAGAACTGTGTATCTCTCTCCACTGCTGAATCTGAATACATTGTTGCTGGATCTTGCTACGCTCAGCTTCTGTGGATGAAGCAAACACTCAAGGACTATGGCATTCATCTGAAGCAAGTACCACTTTACTGCGACAACGAAAGCGCCATCAAGATTGCCAACAACCCAGTTCAGCACTCGAAGACAAAGCACATTGAAATTCGTCATCACTTTCTCAGAGATCATGTTGTGAAGGAAGACATTGATATCATACACGTCAACACTGAAGAACAATTGGCAGATATCTTCACCAAGCCCTTGGATGAGAAGAGATTTTGCAAGTTACGGTGTGAGCTAAATATCCTGGAATCCTCAAATGTCCTGTGATCAGGCACACATCCTAACACTTATGCATATGATGACTTAGATGTGCAACGCACAAAGTAAAGTATATCTTCAATCAATGAAGACATACATTCTAAGTGTGAATACATTAATGTGGAATTTGACTTCGGAGCGCCACGATAATTGTGCGCCGAGTCTGGGTCTAATACTTCCTATACGGTGGGTAACGCCACCACCAAACGTTCTATTTTGAAGTGTTTCACTCATGGCGTTACCTTGCAATATCTTCACATTTGGTTTGGCTTCGAACTTAACATGTCTTCATGATTATCTTCACTATGTTGATTATATAGATATATACATACTAGTGTTCTGTCCTCTACAACATTCACTTAAAGCTATGTCTTCTTGTTGAATCTTTTGAACTAAGTGAATGTGATCGGACCCTAATCTCTCTATGCTTTCTATCTCAAATTCTATCTCTCCAAGTCATATGCACTCTATTGAAACTGTCGAATGTCTTCACCGCGTCCTTGTCAGCAGAAGATATAGAGACAACCATAAAGTCCGTTTTCAATGCTCATTCCTCCACATAAAATCCGGAGAAGCTGGAACGACCGCCCGACAATCCAGGCGTGCGTGGGACGTGGAACAAACCCCAAACTTCCGCAAACTGGCTACGCGTTTCTCAGATGCGAATCGCCAAGGGCACCTGTGTAATAGCACAGTGCTGCCCCTGTGCCTATAAATTCACACTTACCGCGGTCATTATCTCCTTCTTCCACCCTCGCACGAACCCTAGCGCCACCGCTAGCTCTCGACGACGACGGCGACGAAGTGCTTCGCTGCCGCAACCTCTCTGACGCCGTCCTCACGCCGACCGCGGACATCGTTCTCTCCGCCGTCGCCGTAGGTATCTTCTGTCGCCAAGTTAGGGCACGGAGGACTGAACTGCTCGGCATCATCTCCCACTTCCGTTTGGCAGTTCCAAGTGTGGTAAATAAAACTTCTTTTTACAGCCCCTTTTGATCTCATGGTTCTTTCACTTTCTACCATAAGAAGTTTATCTTCACACAAGTTAGATCTCTCAATCTGCATCTCACAACATGCCTAGTATATTCACTTGTGCTTCATGAAGTAGTTAGATTCCTCACTTGTACTGATCTGTGGGTTCGTACAAATCTGGAACCAACTTCTTATCTATGAGTGAATGTCTTCGCACGATGAGGTCAATGTCTTCTAAACTGATTAATCTTCAAAACCTTCTGAGAATGCATATGACCTCTTCCCCTTCCCTCGCACCTTAATGCTGTCACAGGTACATGTCCGTGGGAGAATCCTTCAGTTCTCATAGTCTGCATTCATTTGCAGAATTCCTACAGCATCACATAAACTCTCCTGAAGCCAGTTCCTGTTGGTCCAGCAAAAGAACGCCTTTGAAGCCTTTGAAAGTTTTGAAGCCTTTCAAGTTAAAGTTTATGGCTTCAGAAGCAGCAGCAAGGAAGGGGGGCAGACAGCGACGTGAAGGAACTTCCAAAGATCTGCCTGCTGACCTGGCAGAAATGTATAAAACAGATCCTGAAGAGAATTATGGGCAGCGCAAGACCAGAATCCAATGGATTCGACGCTATTGGGCAGAACAATGGTTCAAATACCGCTTCACAACCCAAGAGTATGCTGAGAAAAGTGCCATCAAGAAACCATGGGGGGACGTCATTTACAAGAATCTCATACCCAGGACCAGAGATGAAGCCATTGCTCAAGGCTTCTACCCATGCATGGTCCGAGGACCACAGCCTGATGATGCGCATCCGTCGTCACTCCTCTGGTGTCGTGACGACAATCTATTCAAGCGCAACTTCCAGTTTACCCAACAATCAGCGAAGCAGGACAAGAAGAAATTTGGGTTAGACTTCAACCCTGGTCCCTCAGCACCAAGAGCAGATGGCACACGCGAAGCAGAACCCAATGTCATCGGTCCGTTTGCCAACCTCGAAGGCCTCATGACCTACATCTTGGTTCAAGGGACTGCAGTGAATGAGCCTGCTGCTGACACTGAGTCTGATGAAGCGCCTGCAGTGCCTGCAGTGGCGAAGCCTAAGCAGTCTAAGAAGCCAAAAGCTTCAAAGCCGGCCCCTTCATCAAAATCTCAAGGGCGAAGCCATTGCCAACTGCACCTCCTGAAGATAGTGTGCAGTCTAAAGACGTATCCCGCGTCTCCAAGCCCCAGAAGGCCAAAGTGCCTCAGCCACACACCGGCAAAGAGCTCACAGCTGCTGCCATCCTACGCAGTGAAGCCATAGATCTGTCAAGTGATGAAGATCTTGGAGATGATGCTCTAGAGCAGCTCATCAAAAGCAAAGAAGAAGCTGAAATCTTCAACAATTTGCCTCTCTTTGATGTCGCCATCATCCACAATTTCATCGACGAATGGTTTGCCTCACCAGACATCAGCTTCGAAGATCTGCAGCTGCCCGTTGGCCTCAGCGTCGCCTTCCAAGGCGCTATTGCTTCAGAACTTGCTATTGCCCAGCGCATAGTTGAACTGAAGCAGAAAATTGATCATGAAAAGGCTCAGTTCAAGAAGCATATGGCCAAGCTCAGCGTGCAAGAAGTGAAGAGCTTCAAGACCATGTTGCATGAGCTCAAAGAAAATTTTCTGAAGAAGCATGCAGAAGCTCAAGGTTCACGTGAGCGGATGAAGTCTCTGGCTGAGAAATGTGTGCAAGCCTAAATGAGGCCGAGAAGCGCAAGGCACTTGGGCGTCCTGGCATCGACCCCAAGATGGCCGCAAAGAAAAAGAAGAAGATTGTTCCAGCTGAACCAGAGGCACCAAGGCAAGAAGCAGTTCCAATTGTCTTCCCAACTGCAACGACTGGCTCGAAGCCAAAGAGCCGGTCAACATCTTCAGAGCTCAAGAAGACAAGAACTGCTGAGGCTGAAGCCAGGAAGAGGAAGAGCTCTGAAGCCTCTCCTACTGCCCCCAGCAAGAAGAAGAGAAAGATCAAGAAATCTCGGGCTGCTCCCACAGAGCCCTTGATAGTTGAACCTATTGCTATGGTGCACCCGAACGCAGAACGTCAACTGACGGTTCATGAGCCTGCTTCCACAGAGGCTCCTGAAGCTGAAAACATACCAGCAGCTGACCCCATTGCTGCTGAAGACATTGGTCATCAGGACAATGTACAAGATGATGCAACCCTTCCTCAGTATGAACAAAGCGAGCTCATCAGCATTGGTCATCCTCTGACGCCAATTGCACAAGATGCGTCATGGGCGGATCGCCCTCAAGAGGAAGACGACTTTGAGGCCCAGCCCACTCCAACCCCACAAGCGTCGTCTGCGTTCCGCAGGCTTCGCAAAGGTCCAAGGCCTCAAGTCTATGCTGAAGACATTCCGGCTGCATCAGCCGAAGAAAATGAAGAAGTACCACAAGATCCCACTCCCCCGCTACACCAAGAAGCAGTTCTCCAGGAGAACGTGCTTGTGACTGACCCTCCAGCTAGTCAAGCGGAGGCTGAAAATGTTGAGGCTGCCACAACCAACACTGAAGCCAATGTGGAGCCCTCCCCACCAAAAGCTTTAGCAGACAACGAAGCTACTGAACTAGACACTTCTGTTCCCGAGTCTGCTACAGGTCCTCAATTTGATTACCACGTTGAGCACAGGCCTCATGTACAGAAGCCAGTCCCAAGGCTGCCAAGGTTCCCAGGTCCTGCATCAGCACCTGGCTCCTTTGACATCAATAGCTTCAAGACAGACAATACGTTTTTCAACAGCTCCAAGAACCCCTATTCAAGGGAACGGATTTCATCAGATAGGTTCTGGAGCTATCCTCAGCGCAGCTACTATTCATGCATCCTATACAACCAAGGTCGCATCTTCCCGCACAAGCACCTTGATGTTGAAGCCATTGCTGGTCTGCCCTGCTTAGAGGAAGCGCTGGATTGCTTCAAGCAAGTGGGTTTGCTGCCGTTTATAACTAATGAAGAGCACTGGAATGAAGAGCTTCTGTTGCAATTCTATGCCACCCTACACATCAAGGGATACAACAGAGATCCGAAGTCTTGGGCCCTGGAGTGGATGACCGGCAACGTCCATCACGAAGCCAATGCATTCGATATCATTGAGCTCACCGGCCTGCCCACTCCTGGTGAACTCTTCGAGGAAGGTTGTCCACTTCACACTGAAGCTCTTGAGAGCATATTCCAGAGGCCTGAACCAAATATGAGTCAGATGCTCTCCATGATGAAGCCACTGCCTCTGGATGCTCCTTATCCAATAGAGTTCTTCGTTGAAGACTTTGAGTACCTGCCCAGAACAATCTATCACATCATCCGGCGGACTCTCTGGCCTATTAAAGGGCACTCTCCAAATGCCAAGATTGAGGGTGCAATGAAGACTCTGATATTCTGTATCCTTCATGGCAAATGCTTCAACACACAAGATTTCTTCATACGCCAACTCGCTGCATCAGGCTCAGATCTGTTTGGCTTAAAGTTCTATTCTCCTTGGGTAATGAGATTGATCAAGCTTCACTCTGCGATCTCATATCAGCCTTCAGCCCGCAACCATCGGATCTTCTTGCCAGATGTGGATACCTCTGCCGAAGCTATATATCCCGAGCCTGCCAAGCAACCTATAAGTCTTCAGAATGCAGAACACCAGAGCTTCACTCAAAATGATGAAGGTGTTGAAGCCATCTCCAGGGTGTATCCTTTGGCTGGCACTACACATGCGCCACACCCTACTTCAACTGAAGCCACTGATAGTGTAATTGCTTCAAGACCCAAGAAGCGCGCTCGTGTTCTCAATGACCGAGAGCTTCTTGTGGCTCTTCATCAAAAACAAGATAGGCATCACGACTGGCTAAAGCGTCAGATGAAAAGCCTCTTGGTAGATGTTAATCGTCTTTGAAATCTTGCCACCAAGAATGCTTTCATCACTCATGAAACCTGCCGGCGTACATGGAAAGGGCTATCAATGATATGTACTGAAGCTGAACTTGAAGAGGATGGCTTCACTGAGCGCTTCAAGTTTGACACCACACCTCCTAGAAGGGCTGTGATGCGCAACACACCATCACTTGAAGACTCTGAGTTTTCTTCATCTGCTGCCACAATCACTGCCAGAATCATCGATGGAGAAGACGATGCTACATCACCGCCACCTGCTTCAGCACCTCCAAGCTCTTCTGCACCGCCAAACACCTCCAACGACCCTGCTGCTCCTGAGAACGAGTAGACACTCTATGTCTTCAAACCTTTTTGGTCCTCGGTGACAAAAGGGGGAGAAGTATATGAGTTGATAGTCTTCAAGCGGGTCCATATGGGCGAGTGCTTTATGTTTTTCTATATTTTGCTTCGTGCTTACAACTCTCGTTTTTGCTTCATTTGGTTCTTATGAGTTGTAACACTTAAACCAGATGGTCGTCTGCTACTTGTTTGCCACCCTATTTTGCGAAGATAAATTCCGCATGTGCGACGATAAATTCCGCACTTAGCTCATTCTCCAAACGTCCATTTTCCATTATGCATGTCATTATCTTCATATACTTTCACATGCATAGTGGATTGTCATCATAAGCTGAAGTGGATCTCCTCAAGTACAACCTGCCATGTGCATTTGCATTCCAAAAGCAAATTAACTTATATGCACATCTTCAGGGGGAGCCCTTGCAACTTATGAAGACAATTCCTTGTCCTTTACAATTTCACAGACTATATTCCTCGTTGAAAACTTCAACTAGTTTGTCATCAATCACCAAAAAGGGGGAGATTGTAAGTGCATCTAGTGCCACCCTAGTTGGTTTTGGAGTATTGATGACAAACCTAGCTGAGGGACTAATGTGTTTGTGAGAATTGCAGGATAACACAGGTAGAAGTCCCTCATTGATTCAGTTTTACTACCAGAGATGACCCCTAAAAATGTATGAAGACATTGAAGCCAAAGGTGGTATATGAAGATATTCACATTGAAGACTATGACAAAAGAAGACACGTTATGAAGCCTATGGAGCTCGAAGACTTAGATCCTTCGTAGTTCTTTTTCTTTTGTGTTGAGTCATAGGAACCACCGTACTGTTAAGTGGGGTCCAGGAGAACCAGTCAGAATGACTGAAGTGATGCCTAAACCAAAAACCTATGTCTTCGAGTGAAGACAATGAGAGAGAATCTTGTCCAAAGCCGGACAAGTCAGCTTTGCTTGTAACCCAAGTAAAGTTGCCATGAGAGTTTGAAATCTGACCGTTGCGACACGTGTCAGTTCCTTAGTGACCCAGGGTCATTTCGGACAAATCAGGTCGGGTTGCCAAGTGGCTATAAATAGCCCACCCCCTACAACCATAAACGGTTGGCTGCTCAGATTTCAGTGCACGGCTTTTGTCGTTTGAGAGCAACCCACCTCGAAGCCTTTGAGAGAAAATTCCTAGAGAGGAGAAAAGCCCTAAGCACCCAGAGCTAGAGAACATTGGGCATCACTTAAGTCTTCTTGTCTGTGTGATCTGAAGACTTAATACACTTGAGGACTGTGAATCCTCCAGACGGTTAGGTGTCGCGTTCAGAGCATCCAAGAGACACTGTGGATTGCCAGTGAACGAAGTCTGTGAAGGTTTGGGAGTCTACCTTGAAGACTTACCAGAGTGATTGGGCGAGGACTATGTGACCTTAGCTCAAGGAGAATACGGTGAGGACTTGGTGTCCTGAGCTGCGTGTTCAGGACTGGGTGTCCGGGACTGTGTGTCCTAAGGTTTAAATACCTAGCTGCTCCAACCAGACGTACAGTTGTCACAGCAACTGGAACTGGTCCAACACATCATTGTCTTCAACGAGTCACTTGTTTCATCTTCACTTCCTTTTTCTTACTGTTACTCATTGTGAAGCCATTGCTTGCTTGCTCTATCTTTTGTCTTCACAACATGAATGTATGATCTGTTTGGCTTCATAACTTCTTCCCACCTGATCCTTATTACACTGCAGCTGTTTGTCATTGCGCTTTCACTTTATTGAATACTTGACCATGGCTGGCCTAGTGTAATCTAACTTTCGCTGCATAGTAATAGGCAAAATCTTCTCTGTTTGTCTTCATAACTCTCACGTTTTGAAGACTTTCATAAAAATCGCCTATTCACCCCTCCTCTAGTCGATATAACGCACTTTCACCTATTGCAGGAGCAGATGCTGACGTTATGAACGTTTGGCTAGCTAAATATGATGACTACTTGATAGTTTAGTGCACCATGCTTAACGGCTTAGAATCGGGACTTCAAAGACGTTTTGAACGTCATGGACCATATGAGATGTTCCAGGAGTTGAAGTTAATATTTCAAGCAAATACCCGAGTTGAGAGATATGAAGTCTCCAACAAGTTCTATAGCTAAAAGATGGAGGAGAATCGCTCAACTAGTGAGCATGTGCTCAGATTGTCTGGGTACTACAATCGCTTGAATCAAGTGGGAGTTAATCTTCCAGATAAGATAGTGATTGATAGAATTCTCTAGTCACCATCACCAAGTTAGTAGAACTTCATGATGAACTATAGTATGCAAGGGATGACAAAAACGAATCCCGAGCTTTTCATGATGATGAAATCGATGAAGGTAGAAATCAAGAAAGAGCATCAAGTGTTGATGGTTGACAAGATCACTAGTTTCAAGAAAAGGGCAAAGGGAAGAAGATGGGGAACTTCAAGAAGAACGGCAAGCAAGTTGCTGCTCAAGAGAAGAAACCCAAGTCTGGACCTAAGCCTGAAACTGAGTGCTTCTACTGCAAGCAGACTGGTCACTGGAAGCGGAACTGCCCCAAGTATTTGGCAGATAAGAAGGATGGCAAAGTGAACAAAAGTATATTTGATATACATGTTATTGATGTGTACTTTACTAGTGTTTATAGAAACCCCTCAGTATTTGATACTGGATCAGTTGCTAAGAGTAGTAACTCGAAACAGGAGTTGCAGAATAATCAGAGACTAGTTAAGGGTGAAGTGACGATGTGTGTTGGAAGTAGTTCCAAGATTGATATGATCATCATCGCACACTCCCCTATACTTTCGGGATTAGTTTGAACCTAAATAAGTGTTATTTGGTTTTTGCGTTGAGCATGAATATGATTTGATCATGTTTATTTCAATACGGTTATTCATTAAAGTCAGAGAATAATTGTTGTTTTGTTTACATGAATAAAACCTTCGATGGTCATACACCCAATGAAACAAGTTCATTGGATCTCGATCGTAGTGATACACATATTCATAATATTGAAACCAAAAGATGCGAAGTTAATAATGATAGTGCAACTTATTTGTGGCACTGCCGTTTAGGTCATATCGGTGTAAAATGCATGAAGAAACTCCATACTGATGGACTTTTGGAACCACTTGATTATGAATCACTTGGTACTTGTGAACCGTGCCTCATGGGCAATATGACTAAAACACCGTTCTCCGGTACTATGGAGAGAGCAACAGATTTGTTGGAAATCGTACATACAGATGTATGTGGTCCGATGAATATTGAGGCTCGTGGCGGATATCGTTATTTTCTCACCCTCACAGATGACTTAAGCAGATATGGGTATATCTACTTAATGAAACACAAGTCTGAAACATTTGAAAAGTTCAAAGAATTTCAGAGTGAAGTTGAAAATCCTCGTAACAAGAAAATAAAGTTTCTACGATCTGATCGTGGAGGAGAATATTTGAGTTACGAGTTTGGTGTACATTTGAAAAATTGTGGAATAGTTTCGCAACTCACGCCACCCGGAACACCACAGCGTAATGGTGTGTCCGAACGTCGTAATCGTACTTTACTAGATATGGTGCGATCTATGATGTCTCTTACTGATTTACCGCTATCGTTTTGGGGATACGCTCTAGAGACGGCCGCATTCACGTTAAATAGGGCACCATCAAAATCCGTTGAGACGACGCCTTATGAACTGTGGTTTGGCAAGAAACCAAAGTTGTCGTTTCTGAAAGTTTGGGGCTGCGATGCTTATGTGAAAAGGCTTCAACCTAATAAGCTCGAACCCAAATCGAAGAAATGTGTCTTCATAGGATATCCAAAGGAAACTATTGGATACACCTTCTATCACAAATCCAAAGGCAAGACTTTTGTTGCTAAATTCGGAAACTTTCTAGAGAAGGAGTTTCCCTCGAAAGAAGTGAGTGGGAGGAAAGTAGAACTTGACGAGGTAACTGTACCTGCTCCCTTACTGGAAAGTAGTACATCACAGAAAACTGTTTCAGTGACACCTACACCAGTTAGTGAGGAAGCTAATGATAATGATCATGAAACTTCAGATCAAGATACTACTGAACCTCGTAGATCAACCAGAGTGAGATCCGCGCCAGAGTGGTACGGTAATCCTGTTCTGGAAGTCATGCTACTAGATCATGATGAACCTACGAACTATGAGGACGGGATGATGAGCCCAGATTCCGATAAATGGCTTGAGGCCATGAAATCTGAGATGGGATCCATGTATGAGAACAAAGTATGGACTTTGGTTGACTTGCTCGATGATCGGCAAGCGATTGAGAATAAATGGATCTTCAAGAAGAAGACTGACGCTGACGGTAATGTTACTGTCTACAAAGCTCGACTTGTCGCAAAAGGTTTTCGACAAGTTCAAGGGGTTGACTACGATGAGACCTTCTCACCTGTAGCAATGCTTAAGTCTGTCTGAATCATGTTAGCAATTGCCGCATTTTATGATTATGAAATTTGGCAAATGGATGTCAAAACTGCATTCCTGAATGGATTTCTGGAAGAAGAGTTATATATGATGCAACCAGAAGGTTTTGTCGATCCAAAGGGAGCTAACAAAGTGTGCAAGCTCCAGCGATCCATTTATGGACTGGTGCAAGCCTCTCGGAGTTGGAATAAACGCTTTGATAGTGTGATCAAAGCATTTGGTTTTATACAGACTTTCGGAGAAGCCTGTATTTACAAGAAAGTGAGTGGGAGCACTACAACATTTCTGATAAGTATATGTTAATGACATATTGTTGATCAGAAATAATGTAGAATTATTCTGCAAAGCATAAAGGAGTGTTTGAAAGGAGTTTTTCAAAGAAAGACCTCGGTGAAGCTGCTTACATATTGAGTATCAAGATCTATAGAGATAGATCAAGACACTTGATAAGTTTTTTCAACGAGTACATACCTTGACAAGATTTTGAAGTAGTTCAAAATGGAACAGTCAAAGAAAAGGTTTCTTGCCTGTGTTACAAGGTGTGAAGTTGAGTAAGACTCAAAGCCCAACCACGGCAGAAGATAGAAAGAGAATGAAAGTCATTCCCTATGCCTTAGTCATAGGTTCTATAAAGTATGCCATGCTGTATACCAGATCTATTGTATGCCCTACGACTGAGTTTGGCAAGGGAGTACGATAGTGATCTAGGAGTAGATCACTGGACAGCGGTCAAAATTATCCTTAGTGGAATAAGGATATGTTTCTCGATTATGGAAGTGAAAAAAGGTTCGTCGTAAAGGGTTACGCCGATGCAAGTTTTGACACTAATCTAGATGACTCTAAGTCTCGGTCTAGATACATATTGAAAGTGGGAGCAATTAGCTAGAGTAGCTCCATGCAGAGCATTGTTGACATAGAAATTTGCAAAATACATCCGGATCTGAATGTGGGAGACCCGTTGACTAAGATTCTCTCACAAGCAAAACATGATCACACCTTAGTACTCCTTGGGTGTTAATCACATAGCGATGTGAACTAGATTACTGAATCTAGTAAACCCTTTGGGTGTTGGTCACATGGTGATGTGAACTATGGGTGTTAATCACATGATATGTGAACTATCGATGTTAATCACATGGTGATGTGATCTAGATTATTGACTCTAGTGCAAGTGGGAGACTGAAGGAAATATGCCCTAGAGGCAATAATAAAGTTATTATTTATTTCCTTATTTCATGATAAATGTTTATTATTCATGCTAGAATTGTATTAACCGGAAACATAATACATGTGTGAATACATAAACAAACAGAGTGTCACTATTATGCCTCTACTTGACTAGCTCGTTAATCAAAGATGGTTATGTTTCCTAACCATAGACAAAGAGTTGTTATTTGATTAACGAGGTCACATCATTAGTTGAATGATCTGATTGACATGACCCATTCCATTAGCTTAGCACCCGATCGTTTAGTATGTTGCTATTGCTTCCTTCATGACTTATACATGTTCCTATGACTATGAGATTATGCAACTCCCATTTGCCGGAGGAACACTTTGGGTGCTACCAAACATCACAACGTAACTGGGTGATTATAAAGGAGCATTACAGGTGTCTCCAAAGGTAGATGTTGGGTTGGCGTATTTCGAGATTAGGATTTGTCACTCCGATTGTCGGAGAGGTATCTCTGGGCCCTCTCGGTAATGCACATCACATAAGCCTTGCAAGCATTGCAACTAATGAGTTAGTTGCGAGATGATGTATTACGGAACAAGTAAAGAGACTTGCCGGTAACGAGATTGAACTAGGTATTGGATACCGACGATCGAATCTCGGGCAAGTAACATACCGATGACAAAGGGAACAACGTATGCTGTTATGCGGTCTGACCGATAAAGATCTTCGTAGAATATGTAGGAGCCAATATGGGCATCCAGGTCCCATTATTGGTTATTGACCGGAGACGTGTCTCGGTCATGTCTACATTGTTCTCGAACTGTAGGGTCCGCACGCTTAAGGTTTCGATGACAGTTATATTATGAGTTTATGAGTTTTGATGTACCGAAGGAGTTCGGAGTCCCAGATGAGATCGGGGACATGACGAGGAGTCTCGAAATGGTCGAGACGTAAAAATCGATATATTGGACGACTATATTCGGACATCGGAAAGGTTCCGAGTGATCCGAGTATTTTTTGGAGTACCGGAGAGTTACGGGAATTCGCCGGGGAGTATATGGGCCTTATTGGGCTTTAGGGGAAAGAGATAGGAGAGGTTGGGCGCCCCCAAGGCCTAGTCCGAATTGGACTAAGGGGAAGGGCTGCGCCCCCTCCTTCCTTCTCTCCTCTTTTCCCTTGCCTTGACTGCTACTCCTAATACATGGAAGGACTCCTAATTGGACTAGGAAAGGGGGAATCCTACTCCCGGTGGGAGTAGGACTCCCCTAGGGCGCGCCATAGAGAGGGCCGGCCCTCCCCTCCTCCACACCTTTATATACGGGGGCAGGGGGCACCCCATAGACACACAAGTTGATCCACGTGATCGTTCCTTAGTCGTGTGCGGTGCCCCCTGCCACCATATTCCACCTCGGTCATACCGTTGTAGTGCTTAGGCGAAGCCCTGCGTCGGTAGAACATCAAGATCGTCACCACGCCGTCGTGCTGACGGAACTCCTCCCCGACGCTTTGCTGGATTGGAGCCCGGGGATCGTCATCGAGCTGTACGTGTGCTAAGAACTCGGAGGTGCCGGAGTAACGGTGCTTGGATCGGTCGGATCGTGAAGACGTACGACTACTTCCTCTACGTTGTGTCAACGCTTCCGCAGTCAGTCTGCGTGGGTACGTAGACAACACTCTCCCCTCTCGTTGCTGTGCATCACCATGATCTTGCGTGTGCGTAGGAATTTTTTTGTAATTACTGCGTTCCCCAACAATAGTTTTTTTAGGCTCTGCGATTTAGCTATTTTTCCAGAGAGTGTCAGTTTTGCAGTATGGCCCCTAAACTTCATGCATATAATAACTTAATAACCGTGCATCGGATTAAAACAATTTATATATGAAACTTGCTTAGAATTGTGTCTAGTTTCAAAATATGTCACCTTCACCCATGTTTAAGATGTTTAAATTGCTGTTTGTGTAGATTTGCTCCTATGCCATGCTAAAATGTTTTATCTTAGAGCTAAATAACTGTAGCTCCAACCTAACAAACTTTATATGTAAATGGGGTGGAGAAATGCCTAGTTTAACTTGGTGGCCTCACTTTGCATGTTTAACAACTCTAAATTTATGTTTAGGGCAGAAGAGTACCAACCCTAATATATGCATATGAGGAGTTTCCGGGCTTGTTGTTTTGTTGTTCCGGCCTCATTTAAACTTTCCTAGATTAGATAGTTTCATCATGCTTCCCCTCTTGCCATGTTAATCAACATTTAATCTTGTTGGGTACATAAACGAGATCGAACTAAATAAGTCACGTGGTGTTTCGTCAATATGCAATGGAGTTGCATATTGAGCTCCACTTAATTTGTAGGATTGCTTGTGCATTTTGCCATGCCATTCCCTCTTTAAACCGGACATGCATCATACTCGATTGTGCATCATGCCATGTTGATGTGTTGGGTGTTTACTATGTTGTTTGCTTCTTTCCGGTGTTGCTTCTTCTCGGTATTCCGGTAACGTTGCGTTTGTGAGGATCCGTTGGCTACGTCCGTTTATCTTCTTCATGGACTCGTTCTTCTTCCTTGCGGGATTTCAGGCAAGATGATCATACCCTCGAAATCACTTCTATCTTTGCTTGCTAGTTGCTCGCTCTTTTGCTATGCCTATGCTACGATGCCTACCACTTGCTTATCACGCCTCCTATATTGTTGAACCAAGCCTCTAACCCACCTTGTCCTAACAAACCATTGATTGGCTATGTTACCGCTTTGCTCAGCCCCTCTTATAGCGTTGTTAGTTGCAGGTGAAGATTGAAGTTTGTTCCTTGTTGGAACATGGAGATGTTGTTCCTTATTGGGACATGCTTACTTGTTGGGATATCACAATATCTCTTATTTAATTAATGCATCTATATACTTGGTAAAGGGTGGAAGGCTCGGCCTTATGCCTGGTGTTTTGTTCCACTCTTGCCGCCCTAGTTTCCGTCATATCGGTGTTATGTTCCCGGATTTTGCGTTCCTTACGCGGTTGGGTAATAATGGGAACCCCTTGACAGTTCGCCTTGAATAAAACTCCTCCAGCAAGGCCCAACCTTGGTTTTACCATTTTCACTAACAACCTATAACCTTCCCTTGGGTTTTCGCGAGCCCAAGGGTCATCCTTATTTTAAACCCCCCCGGGCCAGTGCTCCTCTGAGTGTTGGTCCGAAACGGGCAGCCTGCAGGGCCACCTCGGGGCAACTCGAGGGTTGGTTTTACTCGTAGCTTGACCTATGCGGTGCGCCCTGAGAACGAGATATGTGCAGCTCCTATCAAGATTTGTCGGTGTATCGGGCGGCTTTGCTGGTCTTGTTTTACCATTGTCAAAATGTCTTGTAACCGGGATTTCGAGCCTGATCGGGTCTTCCCGCTAGAAGGAATATCCTTCGTTGACCGTGAGAGCTTGTGATGGGCTAAGTTGGGACACCCCTGCAGGGATTTGAACTTTCGAAAGCCGTGCCCACGGTTATGGGCAGATGGGAATTTGTTAACGTCCGGTTGTAGAAAACCTGAAGTTGGCCTTAATTAAAATACATCAACCGCGTGTGTAACCGTGATGGTCTCTTCTCGGTGGAGTCCGGGAAGTGAACACGGTGTTGGAGTTATGCTTGACATAGGTTGTTCTAGGATCACTTCTTGATCATACTTTTATCGACCATGCTTTGCCTTCTCTTCTCGCTCTCATTTGCGTATGTTAGCCACCATATGTGCTAGTCGCTTGCTGCAGCTCCGCCTCATACCTTTTACCTTACCCATAAGCTTAAATAGTCTTGATCGCGAGGGTGCGAGATTGCTTAGATGACGCAACCAAGCTCAAGGAGGAGCTCTTTGAAGATCTTGTCCTTTGTGTTGTTTCGTTCTAGTTGATCAGTAGTGGAGCCCAGTTGGGGTCGATCGGGGACCTTGTCGCTTTTGGGGTTCTTCTTTTATTTTGGTTCCGTAGTCGGACCTTGATTGTATTTGGATGTTGTAATGCTTTATTCATGTAATTGCGTGAAGTGGCGATTGTAAGCCAACTATGTATCTCTTTCCCTTACGTATTACATGGGTTGTGTGAAGATTACCTCACTTGCGACATTGCTTTCAATGCAGTTATGCCTCTAAGTCGTGCTTCGACACGTGGGAGATATAGCCGCATCGAGGGCGTTACACCTATATTTGCACTGGTGGCGAACTTGGATGCCCAGTGGATGCAATATGTGTAATAGCCGTGATAGCCTAGTGTAAGTTGCTTGCTTATTTATTTCCTTATTGTCTTCTTTATTTGTTTGCTTGTAGTCAGTGCAGTTCTTTTTCTGCGGTTTGCTAGTGGCTGCAATAACTTATTTTTTAAAACTAGGCCACAATAACCATGGGCTAATATTTACTGTAGTGACACTGGGCGGGCCGTAGAAACAGTGGGCCTTCTACGGGCCGTAGAAATAGTGGACCTTCTATGGGTCGTAGAAACAATGGGCCTTTTACGGGCTGTATCATCAATGGGACTTATACGGGCCGAATGATCGATTGGCCAAACATGGGCCAAACAGACCGCATTCTGGCCATAAACGGGCTAGAGTTGGAATCGTCCGTTCATGGGCGGACCATAACGGGCCATCGTTAATAGGCCGTATTTGATGACGCTATGAAAACGTCCCAACGTATTAACGGACCACAAACGGGCTGACTGTAACCACGGGCTGAATTTGGCCCACAAGCAGAAAATGACAGTAACGGGCCATAAGTAAATGAATGCTGGAAATGAGCCCAAGAATAAATGGGCTCTGAGAAGGCCGAAAGATAACATGGGCTGGAGACGGCCCAACAGAATAACGGGCCGTTAATGGGTATAAAGTGATACACTGTTCATTACGGGCCAGTTTCACCACGGGCTGTTAATGGGTGTAAAGTGATACACTGTTCATTACGGGCCAGTTTCAGCACGGGCCGCTAATGGGCCAAGAGTTACAAAGGGCCTCATATGGGCCGAAAGACGTCATGGGCTATACATGGGCCAGAAATGAAAACGGGCTGGAATCTATTGGACGGCCCAGATGAAGCTACTGGGCCTAATTCGGATAGGGCGTAACGGGCCTTGGGTTAGCGGGCTGTAAATGGGCTATATGCGAACAAGTCGTTAACAGGCTTTCCATGGGCCGGCCCACCAGCTTTTGACCAACTCAAATGGGCCGGCCTTTTCACAGGAATGGGCCACTGTTGGGCCGTGCCACGTGTCGACGTATCATAGGCGCCTTCTGTCTAGTGAGTGGATGACATCTGTCCCAACGATGAGCCGACAATTGTTTCCTCTAGCCAATGATGATTTTACACGTGGAAAATCCCCATTGGTCGGGGCTGTTAACGGGTTATCGGATCCAAAACCCGACCCGATAGCTTAACGGCATTCCGTTATGGTGGATGCCACGCGTCGGTCACCCTTGACGAAAGCACTTCTGTGACGCGCGATTTATTGTCATGGAAGTGGACACTTCCGTGATGATAATTTTGGTAATATCATGGAACACTTCTACGACAGCACAGGTATGACTATCTTGATTCTGTCATAAATTTGTCATGGATGTACATGCATGACAAAAAAAGCGACCTACTGTGACAAACACGTATCATCACAGAAGTGTTTTTTTGTAGTGTATATCGTCATAATTGCCTTTCACTTGCACGACCGAATAGTGTGAATAATAATAATAGTGCACATGCATTGGACTAAGCTGGAATCTGCAAGCATTCAATAAACAGGAGAAGACAAGGTAATATGGGCTCTTTTGTCAGATTAACAATAATGCATATAAGAGCCACTTCAACAATTTAATCATGGTCTTCTCCTATCGACCCCCAAAGAAAAGAAAAGAAATAAAACTATTTACATGGGAAAGCTCCCAACAAGCAAAAGAAGAACATGAAATCTTTTTAGGTTTTCTTTTTAATTACTACTACAAGCATGGAATTAAAACTAGCTAAAAGCTACAACTATTTTTTTTGTTTTTCTTAAGGTTTATTAAACACACAAGAAGAAAGCATAAAAAGGAAGTAAACTAGCATGGATGATACAATGAGAAAGTATGAGCACCGACATCTAGCAATGAGTGTGTGAACATGAATGTAATGTCGGTGAGAAATATGTACTCCCCCAAGCTTAGGCTTTTGGCCTAAGTTGGTCTATGGCCACGGCTGGCCTGGCGGATATCCATAATAGTAGTTGGGGTCGTACTGCGATGAAGAAGACTCTGATTGCCACTGGTTGGCAATCATCTCCGGATCCCACTGGTAATTAGATTGTTGTGGAGGATCAACTAGTGGTTCCGACTCTGGTTCTGTGGCTGGTGCAGGGTTCCGGTAGGCATGAATGTCCTCCGGCGAGACGAGGTACTGGCCTGTAGATAAATCAAACAAGGAAGGAGCATGCAGGGTAATAGTCTCGGGATGATGTTTATGAAAGAACAATTTTTATTTAAGCTCCCCTTCCCTATTCTTTATAATGAAATCATGTGCTACCATACTCTTATAATCTAAATAAACACAAGGCAGCAATTTTTCTTCCTTCTCATAATGCCTAATAGGTATGTTAAAATGTGCACTAGGCGTGGAGCATAGATACCACCAAAGATGGGGCCCTTTGTACGGTTCAGACTCAACCATTTAGCAATAATATCGCCCATACTCACAAAGTTATCACAGAATAAACCATGAACAAAATAATAATATCAGGAACACTAAGGTTTCCACAGTTTCCGCGACCAATTAAGCAATGACTAGCAAATATTGCAAAGTAGCGTAAAACAGGAAAATGTATGCTAGTGATTCGTGCATCGGAAACCTTCCTCGTTTCCCCTATGGTGATGGTATCAATAACCCCATCCACATCGTCACGATGTGGTTCCTCTATTTTGCCCTCGAAAGGGATCAAACAAACCCGACAAAAATCATAAAGTGACATCTTCTTAACCACATCATATAAATGAAACTCTACTGAAGGAGGTGATTCTCTATGATAATAGAAGAAGTTTTGCACAAAAGTATTGGTGAGTAAGAGATACTGTTCGCCTTGGTCATGGAGAAAGTCGGTGAGGCCTGCATTATTAGCCAATTCATAAAAATCCTCATGAATCCCGGTTGCTCTCAAGAATTCATCGGAGGGCCATTCACACGGCCTAACTTCCATGGTGCGACGCAAATTATATTTGGGCTTCTGTGCCTCTTCATTTTTCTTTTCCCTTAAGCTTCTGCTCGATGAGCCCCTAAAAAATCTCTTTATCATTTTCTAAAAAATTCTGAAATTTTTAGTAACTTCGAAATAAAGGTAAACCAAACTCAATAATATTGATAGCAACTACTCCTACAAGTGCCTAGAGCCTATATCATGCATCTAAACTACTTGGAACCATATAAATTGGACATGCAAGCTCGAGAACATGGTCACCTAGGCAGCACAAATTTGCAATGAATAAAGCACTAGAACAAAAACTAATTGGACCAATGGAGGAGTCACATACCAAGGAACAATCTCCCCAAGCAGTTTTGTGAGAGGTGCTTTGAGCAAGGAGATCGAAAATGGCAGCAAAATGAGCTTGGACTCGGGTTTGAGCTGGATATTCATGCTTGTGGGAGGAAGGAGTGTGTGGGTGAAAGGATAAGTGGAGGAGGGCCACCGTGGGCCCACGAGGCAGGGGGCGCGCCCCTGACCCTCGTGGCCAGGTGCCAGCTCCTCTTGCTGTGTTCTCAGTGCCAAATATTCTCAAATATTCTAGAAAAATCATATTTAAATTTCAGGGCATTTGGAGAACTTTTATTTTCGGGGTATTTTTATATTGCACGGATAATTCAGATAACAGACAGAAAAATACTATTTTTTATTTTATTTAATATAAATAACAGAAAGTAAAAGTAGGGTATAGAAGGTTGTGCCTTCTAGTTTCATCCATCTCATGCTCATCAAAAGGAATCCACTAACAAGGTTGATCAAGTCTTGTTAACGAACTCATTCCGAATAACATGGAACCGGAGAAATTTGAATAATACTATGTTACCTCAACGGGGATATGCACATCCCCAATAATAAGAATATCATATTTCTTCTTGACAGTAGGAAGAGAAAATTCAAAGCCTCCAAAAATAATCGATGGAATTTTCCCAATAGAGTTGATACTATGAACTTGAGGTTGTTTCCTCGGAAAGTGTACCGTATGCTCATTACCGTTAACATGAAAAGTGACATTGCCTTTAGTGCAATCAATAGCAGCCCCTACAGTATTCAAAAAGGGTCTTCCAAGAATAATAGACATACTATCGTCCTCGGGAATATCAAGAATAACAAAGTCTGTTAAAATACTAACATTTGCAACTGCAACAGGCACATCCTCACAAATACCGACAGGTATAGCAGTTGATTTATCAGCCATTTGCAAAGATATTTCAGTAGGTGTCAACTTATTCAAATCAAGTCTACGATATAAAGAGAAAGCCATAACAGTAACACCGGCTCCAAGATCACATAAAGCAGTTTTAACATAGTTTCTTTTAATGGAGCATGGTATAGTGGGTACACCGGGATCTCCTAGTTTCTTTGGTATTCCACCCTCAAAAGTATAATTAGCAACGATATCTTTCTTTTATTAGTGACAATTTCTTTCATGTACTTAGCATAAGGATTCATTTTGAGCATATTAGTTAACCGCATACGCAAAAAGATAGGTCTAATCATTTCAGCAAAGCGCTCAAAATCCTCATCATCCTTTTTCTTGGATGGTTTGGGAGGAAAGGGCATGGGTTTCTGAACCCAAGGCTCTCTTTCCTTTCCATGTTTCCTAGCAAGAAAGTCTTTCTTATCATAACGTTGATTCTTTGATTGTGGGTTATCAAGATCAACAGCATGTTCAATTTCTATATCATTATCATTACTAGGTTGAGATCATCATGAACATTATCATTAACATTATCACTAGTTTCAGGTTCATTACCAGATTGTGTTTCAGCATCAGAAATAGAAATATCATTTGGATTCTCAGGTGTTTCAGCAATAGGTTCACTAGAAGCATGCAAAGTCCTATCATTTTTCTTTTTCTTCCTTTTAGAAGGACTAGGTGCATCTATATTATTTCTCTGGGAATCTTGCTCAATTCTCTTAGGGTGGCCTTTAGGATACAAAGGTTCCTGAGTCATTCTACCAGTTCTAGTAGCCACTCTGACAGTGTTATCATTATTCTTACTATTCAATTCATTGAGCAAATCATTTTGAGCTTTAAGTACTTGTTCTACTTGAGTGGTAACCATAGAAGCATGTTTACTAATAAGTTTAAGTTCACCTTTAACATTAGCCATATAATCACCCAGGTGTTCAAGCATATTTAAATTGTATTTCAATTGTCTACCAAAATAAGCATTGAAGTCTTCTTGCTTAGCCATAAATTTATCAAACTCATCTAAGCATGGGCTAGCAAACTTAGTAAATGAATTTCAGCTTTATCATATCTATAGAGAGAAATTACCTTTACTACCTGTGTCGGGTTATCAAGACCACGAGTTTCTTCAATAGGTAATGGATTAAGATCATATGTTTCTTCAACAGGCGGTAAATTAAGACCATGTATTTCTTCAATAGGAGGTAAATTCTTAACATCTTCAGCTTTAATACCTTTTTCTTTCATAGATTTCTTTGCCTCTTGCATATGTTCAGGACTGAGAAATAGAATACCCCTCTTCTTTGGAGTTGTTTTAGGAATAGGCTCAGGAACTGGCTAAGGAGCTGATTCAGGAAGTGTCCAATTATTTTCATTTGTCAACATATTATTCAATAGAATTTCAGCTTCATCCAGCATTCTTTCCCTGAAAACAGAACCAGCACAACTATCCAGGTAATCTCTGGAAGCATCAGTTAGTCCATTATAAAAGATATCAAGTATTTCATTTTTCTTAAGAGGATGATTAGGCAAAGCATTAAGTAACTTGAGAAGCCTCCCCCAAGCTTGTGGGAGACTCTCTTCAATTTGCACAAAATTATATATATATATATATATATATATATATATATATATATATATATCCCTTAAAGCAGCTTGTTTCTTATGAGCAGGGAAATATTTAGCAGAGAAGTAATAGATCATATCCTGGGGACTACGCACACAACCAGGATCAAGATAATTAAACCATATCTTAGCATCACCCTTTAATGAGAACGGAAATATTTTAAGGATATAAAAGTAACGAGTTCTCTCATCATTAGTGAACAGGGGTGGCTATATCATTTCATTTAGTAAGATGTGCCACAATAGTTACAGATTCATAGCCATGAAAAGGATCAGATTCAACCAAAGTAATTATATCAGGTTCAACAGAGAATTCATAATCCTTATCGGTAACACAGATAGGTGAAGTAGCAAAAGCAGGGTTGGGTTTCATTCTAGCATTTAGATATTGCTGCTTCCATTTAGCTAATAACCTCTTGAGTTCGTATCTATCTTTGCAAGCTAAAATAGCTAAAGAAGCTTCTTTATCAAAAACATAACCCTTAGGAATAGGCAAGTATTCATCATCACTTTCATCAGTATTATCAGATTCAATATTTTCATTCTCTCTAGCCCTAGCAAGTTGTTCATCAAGAAATTCACCAAGTGGCATAGTAGTATCAAGCATAGAAGTAGTTTCATCATAAGTATCATGCATAGCAGAAGTGGCATCATCAATAACATGCGACATATCAGAACGAATAGCAAAAGCAGGTTTAGGTGTCGCAAGCTTACTCAAAACAGAAGGTGAATCAAGTGCAGAGCTAGATGGCAGTTCCTTACCTCCCCTCATAGTTGAGGGATAAATCTTGGTTTTTGGATCTGTCAAGTTCTTCATAATGATAAGCAGATATAAATCCCAAGTGACTCAAAGAATAGAGCTATGCTCCCCGGCAACGGCGCCAGAAAATAGTCTTGATAACCCACAAGTATAGGGGGATCGCAACAGTTTTCGAGGGTAGAGTATTCAACCCAAATTTATTGAGTCGACACAAGGGGAGCCAAAGAATATTCTCAAGTATTAGCAGCTGAGTTGTCAATTCAACCACACCTGGAAACTTAATATCTGCAGCAAAGTGTTTAGTAGCAAAGTAATATGATAGTAGTGGTAACGGTAGCAAAAGGTAACGGGAGCAAAAGTAATGTTTTTGGTATTTTGTAGTGATGATAGCAATAGCAACAGAAAAATAAATAAGCGAAGAACAATATATGGAAAGCTCGTAGGCAATGGATCGGTGATGGAGAATTATGCCGGATGCGGTTCATCATGTAACAGTCATAACCTAGGGTGACATAGAACTAGCTCCAATTCATCAAATGTAATGTAGGCATGTATTCCGAATATAGTCATACGTGCTTATAGAAAAGAACTTGCATGACATCTTTTGTCCTACCCTCCTGTGGCAGCGGGGTCCTAGCGGAAACTAAGGGATATCAAGGCCTCCTTTTAATAGAGTACCAGACCAAAGCATTAACACATAGTGAATACATGAACTCCTCAAACTACGGTCATCACCGGTAAGTATCCCGATTATTGTCACTTCGGGGTTAACGGATCATTACACATAATAGGTGACTATAGACTTGCAAGATAGGATCAAGAACTCTCATATATTGATGAAAACATAATAGGTTCAGATCTGAAATCATGGCACTCGGGCCCTAGTGACAAGCATTAAGCATAGCAAAGTCATAGCAACATCAATCTTAGAACATAGTGGATACTAGGGTCAAACCCTAACAAAACTAACTCGATTATATGATAAATCTCATCCAACCCATCACCGTCTAGCAAGCCTATGATGGAATTACTCACGCACGGTGGTGAGCATCATGAAATTGGTGATGGAGGAAGGTTGATGATGACGATGGCGATGGATTCCCCTCTCCGGAGCCCCGAACGGACTCCAGATCAGCCCTCCTGAGAGGTTTTAGGGCTTGGCGGTGGCTTTGTATCGTAAAACGCAATGATTTTCTTCTCTCTGATTTTTTCTCCCCGAAACCAAATATATAGAGTTGGACTTGAGGTCGGAGGAGCTCCAGGGGGCCCACGAGGTAGGGGGCCCCCTGGTCTTCATGTTTTGCAAGGATTTTTTATTATTTCCGAAAAGTTGTTCCATGAAGTTTCAGGTCATTCCGAGAACTTTTGTTTCTGCACATAAATAACACCATGGCAATTCTGCTGAAAACAGCATCAGTCCGGGTTAGTTCCATTCAAATCATGCAAGTTAGAGTCCAAAACAAGGGGCAAAAGTGTTTGGAAAAGTAGATACGACGGAGACGTATCAGTCGCCATGCGTCAATTGAGGCCGCAGGCCATTAGGGCCCTCGGCGCTCCGCACTTGCCCTTTGGGTTCACCTCAAAGCCAAGTCTGAGCGCACCTTGGGCCCGGGGGCTACTGTCGGCATTCTAGGAACGGGGGTCCCCAGACTTGCCTGCCTGCGGCCCACGGCATGACTCCTCCAGCGGCCTGGTACGACCCATCTTCACCAGCAAAACACCCAAGACCCTCGCGAGGGGCCAAGCCTCTTGAGGCAGACGACATGAGACCTCCTCAGGGGCAGCCTCGCTAGGCTGGCTCGTGAGGAGCGGAGAAATCAAGGCGATGGGCACCTCGTGAGGTTCCCGTGATGTGAGCCATGACGACCAAGGCCAGGCGGGTGCCAGGTGGGTACCAGCGGGCGGAGAGCACCAGTTTCCTCTTTGGTGCTAAAGTAGCAGGCACAGGTGAGGAGTCCCGAGGCATCAGGCAAAGGTTTCCATATCGGTGCAACAAGACCAAGACTGGTAGGATGGCAGGACAGAGGTCATCGCGGAGCCCATGACAACGTCACCACCAGAACCTTTGGCAGGTGAAGACCACCTTTTGTCAGGATAGCTTGTACTAGTTGTCCCCCTTCAAATTGGCCGTTGTGGGATCCCTTCCCTCCTAATATTTGGGAAGAGGACCAGGGCCTCTATAGATAGGACTAGCCATCACCATAGGTGGGAGAGAGAGATCCATTCCACCCTCATACGCACAAGCTCATCGAGCTCACGAGACCTCTCCGCAGGAGGCTATTCTTCCCTTGTACTTGTTCATCCTCAACCTACAAGGCAATCCACCACACCACACTGGAGTAGGGTATTACACCACATCGGTGGCCCAAACCAGTATAAACTCTTGTGTCCCTTGTTCTTCGAGTTCGGCGAGCTACATTTTTAGATTGTTGCAAGGGCGTGAGGGGGAAGTAAAGATCTTCGTGCGCACCCCAATGTTCGAACCTCAAGGGTTTTGCCGGAACCTGAATTCCGACAGCATGCGTGCAAGTGCGTGAATTAACGGAGGCATGCTCGCTGCACAGTGTGATCGGGAGGCGTGCGAGTAGCTGTGTGAAACTTTGGTAGGCATGCCAGTAGTCCGGTGCACAGGCTCACCGGGAGGCGAGCCATCGGTTTGACCGCCGCCCACTTCTCTCCCACAACTCCCACTACTCCATATTAATGGTGCGCCCGAGCGGTCGCACCCCCATCCTCGCTACGCACACACTATCCTCTCTCTCCGCATGCATCATTGACGCCGCACTTAGTCCTCAAAGTCGTAAGTTTATGAGGATGCCGCCGAAGCGCCCCATCGGAGGGAGTGGCGATGCCGGGGCTACTAAAGCACCGGAGCACGGCGTGGAGACGGAGACAGAGGTTGCCGTCACCGCTGGCGAGTTATCGCTGCACCCTGACGTCGTCGACGGCATTGAGCTTCCATAGCCGGAGGCGGAGTTCCACACTAACTCCGACGACCACTCCGACAACCACTCCGACGACGACTCCGACGACGAGGGACAGCTGGTTAGTCATGTATACCCATTTATGTGTCAAATAGATCATAGGGTTTCTCTGGTTACTCATGCCTCCCCCTTTTTGGAATAGAAATCTTGTGGTTATGTTCTCCCAATCCATGAAATCTGAGTAAGTTTCGTTAGATCCGTGTATTGTATTGATTGTTTGAATGGTACATGTGATAAGTGATTAGTTGTTTCATCTGTGCAAATGATTTCTGCTAGTAATCTGACTAGGGTTAGTGTTTGTGCTAATAATTCCTAGCCAGGACTTGACAATTGATTTTGAATGACCTACCTATGTTTGTGCTATTATTTTCTTCAAGATTGGTCTGTACATAGATGACTATGCTTAAAAATCGAACCATAATCTCTGGATATGTATAAATAAATAGCCATAAATTCCTAATCCTCCTTCAGGGCATGTAATCAGTGATTTGATGCCAAATTTGTTTTACTATTTGTATGGGTGTTGTCTGACGATGTGGATAGTGAGGTTGAAGATGCCCAGAGGAGGTACAAGAGGCGAATCCTGAGGGAGCTTTATGTGGGAATGCATAACAGGCATATAAGGACCTGGAACGACGGCTCTGGATGCCCATTTTGCAACCACAAGATTCATGACGTGTATGTAAGTGTTCTGGCGCATGCAAGAGGACGGGCCGTTGGCTCCTTCAAGCAGAAGTATTCTTGCAGGGTGGAGCACGACGCATACACCGAGTACCTGGAGAAGCTTCAGGATCGTGCCGGCCGCATGTGAGATGAGATGTGGGATGGATCGAACTATGTACGCTTGAGTATGCTTAAGGACGGTTGAACTATGTACTTATGGTTGAACCATGCTTATGTACATGTACATTTATTATCTATATCTAAGTATGTTAAATATTTTGCCAAATTTTGGTAAAAATTACAACGGGGGACCAATAAACTAGGACGGTGGTAGTACGTCAATCACACACGGTTCCCAAAATTGGAACCGTGTGCAATGACTTTCATTTTTCCTGCTACGTCAATCACACACGGTTCGCTCTAGCAAACTGTTGCCCCCAAAATTCTTTGTGGGACAGAAAACCGTCACCACATGATTCAAAAAAGAAAAAAGAAAACCCTCACCATCCCCATGTCACAAAAACCCTCACCCCGCCCGCCACCCCCTTGGTGTAGCGACCCGACCTCAAACGGACAAGTCTCTGTGCTTCAGTGTCATCCCTGGATCGGTAATGCTGACACACACAGTACTCGAGGATTTATAACAGAGTAGCAATCACACACTTATTACATCGAATGTCTCAAAAGAGAACTTATTACAATAAATATGGCTTAAGGCCATCTAATACGATAACAGTGGAAGGCTTGGAAGATAAAGTGAGTCCATCAACTCCAACGGCACAGCTGAGCTACATGGCAATGACCTAACGAACCTTACTCCTCGTCTGAAAAGTCTGCAATATAATACGTCGCAGTCCGAAAACAGGCCAGCACATGGAATATGCTGGCAAGATAACACAGTAGAGCAAGAACAGAATAATGCTATCACTACATGCATATTTGGCTGGTGGAAAGCTCTATGGTTATAGTTTTTGCGAAAAGCCAATTTTTCCCTACAACAAAGGAATATATTTTATTTAACTATCATGGTAGTTGAAACATCATTGAGAAGGTTCCTCCAACTCAATCCCAATTAAAGTAATTAACAACCCAACAATATTAGTTTAGAGTGATGAGATACTTATGATACTCCAAGTACTAGATACTCAAGATGTCCATAACCGGGGACACGGCTAACCATGATTAGTTTATACACTCTGTAGAGGTTTGCGCACTTTTCCCCACAAGACCCGATCTCCTCCGTTGCATTTCTCGCACTACAGGGTGTTTGAGAAACGGATGACCGAGACACAGTCTTTCAGAAGCATTAACTCCTTACTCCGGGCAGACCATACCAACCTACATCCCACTACCTGCTGATCCACCTCTTCGGAAGCTTCACGCAACTTACTCAACTATGCTAGAGCCCACAATAGCTTGTGGCTGCACACGGAAGTTTCTAGCATGAAAATATCTCAGTTCCCTTTGAGCCTGGGTGGCGGACCATAGGATTATCACACGGGTACTCCGGGATATCCTAGGACAACACTGGATTCCCCAGGTGCCCAACAAACAATCCACCCAGATGTGTATTCAAGTTGCCACCTTAAGTTGAACCCTTAATTAACAATCTCACATCTGTCATGGATTTCACTCACCCAACCACGTCTACGAGCATAGCATAGCAATATAAGCAATACGTAGAAGTAACTCCCAAGGGTTTGAATATAACAGGGCAATAGGTTCTGCCTCATCAACTACTTCCCAACCCACATGTTAATCACATCCTAACCATGCAATGTTTGAGGATTGGAACTAATGCATAAAAACTGGGTGATAAAGGGGTATGATCAAAGTGTTACTTGCCTTGCTGATGATCCGCAAAACCTAGGGATTCGTAGTAGCACGCTTCGCACTCCAGGTGTTCTATCGCAAACAAACAATAGCATACATAAGCAATCAAGCAAAGAAACACAGGTAAAACTCAAACAAGAGGATCTAATACCAGAAATCTCAACTTAAGAACTCCGGTTTGCGAAAAGAATCAAATCAAACGGAGCAACGAAACTCAAACTGTGAAAGAAACAAGATCCGTTTACTAATCTGGACTAAGGTCAAATTTTACAGTAGCCAAAAGATTGTTCAAGTTGGTTAAATGCAAAGAGGGTCTCGAGACGAAGATCTAGGCGCTTGAATGCCTGATTCCGACAAACGAGCGAAAAGATAAACTAAAACGAAAATCGGATCACAAACCGCGATTGAAAATAATCGCGGAAAATCTAAGAAAAAGAAAACTGACGAACATGCTAACGAATGAACGTTTGTTGTCTGTTACTAATAAACTCTGTTCGTTAAAACAAACATACGGACGAACGTCCGCAAAGTAACTAAACCGCGAAAAACTGGTGAACCGATCTATCCAAAAAACTAGGGTTTCTAGAAAAAAACCGAACCGGGTTTTTTTAAAAAACTGAACGGTTCTACCTCCGGCGAAGTCCGGCGTGGCGGGGCTGCTCCGGTGGGCGGCGGGGAAGTGTGGGGCGGCGGCGGAGGCTCCGGTGAGGGGCGGCGGCGCGGCGGCTTGCGGCGGCGGGGTGGTGCGAGCTCCAAGGGCGGCGGGGCGGCGACTTTTAAGGAGGGGGCGGGGCGGCTCGGCTTGGAGGAGGGGGCACGGCACGGGAGTCCTGGCCGGACTCCGCTTTGCGGCGGCGGCGCGGTCTCGGTCTCCCGAGCGGAGACGAGGCGCGAGCGGCTGGGCCGGCTCGGCTAGGCTTCGACCGAGTCGGGCGCTAATTTTTTTTTAAATAAATTCCGTCGAAACTAAAAAAATCCTATAAAATAAAATAAAATTCTAAAAATACCAAAACAAATTTTCACCATCTAAATAAAATATCTAGAACAAGGTGAACATTTTCTTGGCCCTAAAATGCAATTTTGAAAAATGTGCAATTTTTTCTAATTCAAATAAAATAGCAATAAACTCCGGACAAAATCAAATATTTGATTTTAATCTTTTTCCTCCAATATTTCATTTATTTTGGAGAAGTCATATTATCTCCTCTCATGTATTTTAATATGAAATATTTTCGGAGAGAAAAATAATTAAAACCAAAAATCCTCGTTTCAATATTTGATAAAACTCAAATATGAAAACAGGGAAATCCCCAACTCTCTCCAAGGGTCCCTGAGTTGCTTAGGATTTCGAGGATCGCAAAACGAAATGCAATAAAATATGATATGCACGAATGATCTATGTATAACATTCCAAATTGAAATTTTGGGATGTTACAAACCTACCCCCTTAAGATGAATCTCGCCCTCGAGATTCGGGTTGGCTAGAGAACAGGTGTGGGTGGTCTTTGAAAAGATCATCCTCTTGTTCCCAGGTGGCTTCATCCTCGGTATGGTGGCTCCACTGAACTTTGCAAAACTTGATAACCTTGCTGCGGGTGACTCGGCTGGCAAATTCGAGAATTCTGACTGGCTTCTCCTCATAGGTCAAATCACTGTCCAACTGAATCGCCTCCAAGGGCACTGCATCTCTTAACGGTGTATCGGCCATCTCAGTATGACACTTCTTCAGCTGTGAAAAATGAAATACATCATGAACTCCTGACAGTCCTTCAAGTAACTCCAGTTTGTAGGCAACTTCTCCCATGAGTTCCAAAATTCGATACGGCCCTACAAATCTCGGGGCTAACTTTCCCTTAACTCCAAAACGTTTCACTCCTCGCAAGGGTGACACTAGCAGATATGCTCTATCTCCAATTTCATAGGTTATTTCCTTGCATTTCGAATCTGCACAGCTCTTCTGCCTGGACTGAGCTATCTTTAGTCTATCTCTGATCAACTTAACTTCCTCTTCAGACTCCTTGATCAGATCTGGTCCAAACAATTGTCGGTCTCCGACTTCATCCCACATCAACGGTGTTCTGCACCTTTGTCCATACATGGCTTTGAACGGTGCCATCTCAAACTGGCTTGGTAGCTGTTGTTATATGAGAACTCCGCGTAGGGCAAATTTTCATCCCAACTAGATCCATAATCTAGCGCACAGGCCGTCAACATATCCTCCAGAATCTGGTTGACTCTCTCGGTCTGTCCATCCGTCTGCGGGTGAAAAGCTGTACTGAATTCCAGCATTGTTCCCAAAGTTTGGTGCAACTGATGCCAAAACTTTGAAGTAAACTGTGTCCCTCTATCTGATACGATGGTCCTCGGAACTCCATGCAGACATACGATCCTGGTCATATATATCTTGGCCAACTTCACACTTGTATAGGTGGTTTTCACTGGGATAAAGTGAGCTACTTTGGTCAAGCGATCAACTACTACCCATATAGAATCGTATCCTAATTTGGTCCTGGGTAATCCGGTGATAAAATCCATGCCAAGTTTATCCCACTTCCATTCGGGTATCGGCATAGGCTGTAACAATCCTGCTGGCTTTTGATGCTCAGCCTTCACTCTCTGACATACATCACATACGGCTACATACTCGGCAATATCCTTCTTCATACCAGTCCACCAGAAACGTTCCTTCAAATCCAAATACATCTTGGTGTTTCCGGGGTGTATCGAGTATGGTGAGTCATGAGCCTCCTGAAGTATTAACTTCCTGATCTCTGTGTTATTGGGCACATAAACACGGTCCTCAAACCATAAGGTGTCGTGCTCATCCTCACGAAAACCTTTGGCCTTTCCTTCGCTCATTCTCTCTTTTATCTCGGCAATCTCTTTGTCCTCCTTCTGAGCTTCTCGAATCTTTCCTAACAATGTAGACTGAACCTCCATGGTTGCAACAAAACCTCTAGGAACAATCTCCAATCGAAGTTCCCTGAGATCCTCTGCTAACTCCTTCGGCAATCCCGTGCTCACTAGGGTATTAGCATAACTCTTCCGACTCAAAGCGTCGGCTACGACATTGGCCTTGCCTGGATGATAGTGAAGCTTCATGTCATAATCCTTTATAAGCTCCAACCATCTCCTCTGCCTAAGGTTCAGCTCCTTCTGTGTGAAAATGTACTTCAAACTCTTATGATCCGTGTACACATCACAACGATTTCCAATAAGGTAATGCCTCTAGGTCTTCAACGCATGCACTATGGCAGCCAACTCCAAATCATGCGTGGCATAATTCAACTCGTGCGGTTTCAGTTGTCGCGAGGCATACGAAACAACTCTTCCGTCCTGCATAAGCACACTTCCAAGTCCTAAGCGAGAGGCATTGCAATACACTTGGAACTCCTTACGTATATCCGGCAGAATCAACACTGGGGCTGTAGTCAAACGTTTCTTTAACTCCTGAAAACTTGCTTCACATTCTTCCGTCCATTTAAATTTGGTATCCTTCTTCAATAACTCTGTCATTGGCTTCGCAATTTTGGAAAAAATCTCAATGAATCTCCGATAGTATCCTGCGAGTCCAAGAAAACTGTGGATCTCGCTAACTGAAGTGGGTGCCAACCATTCAGTGACTGACTGAACCTTGGTAGGATCTACTGCTACACCTTCTCCTGATATAACATGTCCAAGGAATCCTACTTCCTTCAGCCAAAACTCGCATTTGCTGAACTTGGCATACAACTGATGTTCCCTGAGTTTCTCAAGAACTAAGCGCAAATGCTCTTCGTGCTCCTCCTCGTTCTTCGAGTATGCCATTATATCATCAATGAAGACCACAACAAACTTATCCAAATATTCCATGAATACTTTGTTCATCATGCTCATGAAGTAGGCAGGGGCGTTAGTCAGTCCAAACGACATGACCGTATATTCATACAACCTGTACCGTGTGGTGAATGATATCTTTGGTATGTCCTTCTCTCAGATCTTCAGCTGGTGATATCCAGATCGTAGGTCGATCTTTGAAAACACCTTAGCTCCTTGCAGCTGGTCGAACAAATCATTGATCATCGGCAGTGGGTATTTGTTCTTGATCGTCACCTCATTTAACACACGATAATCAAAAACCATTCTTAGAGACTTATCCTTCTTCTCGACCAAAAGCACTGGGGCTCCCCATGGTGATGAGCTTCGTCGAATGTAACCTTTCTCCAATAACTCGTTGATCTATTTCTTAATCTCCTCCAGATCATTTGCGGGCATCCAATATGGTTGCTTCGATATAGGCCCGATGCCTGGCAATAGCTCTATCAAAAACTCAATGTCTCGATCCGGTGGCATTCCTGGTAACTCTTTTGGTAAAACATCCGGGTAATCCTTCACTACAAGCACTTCCTCCTGAACAACTCCCGTGAGGGTATTCACTTGTACTTCTTGGCGCATGCCTAGATACATACTTGATCCTTTTTCCCTCAGGGGTGGTGAGACAAATTGAGTTACTAACACAGTCAATGCTTCCTCCATACTTTGACATCCAGTCCATGCCTAATATCACATCCAATCCTTGTGACTCCAAGATTATTAGGTCGGACGGAAAAACATGGCTACCAATGGTTAGGGGTATCTGGTCGCACCATCGACTAGCCATATACTCTGCTCCAGGTGAACTCACTAACAGATGGGTCCTAAGGGTTTGGGTTGGTAGTTTAAACTTATCCACGAATTCCCTTGATATGTATGAATGCGATGCACCAGTATAAAAAAGAACAAGGGCAGTAAAAGACTTAACCAAAAACTTACCAATAACCGCGTCTGGCTGTTCTTCAACCTCCTCCACATTGACGTGGTTCACTTGTCCTTTGTTGAATGGATTGGGCTTCTTTCCAGCGCTCCCATTGCCGTTTCCATTCTTCGCTTCAGGGCACTCCGTGGCATAGTGTCCAGTCTTCCCGCACTTGAAACAAGTAACGTGGCTTAGGTCTCTCTTCGCGGGTGTGGCTGGGTTAGAGCGGTTTTGATTACTACCTGCTTCGTTCCTGTTTCCATTCTTGGGGCCACTGTGGTTGTGAGAACTCCCTCCATTGTGGGTGTGACCTCCATGGTTATGGACAAGTCCTCCCTGAGTTCGGGGTTAAACGAGGCTTCTGCTGAGGCTCCTGAGTTGTACCTTCCTTGTCCATACTTCCTTTTGCGGCTCTCAATCTGCTGCTGCTTCCCTTCAATCATAAGAGCCTTGTCTACCAACTCCTGGTAGTTGTTGAATGTTTGCCACCATCAACTGCATGCTCATCTCATCATTCAGCCCTTCCATAAACTTCTCCTGCTTTGCGGCATCTGTGGCCACATCATCAGGGGCATAACGAGATAGCTTACTAAACTCATCTACGTACTGAGCCACAGTATGATTTCCTTGGCGTAAGTTGCGAAACTCACGCTTCTTCATGCTCATAGCTCCAGTTAAGACGTGGGCTGTGCGGAATGCTTGCTGAAACTGATCCCAAGTAACAGTGGCTATAGGTAGGTGACTACGTAATTCTCCCACCATGAGGCTGCTGGTCCATCCAACTGATGTGCGGCAAAATGCACCTTCTCAGCATCGGTACATCCTGCAGTGATTAACTCCCTTCCAATCCTACGGAGCCAATCATCTGCTACTATGGGCTCGGTGCTACTAGAAAACACCGGCGGCTGCAACCTCAGGAAACGGGCTAAGTTGTCAACTGGTGGTGGTGGCGGTGGATTGTTGTTGTTGTTATTGTTGTTGCCTTGGTTCTGAACTAACAACTGCATCAGGGTGTTCTGCTGCTGGATTAACTGAGTGAGCTCCGGTGGAAAGGTAAATCCGGGGTCATGTCTCAGAGGCATCTGATGGGTTTAGAGGGGAGAGACTAGAATAGAATGAGGTCTAATGAGAAAAACACTACCCATATGCACATGAGACAAACACAAACATTTCACTCAATCAATCAAGCAAAGGCATACAATCGATCTAACTATCGTGACAAAAGTGATCGGACTATACTATTTACATGGTGGAATACTACTACTGATGTGGTGGTCTACTAAAAATATTCTTCGGTTGAAGACTCCATAATGTCTGCTCCAGCTCATCTTCATATTCATCATCGCTATTGTCGGGGTCCGAGTCGGTGTCGTTGATGATAATGTAGTCCTCCGGGCGAATCTCCTTGGGTTCTTCGTCTTCTCCTCCTGGTGCGGGGTCTCCCAGAAATACTCCTAGCTTCCTTTCTAGATCGTCATTCTTCTCCACTAGTATGATGATTTCCTCCTCATAATCTTCACGAGTAGCCTTGAGTTCTTCCTCCAGTTCCGTGATCCTAGTCATTGCCTTCTTTAGGTCTATCATTCCTGCACACATCTGGTTCTCCTGGCGACGAATGTGTTGGTTTAACTCCTGGATGAAAGCTGCATTTGATCTATCCTTCCTGGTGCTGATCATCTCCCATTGCTCATCTCGGTGCCAACAAATCTAATAGATAGTGTCTTTAAGCTCCTTATGATAAACTTCTCCAATGCGTCCCATGGTGATGTGAGCTGCCATACTCTTTCCTAGACTCCAGGTTGGTGCATCGAAGGAAAACTCTATGGGCTTAGTGACTGGCGTGAATGTCCTTCCTGGAACTTGAACTTGAATCATCCATCGCTCCTCTTCTGGTAATGTGGCGTTGTAAGTCCCGGTGAAGCTTGGTATTCCAATGTTCAGGTACCTAGTGACTTCCTTCAAGTGTCGTCCAAAAGGTGCTTCTTCATCAGGTTGTGCAAACTTGTTCCTTGCGTCCGCCATCCTAAAGAGTAGAAAATGGAGAGGAGTCAGAAATGAGAAGAGAATAGTGATCTAAGGCTTTAGCTTAGTGGTCATGTCCTACACTCAGCGTGTTTTCTGATACCATCTTGTAGCGACCCGAACTCAAACGGCCAAGTCTCTGTGCTTCAGTTTCATCCCTGGATCGGTAATGCTGACACACAGTACTCGAGGATTTATAACAGAGTAGCAATCACACACTTATTACATCGAATGTCTCAAAAGAGAACTTATTACAATAAATATGGCTTAAGGCCATCTAATATGATAACAGCAGAAGGCTTGGAAGATAAAGTGAGTCCATCAACTCCAACGGCATAGCTGAGCTGCACGGCAATGACCTAAAGAACCTTACTCCTCGTCTGAAAAGTCTGCAACATAATACGTTGCAGCCCGAAAATTGGTCAGCACATGGAATATGCTGGCAAGATAACACAGTAGAGCAAGAACATAATAATGCTATTACTACATGCATATTTGGCTGGTGGAAAGCTCTATGGTTATAGTTTTTGCGAAAAGCCAATTTTTCCCTACAACAAAGGAATAGATTTTATTTAACTATCATGGTAGTTGAAACATCATTGAGAAGGTTCCTCCAACTCAATCCCAATTAAAGTAATTAACAACCCAACAATATTAGTTTAGAGTGATGAGATACTTATGATACTCCAAGTACTAGATACTCAAGATGTCCATAACCGGGGACACGGCTAACCATGATTAGTTTATACACTCTGTAGAGGTTTGCGCACTTTTCCCCACAAGACCCGATCTCCTCCGTTGCATTTCTCGCACTACACAGTGTTTGAGAAACGGATGACCGAGACACAGTCTTTCAGAAGCATTAACTCCTTACTCCGGGCAGACCATACCAACCTACATCTCACTACCTGCTGATCCACCTCTTCGGAAGCTTCACGCAACTTACTCAACTATTCTAGAGCCCATAATAGCTTGTGGCTGCACACAAAAGTTTGTAGCATGAAAATATCTCAGTTCCCTTTGAGCCTGGGTGGCGGACCATAGGATTATCACACGGGTACTCCGGGAAATCCTAGGACAACACTGGATTCCCCAGGTGCCCAACAAACAATCCACCCATATGTGTATTCAAGTTGCTACCTTAAGTCGAACCCTTAATTAACAATCTCACATCTGTCATGGATTTCACTCACCTAACCACGTCTACGAGCATAGCATAACAACATAAGCAATACGTAGAAGTAACCCCCAAGGGTTTGAATATAACATGGCAATAGGTTCTACCTCATCAAATACTTCCCAACCCACATGTTAATCACATCCTAACCATGCAATGTTTGAGGATTGGAACTAATGCATAAAAACTGGGTGATAAAGGGGTATGATCAAAGTGTTACTTGCCTTGCTGATGATCCGCAAAACCTAGGGATTCGTAGTAGCACGCTTCGCACTCCGGGTGTTCTATCGCAAACAAACAATAGCATACATAAGAAATCAAGCAAATAAACACGGGTAAAACTCAAACAAAAAGATCTAACCAGAAAGCTCATCTTAAGAACTTCGGTTTGCGAAAAGAATCAAATCAAACGGAGCAACGAAACTCAAACTGCGAAAGAAACAAGATCCGTTTACTAATCTGGACTAAGGTCAAATTTTACAGTAGCAAAAGCTTGTTCAAGTTAGTTAAACGGAAAGATGGTCTCGATATGAAGATCTAGGCGCTTGAATCGCCTAATTCCGACAAACGAGCGAAAAGATAACGAATGAACGTTCGTTGTCTGTTACTAACGAATAAACTCCATTCGTTAAAACGAACATACGAACGAACGTCCACAAAGTAACTAAACTGCGAAAAACCGGTGAACCGATCTATCCAAAAAAAAACTAGGGTTTCTAGAAAAAAACAAACCGGGTTTTAAAAAAACGAACGGTACTACCTCCGGCGAAGTCCGGCATGGCGGGGCTGCTCCGGCGGGCGGCGGGGCAGTGCGGGGCAGCAGCGGTGCGGGCAAAGGGCGGCGGCGGCGGCTCCGGTGAGGGGCGGCGGCGGGGCGGCGCGGCAGCGGGCGACGGTGGCGCGGCGGCCGGGTTGGCGGCTTGCGGCGGCGGGGTGGTGCGGGCTCCAAGGGCGACGGGGCGGCGACTTTTAAGGAGGGGGCGGGGCGGCTCGGCTTGGAGGAGGGGGCACAGCGCGGGAGTCCTGGCCGGACTCCGATTCACGGCGGCGGCACGGTCTCGGTCTCGCGAGCGGAGACGAGGCGCGAGCGGCTGGGCCGGCTCGGCTGGGCTCCGGCCCAATCGGGCGCTAAAACTTAAAAAAAATCCGCCGAAACTAAATAAAATCCTAGAAAATAAAATAAAATTCTAAAAATGCCAAAACAAATTTTCACCATCTAAAAAATATATTTAGAACAAGGTGAACATTTTCTTGGCCCTAAAATGCAATTTTGAAAAACATGCAATTTTTTTCTAATTGAAATAAAATAGCAATAAACTCCAGATAAAATCAAATATTTGATTTTAATCTTTTTCCTCCAATATTTCATTTATTTTGGAGAAGTCATATTATCTACTCTCATGTATTTTAATATGAAATATTTTCGGAGAGAAAAATAATTAAAACCAAAAATCCTTGTTTCAATATTTGATAAAACTCAAATATGAAAACAGGGAAATCCCCAACTCTCTCCAAGGGTCCTTGAGTTTCTTAGGATTTCGAGGATCGCAAAACAAAATGCAATAAAATATGATATGCATGAATGATGTATGTATAACATTCCAAATTGAAAATTTGGTATGTTACACTTGGCCCCTCCGTTACGTTCCCCATTCACACCTGCACAAGCTCCTCCGCGTCTATGCCATGGCACCACCTATCGCGGTCATAAACACTTAGCTCGACGCCTGCCGCCGTCGCCAGGCTGCTGGCAAAGCCCACCGCATTTCGCCACTTCCGCTTGCCGCCGCCTATCGCCATCGACCTTCTCGACACTGCTCGCGGTCGACCCAGCTCCGCTCGGTTGGGGAATCTGCCGTACTGAGGGTTCTTTCTCATGGGCGACAAGGTAACTAATTTAACAAGATATTATTTCATCTCTTATCCCAGTTCATCTGCCTCCTTTAATCACCTGGTGGAAATCACCGTGAATTCATTTTTATTCGAGCTGATTTGAGGGTTTTCTTTCATTCATAGAATGTACAGTGCGCTAACACTTCAGGACTTGGCGACCGCCACCAGAGATTCCATCTCATCGTACCAGATAACTTGAGGAAGCCCGCGGTATGTTCAATCTCACCCTAAATCGGTTGGCATGGCCTACTTTCCTGAACATATTCTAAATATTGCTACATTTGGACAAAAGGTGCCACATGCACCATATACGTCAAAGGGGATTTTCCCCCTCTTCCTTCTATATTAGGCAAATTAATGATGTATTGTTCTTTCGATTACTCTCATATTTCCATGACATCATGTTTACCCTATCTATTTAATTATAGACTTTTGACCTTCGATGTCAACTGTTGTATAGTTCTTTCAATTTGGGCCCATATTTGCCTGTTACCATAGTTTCTTTAACAATCCTACCATTTTCTGCAGGACATCCCTCGCTATGCAACAGATTATGTAGTGCGCAATTTTTCCCTTTACATACATCAAGGCTCCACGAATGTCATACTGCACACAAACCATGGATTTACAATCGTTGCTACTGTAAGACTTGATGAACGTGGTGACTCCTATTTTGGCACTGGCTTTTGGAATGAAATTGCAAAGTTTTATGTACTGAAAGCTGGCACTAAAATTGCATTGCACATAGGGGCCTGGTCATGAGATATATGCTAACTTCCCTAACAAAATCATCCGTCCAGAATTTGTTCGAAGTAAGTTTTCTTTTCAACTATCTGCATATGTTGACTTACCCAACAATGTCAAATGAATTGTGTCGTATTTAAGCAACCAATTGTTATTCCTTTTTCTTACTATATCCCTACCTAATAATTTCTAGTTAGCAATACACTTTTCTATTGCCCTGTTTTAACTAAATATTCCTTGTACTCCCAT
This sequence comes from Triticum aestivum, assembly GCF_018294505.1. NCBI lineage: Eukaryota > Viridiplantae > Streptophyta > Magnoliopsida > Poales > Poaceae > Triticum > Triticum aestivum. The sequence continues at coordinate 295,283,644 of NC_057794.1, read as the reverse complement.
TTCTATCATAAAGGGCCACTGACAAGGAGACTCTAGAGGTGGAGAACGGGGCTGCCAACAAGCGGAGGTGGGGCGAGATAGAAACCCAAGCGACTCCAGCAGGCCTAGACTTAATCAGTAGCCTCCCCGATGATATGTTCAGAGTAATCATCTCCCTCCTCCCAATCAAATATGGGGCACGGGCAATCCTCCTTTCCCGGCGATGGCGCCCCTTATGGAACTCCAGCCCTCTCGACCTCATCGACACCCACGGGCTCTGCCATTGCTATCGCAAAAGCTTGGATGCGTTCTCCAAGATCCTTGGCAGTCACCTTGGCCCAACCAAAGGCCTTAGAATGGGCAAGTTCCATTCCAACGACAAGGACCGAGCCAAGCTTGACGACTGGTTCTGATCCCCCGCCCTAGATCAGCTCGAGAAGCTCACTTTTGATGATGGGCATATGCGGTCGTTGCCAACGTCCGCACTCCGCCTCGCGCCCACGCTGCACATTGCCAAGTTCAGGAACTGCCATTTCCCGCCCCTTAATGACATGCCCACTCTTATTCTACCACGACTGAAGCACCTCGAGCTCATCGCCGTCTGCCTCTCAATGGGTGACATGAAGCGCCGCTCCGTGGTTGTACTGCACTCGAGTGCCTTCGTCTTCAGGCAATCAATGGGTTGAGTACCTTCCACATCACCTCCATGACTCTCCGGACTATTTATGTGTGTTGTTGGTGCGGCAGGAAGACATCACAAAAGGTGGACCATGGTATGGTCATCCAGGACACACTTGCACTTGAGAGATTAGTTGTAGTTGATCAAGAAGGTCCAACAAGAATCAATGTCATTTCTGCACCGAAATTGACAGTGGTGGGCTACTCGTCTGACAAATACTCCGAGCTTGTTATTGGATCCACACCCATTCAGGTACAACAACCGCCTTCTACCTCTCCTTCTACAAATTAAGATTAGTTCTAATTTTGAAGATGTTTGTTCGTTTGTCATTCAGAAAATGATTCCAACAAGCTTGACCCCGAAACTGCACACAGTGAAGGTCTTGGCACTAGAATCTATTGGGCCCGACCTGGAGCAAGTTGTCAGTTTCCTGAGATGCTTTCCGTGCCTGGAGAAGCTATATATCAAGGTGATGTTCCTTTCCTGTTAAATGTTAACCATAAGGCAGTTCAATTTGTGACACCTTTTTCCAAGTTTACAATGACAATGTACTACAATTTCTGAAGGTTCTTTTGGAGGATTTCAGTACATACATGCCCCCTCATATTGGTTGCTTGATCCATATGGTTACATTTAATAAGCATTTCTCCGTTTGATGGATTCATCTGTACTAGTTTTCTTAGGGAACTTTTCATCCACTCTAACCTCTTGTGAAGAAGGCTAATTTTTCTAGAATGTAATCAAATTCCCATGTTAATCATGTCAGATCGAAGATGGCATGTTAGTGCATTTTACAAATCCTAGAAACCAAATAGCTAGGCCTGTAGTAATGTTCAAAACTACATGTAAGCACTAACACATTTTCTTCTTTTGGAGATAAGATTAGGCCCAATGGTGGATAATGTGATACAATATAACAATCACGTCGAATGCCTACATATGCATCTCTCAGAAATTACTTTGAACTCCTACCAAGGGACCTTAACGGAGATTATATTGTCCAGGTTCTTTGTTTTCAGAGCAAGGGTGCTGAAGGAAATGAGGTTTGCCCTACATTTATTTAGCAAAAATGAATGGTCTATTGATTAGCGCTGGCGCCTGTAACAGAATGGAGTAGGCTCCAAAAATGCTAAATTTCATTTTGAAACTTCAGATGACAGAGTAATCGGAAGTCATCGGGTCAACCCAATACATGACATCTTAGTGGCTGACCCCTTTGCAAAAATTGTGAGGTTTCGAAGCCAGACTTAGAAGCGGTGATATTGGTTTGAACCTCTCTGATATCCATGTTCAGGGCATCAACGCGGAGCATTTGCAGCTGATGAGCTGAATTTCATTTCTAATATCAGTTTGAACCTTGTAATCTTCGAATTTGAGCCATATAACTCTGGAATTTGAACCTTGTAACATTTCGAGCTTTTGTGGTCCAATCGTTGAAATGGCATCGTATGAGACTCGTATATTGCTAGCACTATTTTGACCTTAATATGCAATGGTCTTAGATTTTATTAACCATTCTGGAATCAGTTTACCTTGTCGATCTCACAGCACACGGTCTGTATAGCTAACTCGACTGTGATCTTCGACAATATTGCACATAGTTGGTTTCTTCCACCGTGTGCACTATAGAGCTCAGAATTAATTATCACACTCGAGTGTCCATCATCAGCCTTCTGTGTAACTTTGACCTCATCACCCAAGGGTAAACTTATGACCGAAGTCATTCCACACACTTCATTTTTACAAAGATTTTTGCCAATAAATGCCCACGATTTGTCCCTCTTCTAGCCGACGTGTGGGCCAAACTAGTCGGGAGGGAAGCTTGCGTGGTAAACAGCACGGTAGCGCGGGAATAGGTTCTTCGAGTCCACGCCTGGGGTGCGGTGTTGTCAAGCATGCACTGGATTCTGGGATCCTCCGCTATGAACATTGTGACAAGACGTGACGATTACAGGCCGGACGGCCCCCATTTATTACAACGGCCATTTATCCTACCCTTGTGTCTCTTCAGCCTTTTGATCATGCCCCACCATTGCAAGAAGCACACCCACCACGATAAATTCTTCAAGGGTATCCTGCACGGCTCCAATGGCACTCCGAGCGGCTACCGACAACAAGCAGCAGTTCACCATGCGTGCCGTGGTGGACACCCACAGAAGGTTCATGGACCTCTCGGTGGTGTACACCAATGACCCGGTCTGGGCAGAGCACTCCATCCACATCATGGAGCTGTTGCTTGCCTAGGAGAAGTACAAGGTGGTAGGGTTCGACCTCGAGCACACCCGCGCTCGTGCCGGGTCTTGTCGCAAGGTCGAAGTCGCCCAGATGTGTGTGCGCCACCACGTCCTCATCTACCACTACTGCCTGGCCACAAGGCCTTGCGAGCGTTTCGCCAGTTTTGTCAACAGCCCCCACTACATGTTTGCTATGGTGGACATCACCAACGATGTAAAGGCGCTCGAGAATTCGGGCATCGCCTGCCAGAATCTTGTCGACATCCAGGGCCAATACAAGATCAGGGGCAGCAAGGAGCATGAGACAGACTCACTATTTCACCTTGTCGAGGCCATCATCGACCCCTACTACAAAGACATGAAGGATTCTTGCAACAAGGACAAGCGTGCCTGGCACTCGGCCTGGATGGAGAAACTTGACAAAGCTCATGTCATGTACGCGGCCAAGGAGGCGTACACGAGCTACGACATGTACAGGAGGATCATTGACATGAGGAAGTCCCTCCTTCCCCAAAACGGCCGGGGATCCAGCCGGAAGCAGAGCAATGGCAAGCATTGTCGCAACAATAAGTAGATGATTAGATCCTCGTTTCTCCTACTTTAGTATGCATGTAATTGCTTTCTTTCGTGTGTGGAAAGGTTATGCGTGTAGTCACTTGTGTAATTGTATGCTTAATTTGGTTATGCAATGCTGTCTTTTTAAGTATATATGTTGATGCTGTAGACGGAGCGTAGATGTAGTGCGGACAAAGAAAATCACATCGCACATGGACTAAACAATGGAACCCGCCGGTGATGTTTTCATGAGTCACTCACAATTGTATACCAGCAATCGTTTGCTCACAACACACACACGACTTGTTAGCAGTAATCATTTGTGTTGTTATCGGTCTTCGCACACGTCTCCGATTACAGACCTGTTTGCCTCGTATCACACACATCTTGTTCATTTGAACCATTTCTATTCTCATGTCTCAACGCAAATAGTTCATCCGAGTGAACCGCATGCCGTATATCGCACACACCTTTGATCTGGCTCACCGTTTCTTTTGTGTTGCCTAATCACAAACAGTTCATCCGAGTGAATCGTATGATGTGTATCGCACACGCCTTCATCTGGCTTCCCGTTTCTTTTGTTCCTCCTCATTGCAAATAGTTCATTGAACTGAACCATATGCCCTTCATCGCACATGCAAATAAAACCTGAACCGTTCTTGATGCATCTGTCATCGCAAACATTTTATATATTTTTGACGATTTTCATACAACACAGTTTGCGATTATTGCATCGCACACCGTTTCTCGAAGGGTCTCTAATCGTAGTGTCGCATTAGCAGCATCCTGCAATAGTGTTATGACCTTTTCTCAGAGCGACGACAGCAGAAAAAGCAAATAAATTACAACATCCTGACGAAGAATAAACCTAGACTATACAACAAGGAAATTATAACATATTACATCCCCTGGGCATCAAAGTTCACCGCCAGTGATAATAAAGGGCAACCAAACATCAGACTACATAAACTGGGTAGGTTGCCACCAGTGGAAGTTAACGGGCCGACAAAATAATAGACAGAACCGACATCACTTCAACACAGTTCAAGAAAGGTTAGCCCGGCCTAGGAGCTGCAGCGCAAGCATCTTAGCAACCTGATGACACTGCGCTTCTTTGGCACTCATATCCACCAACTTAAGCTGCATAGCATCAATAAACGTCCTGTACATACGGTTAATATTTCATAGAGATTGGAGTTCCAGTCGGATTTGAGCGGAAGCCTGTATTTCTGCTTGAATTTCAGACTAAAGAAGTCGAACATATTCAGGCGGTGACTTCATCGAGCTTGTGTCACTGAGTAAGTTTGACACTACATCAAGATGTGTATTTGTGGTTGTATCCCTAACCTCAAGATGTGTTGCCTTCTCCTCTAGAATATGTGTTAGAGGGACAAACAATGGGTTCGTCTCACTATCAGTATGGCAGTTCTTCCTAGCAGCAATGCTGTCACCCTGAAAGAGAAACAAGTAGGTAGATAATAGGTTTTGCACGTATAAGCATCAGCGTTGTCAATTCATCTCATTTCTTTGTCAGAAATAAAGAGACACAATTTAAAATAGCATTAACATAATAGGCATTGTTCATAGTTAAGACGGCAGGAAATGGCATTATGCAGGAGCAGCCAGCTTCACCAGACCACTGGATTACAGATCAAGAACACAAGCATAAATGTAGTTCTAAACAACATATAAGCATGAATGGTGAGTGTACTATCAAGTTATACCATTTCAGATTGGTAAATAAAGAGACACGGTTTAAATAACATTAATATAATATGGCATTGTTCATAGTTGAGACATAGAGGATATGCCATTGTGCTGTTGTTGGTAGTTTCACCACACCACTGGATTACAGATCAAGAACACAAGCATACACATAGTGCTAAAGAAGATAACTTGCCATGTTTAGTTTAATTTACATGGTACGAATAAGGAACTAGGTTGTACAACTAAAGACTGAAATTGAGAAGGACAAACTTACATTAGTAGTGAAGACATGCTCTATAAAGGCCTTGTCGATATTGATGGGGGGGGGGCAATTCAAGAATTTTACTGCACACTCTTCTTCAAGAGTATTGCCTTTATTCTACATTTTGTTAAGAGTAAATATAGATGTGAAAATATAGGAACAAATTGTGATTATTTAACTGAAGATGCAGAGTACAAATATAAATACAACATACAGACAGAAGGCACTGACAAGAGCAATGTGGAGCTAAACTTCTTTAGTAAGATTGGTTTTATTCAATATTTTGGCAAGAGTAAATGTAGATCTGATGTGTAGAAAAATGGAGGACAAGGGAAAATAAGCTGCAAAGTGTACATGAAGAACTAGCTGACAAATATAAGTACAGTGATGAAGGACAATAGATACTTATAAGAACAATGCAGAACTAAATTTCTTCATAAGCATTGGGTTTATTCTACATTAATTTAAGCATTAATATAGATCTGATAATTTGGAGAGAACAGTGGTAAGCAAGCTATAATGCACAATGATGTCACATAATCCACCAGGTATGAATGTAAGGACAATGATAGGACAATAGGTACTCACAAAGCAAAGCAGTGACCAGCATAGTTGCGACATCGTAGGTTTTGCGGCACTGGTTATATCGCCAATTTACGTCGGGTGCTATGTGATTTCTCCAGTAGCATCACCTTTTTCAAGGACTTTGCTTGTACTCCTTCAGGTTCCGCAATCACCCTCTTCCTTTTGGATGTCTGAAATAGAAGAACAACATTTAAATGGAAAAACATGGTATGACGACAAATGGAATAGGTGTTGATAATGGATGGGCATGGCATCTTCACATATATCATGAGTAAACTAAGCATATGGCGGCGCAACAAAGCAAAAGAAATGCAAGGCACCTTATGCAAGATATGTGCAACCAATAAAACCTTTCCAAATTAGAACAAGCACCTTATTGGGTGAACAGGATAGGCCATCAGCCTTTGACTCCTTGAGCTCAGAATAGTCATGAGGATCATATTCTGATTATGAATCTATAGGTCGGGAGCATGTGGGTTTCATTGCACCCACAATGGACCTCAATCCCTTGATGCCAAGTTTTTTACCCATTGAACTATTCCGCAATATTCATCTGATGTGCGCATTCTTATATTCATTGTGATTACGTAGAATATCTGTAAAGCATGAAAACAAAAATAGTAGTGAGATTATGTATGTAATGCAGAGGATATTGTAATATAATAGAGGCTCCATGTAAACCCTTGTGTGCTATCACTGGATTCTAATGAGAGAGCCCATTTGTGCTGTAATATTGTGAGTAGATTAATATAATCTGGCACAACTACACAAAAACTAGGCTCCCTGTTGGGAGCCCTAGATGTAAGGATAGTTGGCAGATGATAGGTTCATAATATACCGTATAGAAAGTTTATTGCCAAACCATGATAACGAGAGCGCAGAGCCAGTAGGCAGATCATCGTGTAGATAATAGGGGTACACCATAACCACCATAAATAAATCGGGAAAGCAGAACTAGCTGGAAAACACAGGGTTTTGCCGCTACTAATATGCAGCCTATCGATCACCTACAGGCCAGCTCTATTCATCTGAATGCACACAACTATTACCATCAGTAAAGTCTACCAAAGACCGCACGGCTCCCACCATTTCCGGGGTATTATGGCAGACCAACTCAAAGTGCGAAATCATTTAGCAGAATCGGCCCAATAGAGTTGTCGACTGTAGATGTCCCTACTCCCCTTCCTGACAAGGAACATACTGTGCTTACTAAAGAAGAACAGAAGAGGAACATGTTAAAGAATAGAAGGGGAAGCATATTATTGAGATTCCCCTTCTTTCTATACAATGTTGGTTGCCCACCCATGATGAATCAGAGCGCACAAAGAAATACAATTCCATGATGTCTCTCTATATGTGGCCACATGCATTTGGAAACTCAATTGGGAGCATTAGCTAACCAATCAAATGTGTGTCTGTTAGCTAATGTTAGTATCATATCACATTCGTATTGGAAGAACCTTAGGACGTATGATTGGTGTGTTATTTAGCTTTAAAGGGTGGACAGCTGCTAGTAGGACACAAAGCACCTACACAGATTGTAGTGTAGATATAATGGGAAAACCCTAAGCATCAGGAGTAAAATCAGGAAAGTGGAACTTGCTGGAATATATGTGCTAGTATTGCCGGTACGGCTAGAAAGGCTTCGCATACCAGCTCCCTACAACTGAAGGCGCAGTACTGTTACTATCAGTCTAACTCTCAAAGGTGACACATATGATCGAATATGAAGAGTTGAAAGCGTCCATGACAATCGATATGAAGACCAACATGAAGAGTTGAAAGCATCCATGACAAATGATGTGTACTACACAACCTTCTTCTTGTAGACGTTGTTGGGCCTCCAAGTGCAAAGGTTTGTAGGACAGTAGCAAATTTCTCTCAAGTGGATGACCTAAGGTTTATCAATCCGTGGGAGGCATAGGATGAAGATGGTCTCTCTCAAACAACCCTACAACCAAATAGCAAAGAGCCTCTTGTGTCCCCAACACAACCAATACAATGGTAAATTGTATAGGTGCACTAGTTTGGCGAAGAGATGGTGATACAAGTGCAATATGGATGGTAGATATAGGTTTTTGTAATCTAAAAATATAAAAACAGCAAGGTAACTAATGATAAAAGTGAGTGAAAACGGTATTGCAATGTGTTGAAACAAGGCCTAGGGTTCATACTTTCACTAGTGCAAGTTCTCTCAACAATAATAACATAACTGGATCATATAACTATCCCTCAACATGCAACAAAGAGTCACTCCAAAGTCTCTAATAGCGGAGAACAAACGAAGAGATTATGGTAGGGTATGGAACCACCTCAAAGTTATCCTTTGTGATCGATCTATTCAAGAGTCCGTAGTAAAATAACATGAAGCTATTCTTTCCGTTCGATCTATCCTAGAGTTCGTACTAGAATAACACCTTAAGACACAAATCAACCAAAACCCTAATGTCACCTAGATACTCCAATGTCACCTCAAGTATCCATGGGTATGATTATACGATATGCATCACACAATCTCAGATTCATCTATTCAACCAACACAAAGAACTTCAAAGAGTGCCCCAAAGTTTCTACCGGAGAGTCAAGACGAAAACGTGTGCCAACCCCTATGTATATGTTCACGAGATCACGGAACTCGCAAGTTGATCACCAAAACATACATCAAGTTGATCACGTGATATGCCATTGTCACCACAGATAAGCACATGCAGGACATACATCAAGTGTTCTCAAATCCTTAAAGCCTCAATCCGATAAGATAACTTCAAAGGGAAAACTCAATCCATTATAAGAGAGTAGAGGGGGAGAAACATCATAAGATCCAACTAGAATAGCAAGGCTCGCGATACATCAAGATCGTGCCAAATCAATAACACGGGAGGGGGAGAGAGAGAGATCAAACACATAGCTACTCGTACATACCCTCAGCCCCGAGGGCGAACTACTCCCTCCTCATGGAGAGCGCCGAGATGATGAAGATGTTGGGGAACGTAGTAATTTCAAAAAAAATCCTATGCACACACAGGATCATGGTGATACATTGCAACAAGAAGGGAGAGTGTGTCCACGTACCCTCGTAGACCAAATGCGGAAGCGTTAGCACAGCGTGGTTGATGTAGTCGTACGTCTTCACGATCCGACCGATCCAAGTACCGAACGCACGGCACCTCCGAGTCCTGCACACGTTCAACTCGATGATGTCCTGCGAGCTCCGGTCAAGCAAAGCTTCATAGGAGAGTTTCGTCAGGACGACGGTGTGGTGATGGTGATGATGATGCTACTGACGCAGGGCTTCGCCTAAGCACCGCTACGATATGATGGAGGTGGATTATGGTGGAGGGGGGCACCGCACACGGCTAAGAGATCAATGATCAATTGTTGTGTCTATAGGGTGCCCCCCTGCCCCTGTATATAAAGGAGCAAAGGGGAGGAGGCGGCCGGCCAGGGAGAGGCGCGCCAAGGGAGTCCTACTCCCACTAGGAGTAGGACTCCTCCTTTTCCTAGTAGGAGTAGGAGAGGGGGAAGGAAAGGGAGAGGAGGAAAAGGAAAGAGGGGGCCGGCCCCCCTTGCCCTAAATCAATTCGGTTTGGGCATTGGGGGGGCGCGCCCCACACTCCCCTTGCTGCCCTCTATTTCCACTAAGGCCCATATAGGCCCATTAAGCCCCCCGGGGGGTTCCGGTAACCCCCCCGGTACTCTGGTATATGTCTGAAACCTTCCGGAACCTTTCTGGTGTTCGAACATAGTTGTCCAATATATCGATCTTTACGTCTCAACCATTTCGAGACTCCTCGTCATGTCCGTGATCATATTCAGGACTCCGAACTACCTTCGGCACATCAACACACAAAACCTCATAATACCGATCGTCACCGAACCTTAAGCGTGCGGACCGCACGGGTTCGAGAACTATGTAGACATGATCGAGACACATCTCCGGTCAATAACCAATAGAGGAACCTGGATGCTCATATTGGTTCCTACATATTCGACGAAGATCTTTATCGGTCAAACCGCATAACAACATACGTTATTCCCTTTGTCATCGGTATGTTACTTGCCTGAGATTCGATCGTCGGTATCTCAATACCTAGTTCAATCTCGTTACCGGCAAGTCTCTTTACTCGTTCTGTAATACATCATCTTGCAACTAACTCATTAGTTACAGTGCTTGCAAGGCTTATAGTGATGTGCATTACTGAGTGGGCCCAGAGATACCTCTCCGACAATCGGAGTGACAAATCCTAATCTCGAAATACGCCAACTCAACAAGTACCTTCGGAGACACCTGTAGAGCACCTTTATAATCACCCAGCTACGTTGTGACATTTGGTAGCACACAAAGTGTTCCTCCGGTAAACGGGAGTTGCATAATCTCATAGTCATAGGAACATGTATAAGTCATGAAGAAAGCAATAGCAACATACTAAATGATCAAGTGCTAAGCTAACGGAATGGGTCAAGTCAATCACATCATTCTCCTAATGATGTGAGCCTGTTAATCAAATGACAACTCATGTCTATGGCTAGGAAACATAACCATCTTTGATCAACGAGATAGTCAAGTAGAGGCATACTAGTGACACTCTGTTTGTCTATGTATTCACACATGTATCATGTTTCCGGTTAATACAATTCTAGCATGAATAATAAACATTTATCATGATATAAGGAAATAAACAATAACTTTATTATTGCCTCTAGGGCATATTTCCTTCAGTCTCCCACTTGCACTAGAGTCAATAATCTAGTTCACATCGTCATGTGATTTAACACCAATAGTTCACATCTTTATGTGATTAGTTCACATCTCCATGTGACTAACACCCAAAGGGTTTACTAGAGTTAATAATCTAGTTCACATCGCTATGTGATTAACACCCAAAGAGTGATCATGTTTTGCTTGTGAGAGAAATTTAGTCAACGAGTCTGCCACATTCAGAGCCGTATGTATTTTGCAAATTTCTATGTCTACAATGCTCTGCATGTAGCTATTCTAGCTAATTGCTCCCACTTTCAATAATATGTATCCAGATCAAAACTTAGAGTCATCTAGATCGATGAAAAAAGCTTGCATCGACGTAACTCTTTACGACAAACTCTTTTTTATCACCTCCATAACCGAGAAATATTTCCTTAGTCCTCTAAGGATAATTTTGACCACTGTCCAATGATCTAATCCTAGATCACTATTGTACTCCCTTGCCAGAATCATGCTAAGGTATACAATAGGACTGGTAAATAGCATAGCATACTTTATAGAACCTTTGACTGAGACATAGGGAATGACTTTATATTCTCTTTCTATTTTCTGTTGTGGTCGGGTTTTTGAGTCTTTACTCAACTTCACACCTTGCAACATAGGCAAGAACTCCTTTTTTGATTGTTCCATTTCGAACTACTTCAAAATCTTGTCAAGGTATGTACTCATTGAAAAAACTTATCAAGCATCTTGATCTATCTCTATAGATCTTGATGCTCAATGTGTAAGCAGCTTCATCGAGGTCTTTCTTTGAAAAACTCTTTTCAAACACTCCTTTATGATTTCCAGAAAATTCTACATTATTTCCGATCAACAATATGTCATTCACATATACTTATCAGAAATGTTGTAGTGCTCCCACTCACTTTCTTGTAAATACAGGCTTCACCATAAGTCTGTATAAAACCATATGCTTTGATCAACTCATCAAAGCGTATATTCCAACTCCAAGATGCTTGCACCAGTCCATAGATGGATCGCTGGAGCTTGCTCACTTTTGTTAGCACCTTTAGAATCGACAAAACCTTCTGGTTGCATCATATACAACTCTTCTTTTAAGAAATCCATGTAGGAATAAAGTTTTGACATCCATTTGCCAAATTTCATAAAATGCGGCAACTGCTAACATGATTCAAACAGACTTTTAAGCATCGATACGAGTGAGAAAATCTCATTATAGTCAACACCTTGAACTTGTCGAATTTTTTTTGCGACAATTCGAGCTTTGTAGATAGTAACACTACTATCATCATCCGTCTTACTCTTGAAGATCCATTTATTCTTAATGACTCACCGATCATCGGGCAAGTCAATCAAAGTCCATACTTTGTTCTCATACATGGATCCCATCTCAGATTTCCTGGTCTCAAACCGTTTCGCGGAATCTGGGCTCATCATTGCTTCCTTATAGTTCGTAGGTTCGTCATGGTCAGGTAACATGACATCCAGAACAGGATTACCGTACCACTCTGGTGCGGATCTCACTCTGGTTTACCTACGAGGTTTGGTAGTAACTGGATCTGAAGTTACATGGTCATCGTCATCAGCTTCCTCACTAATTAGTGTAGGAGTCACAAGAACAGATTTCTGTGATGAACTACTTTCCAATAAGGGAGCAGGTATAGTTACCTCATCAAGTTCTACTTTCCTTCCACTCACTTCTTTCGAGAGAAACTCCTTCTCTAGAAAGGATCCATTCTTAGCAACGAATGTCTTGCCTTCGGATCTATGATAGAAGGTGTACCCAACTGTCTCCTTTGGGTATCCTATGAAGACACATTTCTCCGATCTGGGTTTGAGCTTATCAGGATGAAACTTTTTCACATAAGCATCGCAACCCCAAACTTTAAGAAACGACAACATTGGTTCCTTTGCCAAACCACAGTTCATATGGCGTCGTCTCAACGGATTTAGATGGTGCCCTATTTAACGTGAATGCAGCAGTCTCTAATGCATAACCCCAAAACGATAGTGGTAAGTCGGTAAGAGACATCATAGATTGCACCATATCTAATATAGTACAGTTACAATGTTCGGACACACCATTATGTTGTGGTGTTCTAGGCGGCGTGAGTTGTGAAACTATTCCGCATTGTTTCAAATGAAGGCCAAACTTGTAACTCAAATATTCTCTTCCACAATTAGATCGTAGAAACTTTATTTTCTTGTTACGATGATTTTCCACTTCACTCTGAAATTGTTTGAACTTTTCAAATCTTTCAGATTTATGTTTCATCAAGATGATATACCCATATCTTACTCAAATCATCTGTGAAGGTCAGAAAATAACGATACCTGCCGCGAGCCTTAACACTCATCGGACTGCATACATCAATATGTATTATTTCCATCAAGTCTGTTGCTTGCTCCATTGTTCCGGAGAACGGAGTCTTAGTCATCTTGCCCATGTGGCATGGTTCGCAAGCATCAACCGATTGATAATCAAGTGATTCCAAAAGCCCATCAACATGTATTTTCTTCATGAGCTTTACACCAATATGACCTAAACGGCAGTGGCACAAATAAGTTGTACTATCATTATTAACTTTGCATCTTTTGGCTTCAATATTATGAATATGTGTGTCACTACGATTGAGATTCAATAAACCATTCACCTTGGGTGTATGACCATTGAAGGTTTTATTCATGCAAACAGAACAACAATTATTCTCTGATTTTAAATGAATAGCCGTATTGCAATAAACATGATCAAATCATATTCATGCAAACACCAAATAACATTTATTCAGGTTCAACACTAATCCCGAAAGTATAGGGAGTGTGCGATGATGATCATATAAATCTTGGAACCACTTCCAACACACATCGTCACTTCACCCTTAACTAGTCTATGTTCATGCTCCAACTCCCGTTTCGAGTTACTACTCTTTAGTGACTGTACCAGCATCAAAACACCGAGGGGTTGCTATGAACACTAGTAATGTACACATCAATAACATGTATATCAAATATACCTTTGTTCACTTTGCCATCCTTCTTATCCGCCAAGTATCTAGAGCAGTTCCACTTCCAGTGACCATTTCCTTTGCAAGAGAAGCACCCAGTTTCAGGCTTGGGTCTAGCTTTAGGATTCTTCATGGGAGTGGAAACTTGCTTGCCATTATTCTTGAACTTCCCTTTCTTTCCCTTACCCTTTTACTTGAAACTAGTGGTCTTGTCAACCATCAACACTTGATGTTTTTCTTGATTTCTACATTCGTCGATTGTAGCATCACGAAGAGCTTGGGAATCGTTTCCGTTATCCTTTGCATATTATAGTTCATCACGAAGTTCTAGTAACTTGGTGATAGTGACTAGAGAACTCTGTCAATCACTATCTTATCTGGAAGATTAACTCCTGCTTGATTCATGTGATTGTAGTACTCAGACATTCTAAGCACATGCTCACTAGTTGAGCTATTCTCCTCCATCTTGTAGGCAAAGTACTTGTCAGAGGTCTCATACCTCTCGACTCGGGCATGAGTCTGAAATACCAATTTCAGCTCTTGGAACATATTATATGCTCCGTGGCGTTCAAAACATTTTTGAAGTCCCGGTTCTAAGCCATAAAGCATGGTGCACTAAACTATCAAGTAGTCATCATACCGAGCTTTATCGAACATTCATAACGTGTGCATATGCTCCTACAATAGGTCTGTCACCTAGTGGTGCATCAAGGACATAATTTTTCTGTGCAGCAATGAGGATAATCCTCAGATCATGGATCCAATCCGCATCATTGCTAGTAACATCTTTCAACTTAGTTTTTCTCTAGGAACATATCAAAAATAAACTGGGAGCTACATCGCGAGCTATTGATCTACAACATAGATATGCAAATACTATCAGGACTAAGTTCATGATAAATTTAAGTTCAATTAATCATATTACTTAAGAACTCCCACTTAGATAGACATCCCTCTAATCATCTAAGTGATCATGTGATCCATATCAACTAAACCATGTCCGATCATCACATGAGATGGAGTAGTTTTCAATGGTGAACATCACTATATTGATCATATCTACTATATGATTCACGCTGGACCTTTCGGTCTCAGTGTTCCGAGGCCATATCTGCATATGCTAGGCTCGTCAAGTTTAACCTGAGTATTTATGCGTGTGCAAACCTGTCTTGCACCCATTGTATATGAACATAGAGCTTATCACACTCGATCATCACGTGGTGTCTCAGCACGACGAACTTTGGCAACGGTGCATACTCAGGGAGAACACTTGTACCTTGAAATTTAGTGAGAGATCACCTTATAATGCTACCGCCGAACTAAGCAAAATAAGATGTATAAAAGATAAACATCACATGCAATCCAAATATGTGACATGATATGGCCATCATCATCTTGTGCTTTTGATCTCCATCTCCAAAGTACTGTCATGATCTCCATTGTTACGGGCATGACACCATGATCTCCATCATCTTGATCTTTTATCAACGTGTCGTCACATGGTCATCTCACCAGCTATTGCTTTTGCAACTATTGCTATCGCATAGCGATAAAGTAAAGCAATTAAATGCACTTGCATCTTATGCAATAAAGAGACAACCATAAGGCTTCTACCAGTTGCCGATAACTTCAACATAATACGATCATCTCATACAACAACTTATATCTCATCACGTCTTGACCATATCACATCACAACATGCCCTCCAAAAACAAGTTAGACGTTCTCTACTTTGCTGTTGCAAGTTTTACGTGGCTGCTACGGGCTGAGCAAGAACCGTTCTTACCTACGTATCAAAAAACCACACGTGGTATAGTGATTGCTTTTTGATCTTCAGAAAGAACCCTGTTCATTGAATCTATTTCAACTAAAGCTGGAGAAACAGACACCCACGAGCCACCTGTGTGCGAAGCACGTTGGTAGAACCTGTCTCGCGTAAGCGTACACATAATGTCGGTCTGGGCCGCTTCATCCAACAATGCCGCTGAATCAAGAATCAACTAGTGATGGCAAGCAATATGTATATACCCACGCCCATAACTCCTTTGTGTTATACTCGTGCATGTAACATCTACGCATAAACCTGGCTCGGATGCCACTATTGGGGAACGTAGTAATTTCAAAAAAATTCATACGCACACACAGGATCATGGTGATGCATAGCAACAAGAAGGGAGAGTGTATCCACGTACCCTCATAGACCGAATGCGGAAGCGGTAGCACAACGCGGTTGATGTAGTCGTACGTCTTCATGATCCGACCAATCCAAGTACCGAACGCACGACACCTCCGAGTTCTACACACGTTCAACTCGATGACGTCCCGCGAGCTCGGATCCAGCAAAAATTCACAGGAGAGTTTCGTTAGCACGACGACGTGGTGACGGTGATGATGATGCTACCGACGCAGGGCTTCGCCTAAGCACCGCTACGGTATGATCGAGGTGGATTATGGTGGAGGGGCACCGCACACAGCTAAGAGATCAATGATCAATTGTTGTGTCTATGGGGTGCCCCTGCCCCTGTATATAAAGTAGCAAAGGGGAGGAGGCGGCCGGCCAGGGAGAGGCGCGCCTAGGGAGTCCTACTCCCACTAGGAGTAGGACTCCTCCTTTTCCTAGTAGGAGTAGGGGAGGGGGAAGGAAAGGGAAAGGAGGAAAAGGAAAGAGGGGGCCGGCCCCCCTTGCCCTAAACCAATTCGGTATGGGCCTTGGGGGGTGCGCCCCACACTCCCCTTGCTGCCCTCTATTTCCACTAAGGCCCATATAGACCCATTAAGCCCCCCGGTACTCCGGTATATGTTCGAAACCTTTCGGAACCTTTCGAAACCTTTCCGGTGTCCGAACATAGTCATCCAATATCGATCTTTACGTCTCGACCATTTCAAGACTCCTCGTCATGTCCGTGATCATATCCGGGACTCTGAACTACCTTCGGTACATCAAAGCACAAAAACTCATAATACCGATCATCACCGAACTCTAAGCGTGCGGACCCTACGGGTTCGAGAACTATGTAGACATGACCGAGACTCATCTCTGGTCAATAACCAATAGCAGAACCTGGATGCTCATATTGGTTCCTACATATTCTACGAAGATCTTTATTGGTCAAACCGCATAACAACATACGTTGTTCCCTTTGTCATCGGTATATTACTTGCCCGAGATTCGATCATCGGTATCTCAATACCTAGTTCAATCTCGTTACCGGCAAGTCCCCTTACTCGTTCTGTAATACATCATCTCGCAACTAACTCATTAGTTACAATGCTTGCAAGGCTAATAGTGATGTGCATTATTGAGTGGGCCCAGAGATACCTCTCCGACAATCGGAGTGACAAATCCTAACCTCGAAATACGCCAACTCAACAAGTACCTTCGGAGACACCTGTAGAGCACCTTTATAATCACCTAGTTACGTTGTGACATTTGGTAGCACACAAAGTGTTCCTCCGGTAAATGGGACTTGCATAATCTCATAGTCATAGGAACATGTATAAGTCATGAAGAAAGCAATAGCAACATACTAAATGATCAAGTGCTAGGCTAACGGAATGGGTCAAGTCAATCACATCATTCTCCTAATGATGTGATCTCGTTAATCAAATGACAACTCATGTCTATGGCTAGGAAACATAACCATCTTTGATCAACGAGCTAGTTGATAACCCACAAGTATAGGGGATCGCAACAGTTTTCGAGGGTAGAGTATTCAACCCAAATTTATTGATTCGATACAAGGGGAGCCAAAGAATATTCTCAAGTATTAGCAGCTGATTTGTCAATTCAACCACACCTGGAAACTTAATATCTGCAGCAAAGTGTTTATTAGCAAACTAATATGATAGTAGTGGTAACGACCGCAAAAGGTAACGGTAACAAAAGTAGTGTTTTTGGTATTTTGTAGTGATGATGGCAATAGCAACGGAAAAGTAAATAAGCGAAGAACAATACATGGAAAGCTCGTAGGCAATGGATCGGTGATAGATAATTATGCCGGATGCGGTTCATCATGTAACAGTCATAACCTAGGGTGACACAGAACTAGCTCCAATTCATCAATGTAATGTAGGCATGTATTCCGAATATAGTCATACATGCTTATGGAAAAGAACTTGGATGACATCTTTTGTCCTACCCTCCCGTGGTAGCGGGGTCCTAGTGAAAACTAAGGGATATTAAGGCCTCCTTTTAATAGAGTACCGGACCAAAGCATTAACACATAGTGAATACATGAACTCCTCAAACTACGGTCATCACCGGGAGTGGTCCCGATTATTGTCACTTCGGGGTTGCCGGATCATAACACATAGTAGGTGACTATAGACTTGCAAGATAGGATCAAGAACACTCATATATTGATGAAAACATAATAGGTTCAGATCTGAAATCATGGCACTCGGGCCCTAGTGACAAGCATTAAGCATAGCAAAGTCATAACAACATCAATCTCAGAACATAGTGGATACTAGGGATCAAACCCTAACAAAACTAACTCGATTACATGATAAATCTCATCCAACCCATCACCGTCCAGCAAGCCTATGATGGAATTACTCACGCACAGCGGTGAGCATCATGAAATTGGTGATGGAGGATGGTTGATGATGATGATGACGACGGATTCCCCTCTCCGGAGCCCCGAATGGACTCCAGATCAGCTCCCCGAGAGGTTTCAGGGCTTGGCGGTGGCTGCGTATCATAAAACATGATGAACCCTTCTCTCTGATTTTTTTACCCAAAAGCAAATATATAGAGTTGGAGTTGAGGTCGGAGGAGCTCCAGGGAGCCCACGAGGTAGGGGGCGCGCCCAGGGGGGCAGGCGCTCCCCCCACCTCGTGGCTAGGGTGTGCCCCTGGTCTTCATCTTTTGCAAGGATTTTTTATTATTTCCAAAAAGATGTTCCGTGAAGTTTCAGGTCATTCCGAGAACTTTTGTTTCTGCACATAAATAACACCATGGCAATTCTGGTTAAAACAGCGTCAGTCCAGGTTAGTTCCATTCAAATCATGCAAGTTAGAGTCCAAAACAAGGGCAAAAGTGTTTGGAAAACTAGATACGATGGAGACGTATCAACTCCCCCAAGCTTAAACCTTTGCTTGTCCTCAAGCAATTCAGTTGATAATCTAAAAGTGATAAAGAAAAACTTTTACAAACTCTATTTTCTCTTGTTGTTGTAAATATGTAAAGCCAGCATTCAAGTTTTCAACAAAGATTATAAACTAACCATATTCAAAACAACGTTTAGGTCTCATGTTTACTCATATCAATGGCATAATCAACTAGCGAGAAGTAATAGTAAATCTCGGATGACAACACTTTCTCAAAACAATCATAATATGATATAACAAGATGGTATCCCGCTAGCCCTTTCTGAGACCGCAAATCATAAATGCAGAGCACCTTTAAAGATCAAGGACTAACTAGACATTGTAATTCATGGTAAAAGAGATCCAGTAAAGTCATACTCAATGTAAACTAACAGTAATGAATGCAAATGACAGTGGTGCTCTCCAACTGGTGCTTTTTAATAAGAGGATGATGACTCAACATAAAAATAAATACATAGGCCCTTCGCAGAGGGAAGCCGGGATTTGTAGAGGTGCTAGAGCTCGGTTTTGAAATAGAGGTGAATAATATTTTGAGAGGTATACTTTCATTGTCAACATAACAACCAAGATATGGCGATATCTTCCATGCTACACACATTATAGGCGGTTCCCAAACAAAATGGTAAAGTTTCTACTCCCCCTACCACCAACAAGCATCAATCCATGGCTTGCTCGAAACAACGAGTGCCTCCAACTAACAAGAGTGCCAGCGGGAGTTTTGTTTGCAATTATTTTGATTTGATTTGCATAAAGCATGGGACTGGGCATCCCAGTGACCAGCCATTTTCTCGTGAGTGAGGAGCGGAGTCCACTCATCTTGACAATAACCCGACTAACATGGAAGATACGGACAGCCCTAGTTGATACATGAGCTATTCGAGCATACAAAACATGATATTTATTTGAAGGTTTAGAGTTTGGCACATACAAATTTACTTGGAACGGCAGGTAGATACCGTATATAGGTATGTATGGTGGACTCATATGGAATAACTTTGGGGTTTATGGAGTTGGATGCACAAGCAGTATTCTCGCTTAGTACAGGTGAAGGCTAAAAAAAGACTGGGAAGCGACCAGCTAGATAGCGACAACAGTCATGAACTTGCATTAAAATTAATCAACACCGAATGCAAGCATAGGTAGGATATAATGCACCATGAACATAAATATCGTAGAGGCTATGTTGATTTTGTTTCAACTACATGCGTGAACCTGTGCCAAGTCAAGCCACTTAAATCATTCAGAGGAGGATACCACCCTATCATACCACATCACAACCATTTTAATAGCATGTTGGCACGCAAGGTAAACCATTATAAGCTCCTAGCTAATTAAGCATGGCACACGAAACTATGATCTCTAGTTGTCATTGCAAACATGTTTATTCATAATAGGCTGAATCAGGAACGATGAACTATCATATTTACAAAAACAAGAGAGGTCGAGTTCATACCAGCTTTTCTCATCTTAGTGAGTCCATCATATATCGTCATAATTGCCTTTCACTTGCACGATCGAACAATGTGGATAATAATAATAGTGCACGTGCATTGGACTAAGCTGGAATCTGCAAGCATTCAATAAACAGGAGAAGACAAAGAAATATGGGCTCTTTTGTCAGATCAACAATAATGCATATAAGAGCCACTTCAACAATTTAATCATGGTCTTCTCCTATCGACCCCCAAAGAAAAGAAAAGAAATAAAACTATTTACACGAGAAAGCTCCCAACAAGCAAAAGAAGAACATGAAATCTTTTTGGGTTTTCTTTTTAATTACTACTACAAGCATGGAAAGTAAACTAATTAAAAGCTACAACTAATTTTTTGGTTTTTCTTAAGGTTTATTAAACACACAAGAAGAAAGCATAAAAAGGAAATAAACTAGCATGGATGATACAATGAAAAAGTATGAGCACCGACATCTGGCAATGAGTGTGTGGACATGAATATAATGTTGGTGAGAAATACGTACTCCCCCAAGCTTAGGCTTTTGGCCCAAGTTGGTCTATGGCCACGGTTGGCCTGGCGGATATCCATAGTAATAGTCGGGGTCGTACTGCGAAGAAGAAGACTCTGATTGCCACTGGTTGGCAATCATTTCCGGATCCCAATGGTAATTAGACTATCGTGGAGGATCAACTTGTGGTTCCGACTCTGGCTCTATGGCTGATGTAGGGTTCCGGTAGGCGTGAATAGCCTCTAACGGAACGAGGTACTTGCCTGCAGATAAATCAAACAAGGATAGAGCAGGCAGGGTAATAGTCTCAGGATGATGTTTATCAAAGAACAATTTGTATTTAAGCTCCCCTTCCCTATTCTTAACAATAAAATCGTGTGCCACCATACTCTTATAATCCAAATAAACAGTGGGCAGCAATTTTTCTTCTTTTTCATAGTGCCTAATGGGTATGTTAAAATGTGCAGCTAGGCATGAAGCATAGATGCCTCCAAAGATGGGGCCCTTTGTACGGTTCAGACTTAACCTTTTAGCGATAATACCACCCATACTAACAGAGTTATCAAAGAATAAACCGTGGAACGAAATAATAATATCAGGAACACTAAGGTTTCCATAGTTTTCGCGACCAATTAAGCAACGACTAGCAAATATTGCAAAGTAGCGTAAAACAGGAAAATGTATGCTAGTGATTCGTGCATCGGAAACCTTCCTCATTTCCCCTATAGTGATGGTATCAATAAACCCATCCACATCGCCGCGATGTGGTTCCTCTATTGTGCCCTCGAAAGGGATCAAACAAACCCGACAAAAATCATAAAGTGACATCTCCTTATGCTCATCATATAAATAAAACTCCACCGTAGGTGGTGAGCTCCTAGCATGGAAATGAAAGTTTTGCACAAATATATTGGTGAGTAAGAGATACTGTTCGCATTGTTCGTGGAGGAAGGCGGTGAGCCCTGCATTCTTAGCTAATTCATAAAAATCATCATAAATCCCGGCTGCCCTCAAGAAATCATCAGAAGGCCATTCACACGGCCGAACCTCCGCGGTGTGAGGCAAATTATATTTGGGCCTCTCTGCTCTTTCATTTTGCTTTTCCTTCGAGCTTCGGCTCGATGAGCCCCTCAAAAATATCTTCATTATTTTCTGAAAAATTCTGAAATTTTTAGTAACTTCAAATAAGAGTGAGCCAAACTCAATAATATTGATAGCAACTACTCCTACAAGTGCCTAGAGCCTATATCATGCATCAAGACTACTTGGAACCACATAAATTTGACATGCAAGCTCAAGAACATGGTCACCTAGACAGCATAAATTTGCAATGAATAAAGCACTAGAACAAAAACTAATTGGACCAATGGAGGAGTCACATACCAAGGAACAATCCCCCAAGCAGTTTTGTGAGAGGTGCTTTGAGCAAGGAGATCAAAAATCACAGCAAAATGAGCTAGAACTCGTGCTTTAGCTGGATAATGGTGTTTGTGGGAGGAAGAAGGAGTGTGTGGGTGCAGGAATAAGTGGAGGAGAGCCACCGAGGGCCCACGAGGCAGGGGGGCGCGCCCTCCACCCTCGTGGCCAGGTGGATGCCCCCCTGCTGTGTTCTCAGTGCCAAATATTCTCAAATATTCCAAAAAAAAATCATATTTAAATTTCAGGGCATTTGGAGAACTTCTATTTTCGGGGTATTTTTATATTGCACGGATAAATCAGATAACAGAAGAAAATACTTATTTTTATTTTATTTAATATAAATAACAGAAAGTAAAAGGAGGGTACAGAGAGTTGTGTTTTCTAAATTCATCCATCTCATGATCATCAAAAGGAATCCACTAACAAGGTTGATCAGGTATTGTTAACAAACTCATTCCGAATAGCATGGAACCAAAGAATTTTCAAATAACACTATGTTACCTCAACGGGGATATGCACATCCCCAACAATAAGAATATCATATTTCTTCTTGACAGTAGGAAGAGGAAATTCGAAACCTCCAAAAACAATTGATGGATTTTTTCCAATGGAATTGATACTGTGGACTTGAGGTTGTTTCCTTGGAAAGTGTACTGTATGCTCATTACCATTAACATGAAAAGTGACATTGCCTTTGTTGCAATCAATAACAGCCCCTGCAGTATTCAAAAAGGGTCTTCCAAGAATAATAGACATACTATCGTCCTCGGGAATATCAAGAATAACAAAGTCCGTTAAAATAGTAACGTTTGCAACCACAACAGGCACATCCTCACAAATACCGACAGGTATAACAGTTGATTTATCAGCCATTTGCAAAGATATTTCAGTAGGTGTCAACTTATTCAAATCAAGTCTACGATATAAAGAGAGAGGCATAACACTAACACCGGCTCCAAGATCACATAAAGCAGTTTTAACATAGTTTCTTTTAATGGAGCAGGGTATAGTGGGTACTCCTAGATCCCCAAGTTTCTTTGGTATTCCACCCTTAAAAGTATAATTAGCAAGCATGGTGGAAATTTCAGCTTCCGGTATCTTTCTTTTGTTAGTGACAATTTCTTTCATGTACTTAGCATAAGGATTCATTTTAAGCATATCAGTTACTCGCATACGCAAAAAGATATGTCTAATCATTTCAGCAAAGCGCTCAAAACCCTCATCTTCCTTTTTCTTGGATGGTTTGGGAGGAAAAGGCATGGGTTTCTGAACCCAAGGCTCTCTTTCCTTTCCGTGTTTCCTAGCAACAAAGTCTCTCTTATCATAACGTTGATTCTTTGATTGTGGGTTATCAAGATCAACAACAGGTTCAATTTCTATATCATTATCATTACTAGGTTGGGCATCATCATGAACATTATCATTAACATTATCACTAGTTTCAGGTTCATTACCAGATTGTGTTTCAGCATCAGAAATAGAAATATCATTTGGATTCTCAGGTGTTTCAGCAATAGGTTCACTAGAAGCATGAAAAGTCCTATCATTTTTCTTTTTCTTTCTTTTAGAAGGACTAGGTGCATCTATATTATTTCTCTGAGAATCTTGCTCAATTCTCTTAGGGTGGCCTTCAGGATACAAAGGTTCCCGAGTCATTCTACCAGTTCTAGTAGCCACTCTAACAGCATAATCATTATTCTTACCATTCAATTCATTGAGCAAATCATTTTGAGCTTTAAGTACTTGTTCTACTTGAGTGGTAACCATAGAAGCATGTTTACTAATAAGTTTAAGTTCACCTTTAACATTAGCCATATAATCACCCAAGTGTTCAAGCATATTTGAATTCTATTTCAATTGTCTACCAAAATAAGCATTAAAATCTTCTTGCTTCACCATAAAATTATCAAACTCATCTAAGCATTGGCTAGCAAACTTAGTAAGAGGGATTTCAGCTTTATCATTTCTATAGAGAGAGTTTACCTTTACTACCTGTGTCGGGCAATCAAGACCATGTATTTCTTCAATAGGTAATGGATTAAGATCATATGTTTCTTCAACAGGCGGTAAATTAAGACCGTGTATTTCTTCAATAGGAGGTAAATTCTTAACATCTTCAGCTTTAATACCCTTTTCTTTCATGGATTTCTTTCCCTCTTGCATATCTTCAGGAGTAAGAAATAGAATACCCCTATTCTTCGGAGTTGGTTTAGGAATAGGCTCTGGAGCTGGCTCAGGAAGTGTCCAATTATTTTCATTTGTCAACATATTATTCAATAGAATTTCACCTTCATCCGGTGTTCTTTCCCTGAAAACAGAACCAACACAACTATCCATGTAATCTCTGGAAGCATCGGTTAGTCCATTATAAAAGATATCAAGTATTTCATTTTTCTTAAGAGGATGATCAGGCAAAGCATTAAGTAATTGGAGAAGCCTCCCCCAAGCTTGTGGGAGACTCTCTTCTTCAATTTGCACAAAATTATATATATATATATATATATATATATATATATATATATATATATATATATATATATATATCCCTCAAAGCAGCTTGTTTCTTATGAGCAGGGAAATATTTAGCAAAGAAGTAATAAATCATATCCTGGGGACTACACACACAACGAGGATCAAGAGAATTAAACCATATCTTAGCATCACCCTTTAATGAGAACAGAACTATGTTAAGGATATAAAAGTAACGAGTTCTCTCATCATTTGTGAACAGGGTGGCTATATCATTTAATGTAGTAAGATGTGCCACAACAGTTTCAGATTCATAGCCATGAAAAGGATCAGATTCAACCAAAGTAATTATATCAGGATCAACAGAGAATTCATAATCCTTATCAGTAACACAGATAGGTGAAGTAGCAAAAGCAGGGTCAGGTTTCATTCTAGCATTAAGAGATTGCTGCTTCCATTTAGCTAATAGCCTCTTGAGATCATATCTATCTTTGCAAGCAAAAATAGCTTTAGCAATTTCTTCATCCATAACATAGTCCTCAGGCACAACAGGCAACTCATATTTATTAGGGGGAGAGTCCTCATCATCACTATCTTCAATATTATCAGCTTCAATAATTTCATTCTCTCTAACCCTAGCAAGTTGTTCATCAAGAAATTCACCAAGTGGCACCGTAGTATCAAGCATACAAGTAGTTTCATCATAAGTATCATGCATAGCAGAAGTGGCATCATCAATAACATGCGACATATCAGAATGAATAGCAGAAGCAGGTTTAGGTGTTGTAAGCTTACTCAAAGCAGAAGGTGAATCAAGTGCAGAGCTAGATGGCAGTTCCTTACCCCCCCCCCCTCGTAGTTGAGGGATAAATCTTGGTTTTTGGATCTCTCAAGTTCTTCATAATGATAAACAGATATAAATCCCAAGTGACTCAAAGAATAGAGCTATGCTCCCCGACAATAGCGCCAGAAAATAGTCTTGATAACCCACAAGTATAGGGGATCGCAACAGTTTTCGAGGGTAGAGTATGTTGGGGAACGTAGAAGAATTTTATAATTTTCTACGCATCACCAAGATCAATCTATGGAGTCATCTAGCAACGAGGGAGAGAGGAGTGCATCTACATACCATTGTAGACCACGCGCGGAAGCGTTCAAGAGAACAGGATTGATGGAGTCGTACTCAACGTGATCCAAATCACCGATGACCAAGTGCCGAACGGACGACACCTCCATGTTCAACACACGTATGGTTGGGAAGACGTCTCCTCCAACTTGATCCAGCAAGGGGGAAGGAGAGGTTGATGAAGATCCAACAGCACGACGGCGTGGTGGTGGAAGCAACGGTGATCTCGACAGGGCTTCGCCAAGCGCAGGGAGACGGAGGAGTGTCACGGGAGGGAGAGGGAGAGGCCAGGGGCTTGGGTGCGGCTGCCCTCCCCCCCACTATATATAGGGTGCCTAGGGGGAGCGCCGGCCCTAGGAGATCCAATCTCCTAGGGGGGCGGCGGCTAAGGGGGTGCCTTGCCCCCCAAGGCAAGGGTGGCGCCCCCCACCCCTAGGGTTTCCAACCCTAGGCGCAGGGGGAGGCCCAAGGGGGGCGCACCAGCCCACTAGGGGCTGGTTCCCCTCCCACTTCAGCCCATGGGGCCCTCCGGGATGGGTGGCCTCACCGGGTGGACCCCCGGGACCCTTCCGGTGGTCCCGGTACAATACCGATTACCCCCAAAACTTTCCCAATGGCCGAAACTTGACTTCCTATATATAAATCTTCACCTACGGACCATTCCGGAACTCCTCGTGACTTTCGGGGTCTCATCCGTGACTCCAAACAACTTTCGGGTTACCGTATGCTAATATCTCTACAACCCTAGCGTCACCGAACCTTAAGTGTGTAGACCCTACGGGTTCGGGAGACATGCGGACATGACCGAGACGCCTCTCCGGTCAATAACCAACAGCGGAATATGGATACCCATGTTGGCTCCCACATGCTCCACGATGATCTCATCGGATGAACCACGATGTCGGGGATTCAATCAATCCGTATACAATTCCCTTTGTCAATCGATACGTTACTTTCCCGAGACTCGATCGTCGGTATCCCAATACCTAGTTCAATCTCGTTACCGGCAAGTCACTTTACTCGTGCCGTAATGCATGATCCCGTGATCAACCACTTGGTCACATTGAGCTCATTATGATGATGCATTACCGAGTGGGCCCAGAGATACCTCTCCGACATACAGAGTGACAAATCCCAGTCTCGATTCGTGCCAACCCAACAAACACTTTCGGAGATACCTGTAATGTACCTTTATAGTCACCCAGTTACGTTGTAACGTTTGGCACACCCAAGGCATTCCTACGGTATCCGGGAGTTGCACAATCTCATGGTCTAAGGAAATGATACTTGACATTCAGAAAAGCTACAGCAAACGAACTACACGATCTTTGAGCTAAGCTTATGATTGGGTCTTGTCCATCACATCATTCTCCTAATGATGTGATCCCGTTATCAATGATATCCAATGTCCATAGTCAGGAAACCATGACTATCCTTTGATCAACGAGCTAGTCAACTAGAGGCTCACTAGGGACATGTTGTGGTCTATGTATTCACACATGTATTACGATTTCCGGATAACACAATTATAGCATGAACAATAGACAATTATCATGAACAAAGAAATATAATAATAACCATTTTATTATTTCCTCTAGGGAATATTTCCAACAGTCTCCCACTTGCACTAGAGTCAATAGTCTAGTTACATTGTGATGAACCGAACACCCATGCAGTTTTGGTGTTGATCATGTTTTGCTCTAGGGAGAGGTTTAGTCAACGGATCTGCCACATTCAGGTCCGTATGTACTTTACAAATCTCTATATCTCCATTTTGAACACTTTCACGAATGGATTTGAAGCGACGCTTGATATGCCTGGTCTTCCTGTGAAACCTGGGCTCCTTGGCAAGGGCAATAGCTCCCGTGTTGTCACAGAAGAGAGTCATCGGGCCTGACGCATTGGGTATGACTCCTAGGTCGGTAATGAACTCCTTCACCCAGACTGCTTCTTGTGCTGCCTCCGAGGCTGCCGTGTACTCCGCTTCACATGTAGATCCCGCCACAACGCTTTGCTTGCAACTGCACCAGCTTACTGCCCCACCATTCAAAATATACACGTATCCGGTTTGTGACTTAGAGTCATCCAGATCCGTGTCGAAGCTAGCATCAACGTAACCCTTTACGACGAGCTCTTCGTCACCTCCATACACGAGAAACATGTCCTTAGTCCTTTTCAGGTACTTCAGGATATTCTTGACCCCTGTCCAGTGTTCCATGCCGGGATTACTTTGGTACCTTCCTATCAAACTTACGACAAGGTTTACATCAGGTCTGGTACACAGCATAGCATACATGATAGACCCTATGGCCGAGGCATAGGGGACGACACTCATATTTTCTCTATCTTCTGCCGTGGTTGGGCATTGAGCCGTGCTCAATCTCGTACCTTGCAATACTGGCAAGAACCCCTTCTTTGACTGATCCATTTTGAACTTCTTCAATATCTTGTCAAGGTACGTACTCTGTGAAAGACCAATGAGGCGTCTCGATCTATCTCTACAGATCTTGATGCCTAATATATAAGCAGCTTCTCCAAGGTCCTTCATTGAAAAACACTTGTTCAAGTAGGCCTTTATGCTTTCCAAGAATTCCATATCATTTCCCATCAACAGTATGTCATCCACATACAATATGAGAAATGCTACAGAGCTCCCACTCACTTTCTTGTAAATACAGGCTTCTCCATAAGTCTGCGTAAACCCAAACGCTTTGATCATCTCATCAAAACGAATGTTCCAACTCCGAGATGCTTGCACCAGCCCATAAATCGAGCGTTGGAGCTTGCACACCTTGTTAGCATTCTTAGGATCGACAAAACCTTCCGGCTGCATCATATACAATTCTTCCTTAAGGAAACCATTAAGGAATGCCGTTTTGACGTCCATTTGCCATATCTCATAATCATAGAATGCGGCAATTGCTAACATGATTCAGACGGACTTCAGCTTCGCTACGGGTGAGAAAGTCTCATCGTAGTCAACCCCTTGAACTTGTCGATAACCCTTAGCGACAAGCCGAGCTTTATAGATGGTCACATTACCATCCACGTCTGTCTTCTTGTTAAAGATCCATTTATTTTCTATGGCTCGCCTATCATCGGGCAAGTCAGTCAAAGTCCACACTTCGTTTTCATACATGGATCCTATCTCGGATTTCATGGCTTCCAGCCATTTGTCGGAATCTGGGCCCGCCATCGCTTCTTCATAGTTCGAAGGTTCACCGTTGTCTAACAACATGATTTCCAAGACAGGGTTGCCGTACCACTCTGGTGTGGAACGTGTCCTCGTGGACCTACGAAGTTCAGTAGTAACTTGATCTGAAGTTTCATGATCATCATCATTAACTTCCTCTCTAGTCGGTGCAGGCACCTCAGGAACATTTTCTTGAGCTGCGCCACTTACCGGTTCAAGAGGTAATACTTCATCAAGTTCTACTTTCCTCCTACTTATTTCTTTCGAGAGAAACTCTTTCTCTAGAAAGGACCCATTCTTGGCAACAAAGATCTTGCCTTCGGATCTGAGGTAGAAGGTATACCCAAAAGTTTCTTTAGAGTATCCTATGAAGACGCATTTTTCCGACTTGGGTTCGAGCTTTTCAGGTTGAAGTTTCTTGACATAAGCATCGCATCCCCAAACTTTTAGAAATGACAGCTTAGGTTTCCTCCCAAACCATAATTCATACAGTGTCGTCTCAATGGATTTCAACGGAGCCCTATTTAAAGTGAATGCGGCAGTCTCTAAAGCATAGCCCCAAAATGACAGCGGTAAATCGGTAAGAGACATCATAGATCGCACCATATCCAATAGAGTGCGATTACGACGTTCGGACACACCATTACACTGAGGTGTTCCAGGCGGCGTGAGTTGTGAAACTATTCCACATTTTCTTAAGTGTGTGCCAAATTCGTGACTCAAGTATTCTCCCCCACGATCTGATCGCAAGAACTTGATTTTCTTGTCACGTTGATTCTCAACCTCACTCTAAAATTCCTTGAACTTTTCAAAGGTCTCAGACTTGTGTTTCATTAAGTAGACATACCCATATCTACTCAATTCATCAGTGAGGGTGAGAACATAATGATATCCACCGCGAGCCTCAACACTCATTGGACCGCACGCATCAGTGTGTATGATTTCCAATAAGTTGGTTGCTCGCTCCATTGTTCCTGAAACGGAGTCTTGGTCATTTTACCCACGAGGCATGGTTCGCACGTGTCAAATTATTCATAATCAAGAGACTCTAAAAGTCCATTTGCATGGAGCTTCTTCATGCGTTTGACACCTATGTGACCAAGGCGGCGGTGCCACAAGTATGTGGGACTATCATTATCAACCTTACATCTTTTGGTATTCACACTATGAATATGTGTAGCATTACGCTCGAGATTCATTAAGAATAAACCATTCACCATCGGAGCATGACCATAAAACATATCTCTCATATAAATAGAATAACCATTATTCTCGGATTTATATGAGTAGCCATCTCGAATTAAACGAGATCCTGATACAATGTTCATGCTCAAAGCTGGCACTAAATAACAATTATTGAGGTTTAAAACTAATCCCGTAGGTAAATGTAGAGGCAGCGTGCCGACGGCGATCACATCGACCTTGGAACCATTCCCGACGTGCATCGTCACCTCATCCTTTGCCAGTCTTCGCTTATTTCGCAGCTCCTGCTTTGAGTTACAAATGTGAGCAACCGCACCGGTATCAAATACCCAGGAGCTACTATGAGTACTGGTAAGGTACACATCAATTACATGTATATCACATATACCTTTAGTGTTGCCGGCCTTCTTGTCCGCTAAGTATTTGGGGCAGTTCCGCTTCCAGTGACCACTTCCCTTGCAATAAAAACACTCAGTCTCGGGCTTGGGTCCATTCTTTGGCTTCTTCCCGACAGCTTGCTTACCGGGCGCGGCAACTCCCTTGCCGTCCTTCTTGGAGTTCTTCTTACCCTTTCCTTTCTTGAACTTAGTGGTTTTATTCACCATCAACACTTGATGTTCCTTTTTGATTTCCACCTCTGCTGATTTCAGCATTGAATACACCTCAGGAATGGTCTTTTCCATCCCCTGCATATTGAAGTTCATCACAAAGCTCTTGTAGCTCGGTGGAAGCGACTGAAGGATTCTGTCAATGACTGCGTCATCCGGGAGATTAACTCCCAGTAGAGTCAACCGGTTATGCAACCTAGACATTCTGAGTATGTGCTCACTGACAGAACTATTTTCCTCCACCTTACAGCTGAAGAACTTGTCGGAGACTTCATATCTCTCAACCCGGGCATGAGCTTGAAAAACCATTTTCAGCTCTTCGAACATCTCATATGCTTCGTGTCTCTCAAAACGCTTTTGGAGCCCCGGTTCTAAGCTGTAAAGCATGCCGCACTGAACGAGGGAGTAATCATCAGCACGTGACTGCCAAGCGTTCATAACGTCTTGGTTCTCTAGGACAGGTGCGTCACCTAGCGGTGCTTCTAGGACATAATCTTTCTTGGCAGCTATGAGGATGATCCTCAGGTTCCGGACCCAGTCCGTATAGTTGCTGCCATCGTCTTTCAGCTTGGTTTTCTCTAGGAACGCGTTGAAGTTGAGGACAACGTGGGCCATTTGATCTACAAGACATATTGTAAAGATTTTAGACTAAGTTCATGATAATTAAGTTCATCTAATCAAATTACTCAATGAACTCCCACTCAGATAGACATCCCTCCAGTCATCTAAGTGAAACATGATCCGAGTTAACTAGGCCGTGTCCGATCATCACGTGAGATGGACTAGCCAACATCGGTGAACATCTTCATGTTGATCGTATCTCCTATACGACTCATGCTCGATGTTTCGGTCTTCTGTGTTCCGAGGCCATGTATGTACATGCTAGGCTCGTCAAGTCAACCTAAGTGTATTGCGTGTGTAAATCTGGCTTACACTCGTTGTATTCGAACGTTAGAATCTATCACACCCGATCATCACGTGGTGCTTCGAAACAACGAACCTTCGCAATGGTGCACAGTTAGGGGGAACACTTACTTGAAAGTATTACGAGGGATCATCTTATTTAAGCTACCGTCGTTCTAAGCAAATAAGATGTAAAACATGATAAACATCACAAATAGTGACATGATATGGCCAATATCATTTGCTCCTTTTGATCTCCATCTTCGGGGCTCCATGATCATCTTTGTCACCGTCATGACACCATGATCTCCATCATCACGATCTCCATCATCGTGTCTTCTTGAAGTTGCCTTGTCATCTATTACTTCTACTACTACGGCTAACGCTTTAGCAATAAAGTAAAGTAATTACATGACGTTTATGTTGACATGCAGGTCATAAATAAATAATGACAACTCCTATGGCTCCTGCCGGTTGTCATACTCATCGACATGCAAGTCGTGATTCCTATTACAAGAACATGATCATCTCATACATCACATATATCATTCATCACAGCCTTTGGCCATATCACATCACAAAACACTTGCTGCAAAAACAAGTTAGACGTCCTCTAATTGTTGTTGCAAGTTTTTACGTGGCTGCTATAGGTTTCTAGGAAGAACATTTCTTACCTACGCCAAAACCACAACGTGAATTGCCAATTTATATTTACCCTTCATAAGGACCCTGTTCATCAAATCCGATCCGACTAAAGTGGGAGAGACAGACACCCGCCAGCCACCTTATGCAACTAGTGCATGTCAGTCGGTGGAACCAATCTCACGTAAGCGTACGTGTAAGGTCGGTCCGGGACACTTCATCCCACGATGCCGCCAAATCAAGATAAGACTAGTAACGGCAAGCAAGTTGACAATATCGACGCCCACAACTGCTTTGTGTTCTACTCGTGCATAGTAACTACACATAGACCTAGCTCATGATGCCACTGTTGGGGAATGTAGCAGAATTTTAAAATTTTCTACGCATCACCAAGATCAATCTATGGAGTCATATAGAAACGAGGGAGAGAGGAGTGCATCTACATACCCTTGTAGATCGCGCGCGGAAGCGTTCAAGAGAACGGGGTTGATGGAGTCGTACTCGACGTGATCCAAATCACCGATGACCAAGTGCCGAATGGACAGCACCTCCGTTTTCAACACACGTATGGTTGGGAAGACGTCTCCTCCAACTTGATCCAGCAAGGGGGAAGGAGAGGTTGATGAAGATCCAACAGCACGACGGTGTGGTGGTGGAAGCAACGGTGATCTCGACAGGGCTTCGCCAAGCGCAGGGAGATGGAGGAGTGTCACGGGAGGGAGAGGGAGAGGCCAGGGGCTTGGGTGCGGCTGCCCTCCCTCCCCCCACTATATATAGGGTGCCTAGGGGGGCGCCGGCCCTAGGAGATCCAATCTCCTAGGGGGGCAGCGGCTAAGGGGGTGCCTTGCCCCCCAAGGCAAGGGTGGCGCCCCCACCCAAACCCTAGGCGCAGGGGGAGGCCCAAGGGGGCCGCACCAGCCCACTAGGGGCTGGTTCCCCTCCCACTTCAGCCTATGGGGCCCTCTGGGATAGGTGGACCCCCGGGACCCTTCCGGTGGTCCCGATACAATACCGATTACCCCTGAAACTTTCCCAATGGCCGAAACTTGACTTCCTATATATAAATCTTCACCTCCGGACCATTCCGAAACTCCTCGTGACATCCGGGATCTCATCCAGGACTCCAAACAACTTTCGGCTTACCGTATGCTAATATCTCTACAACCCTAGCATCATCGATCCTTAAGTGTGTAGACCCTACGGGTTCGGGAGACATGCAGACATGACCGAGACGCCTCTCCGGTCAATAACCAACAGCGGGATCTGGATACCCATGTTGGCTCCCACATGCTCCACGATGATCTCATCGGATGAACCACGATGTCGAGGATTCAATCAATCTATATACAATTCCCTTTGTCAATCGGTACGTTACTTGCCCGAGACTCGATCGTCGGTATCCCAATACCTAGTTCAATCTTGTTACCGGCAAGTCACTTTACTCGTGCCATAATGCATGATCCCGTGATCAATCACTTGGTCACATTGAGCTCATTATGATGATGCATTACCGAGTGGGCCCAGAGATACCTCTCCGTCATACGGAGTGACAAATCCCAGTCTCGATTCGTGCCAACCCAACAGACACTTTTGGAGATACCTGTAATGTACCTTTATAGTCACCCAGTTACGTTGTGACGTTTGGCACACCCAAGGCATTCCTACGGTATCCGGGAGTTGCACAATCTCATAGTCTAAGGAAATGATACTTGACATTCAGAAAAGCTACAGCAAACGAACTACACGATCTTTGAGCTAAGCTTAGGATTGGGTCTTGTCCATCACATCATTCTCCTAATGATGTGATCCCGTTATCAATGACATCCAATGTCCATAGTCAGGAAACCACGACTATCCTTTGATCAACGAGCTAGTCAACTAGAGGCTCACTAGGGACATGTTGTGGTCTATGTATTCACACATGTATTACGATTTCCGGATAACACAATTATAGCATGAACAATAAACAATTATCATGAACAAAGAAATATAATAATAACCATTTTATTATTGCCTCTAGGTCATATTTGCAAAAGAGTATTCAACCCAAATTTATTGATTAGACACAAGGGGAGCCAAAGAATATTCTCAAGTATTAGCAGCTGAGTTCTCAATTCAACCACACCTGGAAACTTAATATCTACATCAAAGTGTTTAGTAGAAAAGTAATATGATAGTAGTGGTAACGGTAGCAAAAGGTAATGGTAACAAAAATAGTGTTTTTGGTATTTTGTAGTGATGATGGCAATAGCAACGGAAAAGTAAATAAGTGAAGAACAATATATGGAAAGCTCATAGGCAATGGATCAGTGATAGAGAATTATGCCGGATGCGGTTCATCATGTAACAGTTATAACCTAGGGTGACACAGAACTAGCTCCAATTCATCAATGTAATGTAGGCACATATTCTGAATATAGTCATACGTGCTTATGGAAAAGAACTTGCATGACATCTTTTGTCCTACCCTCCCGTGGCAGCGGGGTCCTAGCGGAAACTAAGGGATATTAAAGCCTCCTTTTAATAGAGTACGGGACTAAAGCATTAACACATAGTGAATACATGAAGTCCTCAAACTATGGTCATCACCGGGAGTGGTCCCGATTATTGTCACTTCGGGGTTGCCGGATCATAACACATAGTAGGTGACTGACTTGCAAGATAGGATCAAGAACACTCATATATTGATGAAAACATAATAGGTTCAGATCTGAAATCATGGCACTCGGGCCCTAGTGACAAGCATTAAGCATAGCAAAGTCATAGCAACATAAATCTTAGAACATAGTGGATACTAGGGATCAAACCCTAACAAAACTAGCTTGATTACATGATAAATCTCATCCAACCCATCACCGTCTAGCAAGCCTACGATGGAATTACTCACGCACGGCAGTGAGCATCATGAAATTGGTGATGGAGGATGGTTGATGATGACGATGGCGAAGGATTCCCCTCTCCGGAGCCCCGAACGGACTCCAGATCAGCTCTCCCGAGAGGTTTTAGGGCTTGGCGACGGCTCCGTATCGTAAAATGCGATGAATCCTTCTCTCTGATTTTTTCTCCCTGAAAGCAAATATATAGAGTTGGAGTTGAGGTCGGAGGAGCTCCAGGGGGCCCACGAGGTAGGGGGGCACGCCCCCACCCTCGTGGCTAGGGTGTGGGCCCCTTGGTCTTTATCTTTTGCAATAATTTTTTATTATTTCCAAAAAGACGTTTCATGAAGTTTCAGGTCATTCCGAAACTTTTGTTTCTGCACATAAATAACACCATGGCAATTCTGCTGAAAACAGCGTCAGTCCAGGTTAGTTCCATTCAAATCATGCAAGTTAGAGTCCAAAACAAGGGCAAAAGTGTTTGGAAAAGTAGATACGACAGAGATGTATCACTAGTCAAGTAGAGGCATACTAGTGACACTCTGTTTGTCTATGTATTCACACATGTATCATGTTTCCGGTTAATACAATTCTAGCATGAATAATAAACATTTATCATGATATAAGGAAATAAATAATAACTTTATTATTGCCTCTAGGGCATATTTCCTTCAGAAGATGGCCAGCGGAGAGGGGTTCCCCCCTCCGACAGGGTGCCGGAACGAGTCTAGATTGGTTTTCGGTGGCTACAGAGGCTTGCGGTGGCGGAACTCCCAATCCAGGTTTCTTTCTAGAAGTTTGGGGTTATATAAGAGGTGTTGGAGTCGGGAACAAGTCAAGGGGTCCCCGAGGCGGCCACGAGGTAGGGGCGCGCCTAGGGGGGTAGGGCGCGCCCCCACCCTCATGGTGGCCTTGGGACTCTTCTGGCCCATCTCCGGTACTCCGTGGGCTTCTTCTGGTCAAAAAATGATCTCCATGAAATTTCAGGTCAATTGGACTTCGTTTGGTTTTCCTTTTCTGTGATACTCAAAAACAAGGAAGAAAACAGAAACTGGCACTGGGCTCTAGGTTAATAGGTTAGTCCCAAAAATCATATAAAATAGCATATAAATGCATATAAAACATCCAATGTTGATAATATAATAGCATGGAACAATCAAAAATTATAGATACGTTGGAGACGTATCAAGCATCCCCAAGCTTAATTCCTGCTCGTCCTCGAGTAGGTAAATGATAAAAACATAATTTTTGATGTGGAATGCTACCTAACATATTTATCTATGTAATCCTATTTATTGTGGCAAGAATATTCAAATC
This sequence comes from Triticum aestivum, assembly GCF_018294505.1. Taxonomy (NCBI): domain Eukaryota; kingdom Viridiplantae; phylum Streptophyta; class Magnoliopsida; order Poales; family Poaceae; genus Triticum; species Triticum aestivum. Next base: position 295,247,087 of record NC_057794.1, on the reverse strand, counting down.
CATAAGATTTAAGACAAAAGTTTAATATTGACATAAAAATAATAATACTTCAAGCATACTAACTAAGAAGTCATGTCTTCTCAAAATAACATGGCCAAAGAAATCTTATCCCTACAAAATTATATAGTTTGGCTATGCTTCATTTTCATCACACAAAAATGCTCTCATCATGCACAACCCCGATGACAAGCCAATCAATAGTTTCATACTTCAGTATTTTCAAACTTTTTCAACTTTCACGCAATACATGAGTGTGAGACATGGACATAGCACTATGGGTGGAATAGAATATAATGATGGGGGTTGTGTGGAGAAAGGAGAAAGTCTCACATTGACGCGGCTAGTCAACGGGCTATGGAGATGCCCATCAATTGATGTCAATGCGAGGAGTACGGATTGCCATGCAACGGATGCACTAGAGATATAAATGTATGAAAGCTCAACAAAAGAAACTAAGTGGGTGTGCATCCAACTTGCTTGCTCACGAAGACCTAGGGTATTTGAGGAATCCCATTGTTGGAATATACAAGCCAAGTTATATAATGAAAAATTCCGACTTACTATATGAAAGTGACAACATAAAAGACTCTCTATCATGAAGATCATGGTGCTACTTTGAAGCACAAGTGTGGAAAAAAGGATAATAACATTGTCCCCTTCTATTTTTATTTTTTTATTTGGACTTTCTTTTTTTCCTGTTTTTTGGCCTTTTTTCGGGACAATGCTCTATTAATGATGATCATCACACTTCTATTTATTTACAACTCAAAGATTACAACTCGATACTAGAACAAAGTATGACTCTATATGAAAGGCTCCGGTGGTGTACTGGGATGGGCAATGAATCAAGAGTGACATGTATGATAAATTATGCATGGTGGCTTTGCCACAAATACGATATCAACTACATGATCATGTAGGGCAATATGAGAATGATGATGTGTGTCATGATGAACGGAACGGTGGAAAGTTGCATGGCAATATATCTCGAAATGCCTATGGAAATGCCATAATAGGTAGGTATGGTGGCTGTTTTGAGGAAGATATAAGGAGGTTTATGTGTGACAGAGCATATCATATCACGGGGTTTGGATGCACCGGCGAAGTTTGCACCAACTCTCGAGGTGAGAAAGGGCAATGCACGGTACTGAAGAGGCTAGCAATGATGGAAGGGTGAGAGTGCGTATAATCCATGGACTCAACATTAGTCATAAAGAACTCACATACTTATTGGAAAAATCTACAAGTCATCAAAAACCAAGCACTACGCGCATGCTCCTAGGGGGATAGATTGGTAGGAAAAGACCATCACTCGTCCCCGACCATCACTCATAAGGAAGGCCAATCAAAGAAACATCTCATGCTTCAAATTTGTCACACAACGGTTACCATACGTGCATGCTACGGGACTTGCAAACCTCAACACAAGTATTTCTCAAATTCACAATTACTCAACTAGCACGACTCTAATATTACCATCTTCATATCTCAAAACAATTATCAAGTATCAAACTTCTCATAGTATTCAATGCACTTTATATGAATTTTTTTATTATACCCAACTTGGATGCCCATCATATTAGGACTAGTTTCATAACCAAAGGAAATTACCATGCTGTTTAAGACTCTCAAAATAATATAAGTGAAGCATGAGAGTTCAACAATTTCTTCAAAATAAAACTACCGCCATGCTCTAAAAAGATATAAGTGAAGTACTAGAGCAAACGACAAACTACTCCAAAAGATATAAGCGAAGCACAATGAGTAGTTGAATAATTATGTAACTATGTGAAGACTCCTTCTCATAAATAAAATTTCAGATCTTAAGTACTTTATTCAAACATCAAGCAAAACAAAACAAAATAAAATGATGCTCCAAGCAAAACACATATCATGTGGTGAATAAAAATATAGCTCCAAGTAAAGTTACCGATGAACGAAGATGAAAGAGGGGATGCCATCCGGGGCATCCCCAATCTTAGGCACTTGGTTTTCCTTGAATATTACCTTGGGGTGCCTTGGGTATTCCCAAGCTTAAGCTCTTGCCACTCCTTATTCCATAGTCCATCGAAACTTTACCCAAAACTTGAAAACTTCACAACACAAAACTTAGCAGAAAACTTGTAAGCTCCGTTAGTATAAGAAAATAAATCACCACTTAGGTACTGTTGTGAACTCATTCTAAATTCATATTGGTGTAATATATACTGTATTCCAACTTCTCTATGGTTCATACCCTCCGATACTACTCATAGTTTCATCAAAATAAGCAAACAACACATAGAAAATAGAATATGGCAAAAACAGAACAGTCTGTAGTAATCTGTATCAAACGTATACTTATGGAACTCAAAAAATTCTGAAATAAATTGGTGGACGTGAGTAATTTGTCTATTAATCATCTTCAAAAAGAATCATGTTAATAGCGCTCTCCAGTAAAAAATGGTAGCTAATCTCGTGAGCGCTAAAGTTTCTGTTTTTTATAGCAAGATCGCAAAGACTTTACCCAAGTCTTCACAAAGGTTCTACTTGGCACAAACACTAATTAAAACATAAAACCACATCTAAACAGCGGCTAGATGAATTATTTATTACTAAACAGGATCAAAAAGAAAAGAGCAAAAATAAAATTGGGTTGCCTCCCAACAAGCGCTATCGTTTGACGCCCCTAGCTAGGCATAATGATTTCAATGATGCTCACATAAAATATGAGAATTGAAACATAAAGAGAGCATCATGAAGAGAATAACTAGCACATTTAAGTCTAACCCACTTCCTATGCATAGGGATTTTGTGAGAAAACAATTTATGGCAACAATAATCAACTAGCATAGGAAAGCAAAACAAGCATAACCTTAAAATTTTAAGCACATAGAGAGGAAACTTGATATTATTGCAATTCCTACAAGCATATATTCCTACCTCATAATAATTTTTGGTAGCATCATGAATGAATTAAACAACATAACTATCACATAAAGCATTCTTTTCATGAGCCACAAGCATAGAATTTTTATTACTCTCCACATAAGCAAAGTTCTTCTCATGAATAGAAGTGGGAGCAAACTCAACAAAATAACTATCATGTGATACATAATCCAATTGAAAACTAAAATCATGATGACAAGTTTCATAGCTATCATTGCTCTTCGTAGCATACAATTCATCACAATAATCATCATAGATAGCAACTTTGTTCTCATAATCAATTGGAACCTCTTCCGAAATAGTGGAATCATTACTAAATAAAGTCATGACCTCTCCAAATCCACTTTTATAATTATCACAATAAGATTCAACACCCTCCAAAATAGTGGGATCATTACTTCCTAAAGTTGACACTCTTCCAAACCCACTTTGATCAATATAATCATCATAAATAGGAGGCATGCTATCATCAAAATAAATTTTCTCATCAAAACTTGGGGGACAAAAAATATCATCTTCATCAAACATAGCATCCCCAAGCTTGTGGCTTTGCATATCGTTAGCATCATGGATATTCAAATAATTCATACTAACAACATTGCAGTCATGCTCATCATAAAAAAATTTAGTGCCAAACATTCTAATGCATTCTTCTTCTAACACTTTGGCACAATTATCGGAATCCTTATTTTCACGAAAGACATTAAAAAGATGAAGCATATGAGGCAACCTTAATTCCATTTTTTGTTTTCTTTTATAAACTAAACTAGTGATAAAACAAGAAACAAAAAGATTCTATTGCAAGATATAAAGATATACCTTCAAGCGCTAACCTCCCCAGCAACGGCGCCAGAAAATAGCTTGATGTCTACTACACAACATTCTTCTTGTAGACGTTGTTGGGCCTCCAAGTGCAGAGGTTTGTAGGATAGTAGCAAATTTCCCTCAAGTGGATGACCTAAGGTTTATCAGTCTATGGGAGGCGTAGGATGAAGATGGTCTCTCTCAAACAACCCTGCAACCAAATAGCAAAGAGTCTCTTGTGTCCCCAACACACACAATACAATGGTAAATTGTATAGGTGCACTAGTTCGGTGAAGAGATGCTGATACAAGTGCAATATGGATGGTAGATATAGGTTTTTGTAATCTGAAAATATAAAAACAGCAAGGTAACTAATGATAAAAGTGAGCGAAAATGGTATTGCAATGTGTTGAAACAAGGCCTAGGGTTCATACTTTCACTAGTGCAAGTTCTCTCAACAATAATAACATAACTGGATCATATAACTATCCCTAAACATGCAACAAAGAGTCACTCCAAAGTCACTAATAGCGGAGAACAAACGAAGAGATTATGGTAGGGTACGAAACCACCTCAAAGTTATCCTTTCTGATCGATCTATTCAAGAGTTCGTACTAGAATAACATCTTAAGACACAAATCAACCAAAACCCTAATGTCACCTAGATACTCCAATGTCACCTCAAGTAGCTGTGGGTATGATTATATGATATGCATCACACAATCTTGGATTCATCTATTCAACCAACACAAATAACTTCAAATAGTTCCCCAAAGTTTCTACCGGAGAGTCAAGATGAAAACGTGTGCCAACCCCTATGCATAAGTTCACGAGGTCACAGAACTCGCAAGTTGATCACCAAAACATACATCAAGTGGATCACATGATATCCCATTGTCACCACAGATAAGCACATGCAAGACATACATCAAGTGTTCTCAAATCCTTAAAGACTCAATCCGATAATATAACTTCAAAGGGAAAACTCAATACATTACAAGAAAGTAGAGGGGGAGAAACATCATAAGATCCAACTATAATAGCAAAGCTCGCGATACATCAAGATCGTGCCAAATCAAGAACACGAGAGAGAGAGATCAAACACATAGCTACTGGTACATACCCTCATCCCCGAGGGTGAACTACTCCCTCCTCGTCATGGAGAGCGCCGGTATGATGAAGATGGCCACCGGAGAGGGATTTCCCCCTCCGGCAGGGTGCCGGAATGGGTCTAGATTGGTTTTTGGTGGCTACAGAGGCTTGCGGCGGTGGAACTCCGAATCCAGGTTTCTTTTTGGAAGTTTGGGGTTATATAAGAGGTATTGGAGTCGGGAACAAGTCAGGGGGTCTCCGAGGCGGCCACGAGGTAGGGGGCGCGCCCAGGGGGATAGGGTGTGCCCCCACCCTCATGGTGGCCTTGGGACTCTTCTGGCCCATCTCCGGTACTCCGTGGGCTTCTTCTGGTCCAAAAATGATCTCCGTGAAATTTCAGGTCAATTGGACTCCGTTTGGTTTTCCTTTTCTGCAATACTCAAAAACAAGGAAAAACAGAAACTGGCACTGGGCTCTAGGTTAATAGGTTAGTCCCAAAAATCATATAAAATAGCATATAAATGCATATAAAACATCCAAGGTTGATAATATAATAGCATGGAACAATGAAAAATTATAGATACGTTGGAGACCTATCAACAAGCGACCGAATAGACCTATACACTGCAAATGTCCCTGCCCCTCTTCACTACAAAGACCATATTGTACAACTATTATACTCCCTCTGTTCCTAAATACAAATCTTTGTAGAGATTTGTTGGGGAATGCTGTATTTCAATAAATTTCCTACGATCACACAAGATCTATCTAGTAGATGCATTGCAATGAGAGGGGAGAGTGTGTCCACGTACCCTCATAGACCGAAAGCGGAAGCGTTAGTAACACGGTTGATGTAGTCGAACGTCTTCGTGATCCAACCGATCCAAGCATCGGACGTACGGCACCTCCGTGTTCAGCACACGTTCAGCTCGATAACGTCCCTCGAGCTCTTGATCCAGTTGAGGACGAGGGAGAGTTTTGTCAGCACGATGGCGTGTTGACGATGATGATGAAGTTACCGACGCGGGACTTCGTCTAAGCACTACAATAATATGAACGAGGTGTGTAACCGTGGAAGGGGGCACCGCACATGGCTAAGTGAAAAAATGGTGTGCCCCCTCCCACGTATATAAAGGAGGGGGGAAGAGGAGGCCGGCCCTAGAGGGGGCGCGCCAAGGGGGGAGTCCTACTTGGACTCCAGGTCCAAGTAGGATTTGGCCCCCCCTTTCCTATTCCAACTAGGAGAAGGAGGGAAGGGGAAGAGGGGAAAAGGAAGGAGGAGGGGGGGGTGGCGCCGCCGCCTCCTAGTCCAATCCGGACCAGCCCATGGGGAGCGCACGACCACCCTTGAGGCCCTCCTCTCCTTTACCCTAAAGCCCATTACTCTCCCGCGGGGGGGGGGGGGTCCAGTAACCTCCCGGTACTCCAGAAAATACCCGAAACACTTCGGAACCATTCCGGTGTCCGAATATAACCCTCCAATATATCGATCTTTACCTCTCGACCATTTCGAGACTCCTTGTCATGTCTGTGATCTCATCTAGGACTCCAAACAATCTTCGGTCATCAAAACACATAACTCATAATACAAATCGTCATTGAATGTTAAGCGTGCGGACCCTACAGGTTCGAGAACTATGTAGACATGACCGAGACACATCTCCGGTCAATAACCAATAGCATAACCTGGATGCTCATATTGGCTCCTACATATTCTATGAAGATCTTTATCGGTCAAACCGTATAACAACATATGTTGTTCCTGTTGTCATCGGTATGTTACTTGCCCGAGATTCGATCGTCGGTATCATCATACCTAGTTCAATCTTGTTACCGGCAAGTCTCTTTACTCGTTCCGTAATGCATCACCCCGTAACTACCTCATTAGTCACATTGGTTGCAAGGCTTATAGTGATGTGCATTACCGAGAGGGCCTAGAGATACCTCTCCGATACACGGAGTGACAAATCCTAATCCCGATCTATGCCAACTCAACAAACACCATCGGATACACCTGTAGAGCATATTTATAATCACCCAGTTACGTTGTGACATTTGATAGCACACAAGGTGTTCCTCCAGTATTTGGGAGTTGCATAATCTCATAGTTAGAGGAACATGTATAAGTCATGAAGAAAGCAATAGCAATAAAACTAAACGATCATTATGCTAAGCTAACGGATGGGTCTTGTCCATCACATCATTCTCTAATGATGTGATCCCATTTATCAAATGACAACACATGTCTATGGTCAGGAAACTTAACCATCTTTGATTAACGAGCTAGTCTAGTAGAGGCATACTAGGGACACTCTATTTGTCTATGTATTCACACATGTACTATGTTTCTGGTTAATACAATTCTAGAATGAATAATAGACATTTATCATTATATAAGGAAATATAAATAAAAACTTTATTATTGCCTCTAGGGCATATTTCCTTCAGTCTCCCATTTGCACTAGAGTCAATAATCTAGATTACATAATGATTCTAACACCCATGGAGTCTTGGTGCTAATCATGTTTTGCTCGTGAGAGAGGCTTAGTCAATAGGTCTGCAACATTCAGATACGTATGTATCTTGCAAATCTCTATGTCTCCCTCCTTGACTTGATCGCGGATGGAATTGAAGCGTCTCTTGATGTGCTTGGTTCTCTTGTGAAATCTGGATTCCTTTGCCAAGGCAATTGCACCAGTATTGTCACAAAAGATTTTCATTGGACCCAATGCACTAGGTATTACACCTAGATCGGATATGAACTCCTTCATCCAGACTCCTTCATTTGCTGCTTCCGAAGTAGCTATGTACTCCACTTCACACGTAGATCCCGCCACGACGCTCTGCTTGGAACTACACCAACTGACAGCTCCACCATTCAATATAAATATGTATCCGGTTTGTGACTTATAGTCATCCGGATCAGTGTCAAAGCTTGCATTGACGTAACCATTTATGATGAGCTCTTTTTCACCTCCATAAATGAGAGACATATCCTTAGTCTTTCTCAGGTATTTCAGGATGTTCTTGACCGCTGTCCAGTGATCCACTCCTGGATTACTTTGGTACCTCCCTGCTAAAATTATAGCAAGGCACACATCAGGTCTGGTACACAACATTGCATACATGATAGAACCTATGGCTGAGGCATAGGGAATGACTTTCATTTTCTCTCTATCTTCTGTAGTGGTCGGGCATTGAGTCTGACTCAACTTCACACCTTGTAACACAGGCAAGAACCCTTTCTTTGACTGGTCCATTTTGAACTTCTTCAAAACTTTATCAAGGTATGTGCTTTGTGAAATTCCAATTAAGCGTCTTGATCTATCTCTATAGATCTTGATGCCCAATATGTAAGCAGCTTCACCGAGGTCTTTCATTGAAAAATTCCTATTCAAGTATCCTTTTATGCTATCCAGAAATTCTGTATTATTTCCAATCAACAATATGTCATCCACATATAATATTATAAATGCTACAAAGCTCCCACTCACTTTCTTGTAAATACAAGCTTCTCCAAAAGTCTGTATAAAACCATATGCTTTAATCACACTATCAAAGCATATATTCCAACTCCGAGAGGCTTGCACCAGTCCATAAATGGATCACTGGAGCTTGCACACTTTGTTAGCACCTTTTGGATCGACAAAACTTTCTGGTTGCATCAGATACAACTCTTATTTAAGATATCTAATATGTCTCCACCGCATCTATAATTTTTTATTGTTCCATGCCAATATTATACAACTTTCATATACTTTTGGCAACTTTTTATACTATTTTTGGGGACTAACATATTGATCCAGTGCCCAGTGCCAGTTCCTGTTTGTTGCATGTTTTTTGTTTCGCAGAAAATCCATATCAAACGGAGTCCAAACGGGAAAAAACTGGCAGAGATTTTTTTGGAATATATGTGATTTTTGGGAAGAAGAATCAACGCGAGACGATGCCGAGCGGGCCACAAGGTAGGGGGCGCGCCCCAAGGAGTCAGGCGCACCCTGGGCCCTCGTGGCCACCCCGTAAGCCAATATCCGGATAGAAATCATGTTAAAGTTTCAGCCCAATCGTAGTTATGGATCTCCGGGAATATAAGAAACGGTGAAAGGCCACAATTTGGAATGCAGAAAAAAAGAGACAGAGAGACAAATCCAATCTCGATGGGGCTCTCGCCCTTCCGCTGCCATGGAGGCCATGGACCAGAGGGGAAACCCTTCTCCCATATTGGGAGAAGGTCAAGGAAGAAGAAGAAGGGGGGCCCCTCTCCCCCTCTCTTCCGGTGGTGCCGGAACGCCGTCGGCGCCATCATCGTCACCGTGATCTACACCAACACCTCCTTCATCTTCACCAACATCTTCATCACTTTCCCCCATCTATCTACAGCGGTCCACTCTCCCGCAACCCACTGTACTCTCTACTTGAACATGGTGCTTTATGCTTCATATTATTATCCAATGATGTGTTGCCATCCTATGATGTCTGAGTAGATTTTCGTTGTCCTATCGGTAATTGGTGAATTGATATGATTGCTTTAATTTGCTTGTGGTTATGTCGCTGTCCTTTGGTGCCCATCATATGAGCGTGCGCGTGGATCACACCATAGGGTTAGTTGTATGTTGATAGGACTATGTATTGGAGGGCAAGAGTGACATAAGCTTCAACCTAGCATAGAAATTGATGCATACGGAATTGAAGGGGGACCAATATATCTTAATCCTATGGTTGGCTTTTACCTTAATGAACATTAGTAGTTGCAGATGCTTGCTAATAGTTCCAATCATAAGTGCATAGAATTCCAAGTCAGGGATGACATGCTAGCATTGGCCTCTCCCACATAAAACTTGCTATCGGTCTAATAAAGTAGTCAATTGCTTAGGGACAATTTCGCAACTCCTACCACCACTTTTCCACACTCGCTATACTAACTTTATTGCTACTTTATCTAAAACAGCCCCTAGTTTTTATTTACGTGCTCTTTATATTCATGCAAACCTATCCCACAACACCTATAAAGTACTTCTAGTTTCATACTTGTTCTCGGTAAAGCAAACATCAAGCGTGCGTAGAGTTGTATCAGTGGTCACTAGAACTTGAGGGAATATTTTTTCTACCTTTAGATCCTCGTTGGGTTCGACACTCTTACTTATCGAAAGAGGCTACAATTGATCCCCTATACTTGTGGGTTATCAAGACTGTTTTCTGGCACCGTTGCTGGGGAGTTATAGCATGGGGTGAATATTCTCGTGTGTGCTTGTTTGCTTTATCACTAAGTAGTTTTTATTTTGTGCTCTTGTTTTCTATCTTTAGTTATGGGTAGGAAACGCAAAAGACCAAAAAATTAGTTGTACCTACTACACCAATGGTTGAAGAACCACTCAAAATCTATCACACTCTTGAAGCTTTTTACTTGGATCATCTTCGATCCCTATGTGGTCGTGCTGAAACCACAACTAGCTTAGTTGAGGGCAAATCTTTAGATGAGCATGCTTGTTATGTGCGACACCGCTTATCTCAAAAGGGAAATTTTTACTGGATCAAATTCATCGTTTGCAATGCTATGCTTGGAATTTCTGTGAAATATATGATTTTACTTGTTGTTCTAAAGACCCTAAGAAACACCTTCCTTACCAATGTGAGTTTAGTAATAATGGAATCGTATCTTCGTATACTAAGGGTGTTTATAATTACTATGATCAACAAATTAAAGAATTTGTTGCTTTTAGGGGTACTTGTGAAATTGCTTCTTTTATTGAAGAGTGTGATACTACTCTCTACAAATCTGAAAAATTTGGCCATACTTAAATATTGCTATGACAATTATGCTTCTAATACTTATATTAACTCATATATTGAGGACTCCTCCGCTGTCCAAGAAGAGATTAATATTTTGCAGGAGTCTATGGAAGAAGAAATTAATGACATTGTGAGCTCATTGGATGAAAAAGATGAGTAGGAGAGCGAAGAACAAAAGGAGGAAGAGCGGATTGATCACCCATTCCCACCATCTAATGAGAGTAACTATTTATCCCATACATTGTTTAATTTCCCTTCAAATTTACCGAAGGATGAATGCTATGATGATTGTTATGATCCCATTGATTCTTTTGAAATATCCCCTTTTGATGATGCTTGCTATGCTTGTGGCCAAGATGCCAATATGAATTATGCTTATGGAGATGAACTTGCTATAGTTCCTTATGTTAAACATGAAATTGTTTCTATTGCACTCACGCATGATAGTCCTATTATCTTTTTGAATTCTCCCGGCTACACTATATGGGAGAAGTTTGCCCTTATTATGAATTATATTGATGGGTTGCATTTTACCATTGCACATGATAATTTTGATGAATATAATATGCATGTGCTTTCTGCTCCTACTTGCAATTATTATGAGAGAGGAACTACATCTCCGCCTCTCCATGTTTCCAATATAATAAAATTGCAAGAAACTGTTTATAGTATGCGTTGGCATTTACTATGTGTGCATGAATTGTTATTTTATGACATGCTGGTGCATAGGAAGAGAGTTAGACTTCATTTTTGCATGATATATGTTACTTTGTGCTCACTACTAAATCAAAAACCATTGTTAATTAAAATTGGCTTTGATATACCTTGGGATCCGGGTGGATCCATTACTTGAGCACTATATGCCTAGCTTAATGGCTTTAAAGAAAGCGCTGCCAGGGAGACAACCTGGAAGTTTAAGAGAGTCATTTATTTCTGTTATGTGCTTTTGTAAAGTTTAAAAACAAGAATAATGTGCCAAGATTTGCCTTTAGGATGTTTACATTGCTTGTTGGTTTGTGCGGTGCAAAACAGAAAGTTTGGCTGTAGTGCGTGATTTTACGTTTTTTACTGGAACGTCAAACGGTTCTGAAACTTTTTGCACTCTATTTCTATACAAAGGTTTTATTTTTACTAATTGTTTCAGAATTTTTGGAGTAACAGAAGTATTGTGAATGTTCAGATTACTACAGACTGTCCTGTTTAAGACAGATTCTGTTTTTGATGCATCGTTTGCTTGTTTTGATGAAACTATCGATTTCTATCAGTGGATTAAGCCACGGAAAAGTTATATTACAGTAGCTACAGTGCAAAAACAAAATATGAATTGGTTTGCAACAGTACTTAAAGTAGTGATTTGCTTTATTATACTAACGGATCTTACCGAGCTTTCTGTTGAGTTTTGTGTGGATGAAGTGTTCGAAGATCGTGGAGGTCTAGATGTGAGGAGAAGGAGGAGAGGCAAGAGCTCAAACTTGGGGATGCCCAAGGAACCCCAATTAAATATTCAAGGAGACTCAAGCGTCTAAGCTTGGGGATGCCCCGGAAGGCATCCCGTCTTTCTTCAACAACTATCGGTATGTTTTTGGATTCGTTTCGTTCATGCGATATGTGCAAATCTTGGAGCATCTTTTGCATTTAGTTTTCACTTTTCTTCGATGCACCATGATGGTATGAGATAGTCCATGGTTGATTAATAGAATGCTCTTTGCACTTCACTTATATCTTTTGAGTATGGCTTTATAGAATGCTTCATGTGCTTCACTTATATCATTTGAAGTTTGGATTGTCTGATTCTCTTCACTTAGAAAACCGCCATTTGTAGAATGCTCTTTTGATTCACTTATATTTGTTAGAGCGTGGGCATATCTTTTGTAGAAAGAATTAAACTCTCTTGCTTCACTTATATCTATTTAGAGAGATGACAGGATTTGTTCATTCACATGGTTAGTCATAAAATCCTACATAAAACTTGTAGATCACCGAATATGATATGTTTGATTCCTTGCAATAGTTTTGCAATATAAAGGTGGTGATATTAGAGTCGTTCTATTTGAGTAATTGCGAAATTGAGAAATACTTGTGTTGAGGTTTGCAAGTCCCGTAGCATGCACGTATGGTAACCGTTGTGTGACAAATTTGAAGCATGAGGCGTTTCTTTGATTGCCTTCCTTATGAGTGGCCGTCGGGGATGAGCGATGGTCTTTTCCTACCAATCTATCCCCCTAGGAGAATGCGCGTAGTTCTTGGTTTTGATGACTTGTTGAAAGTGCAACTATCCCTAGGTGGTTTTGGTAATTCCTGACAACATATAGCTCATTGAGCTAACGCTATTTCAAGATTAATATCTCAGGAAAGCTCAATGATTCGCATGGCATGGATGAGAAAAGTGGACCCCTCAAAATTCTAAGGACAAAAGGATTGGCTCAAGCTCAAAGCTCAAGACTCTACATTTTCTATTTTAGTGATCCAAGATCACATTGAGTCTATAGGAAAAGCCAATACTATCAAGGAGGGATAAGGTGTTGCTTAATGAGGCTCTTGCTCAAAGTGCTTAGTAATATGATCCAAATCCCTCAGCTACTTTCTCACATCCACATATGACGTAAATGAAAAGTCAAACTCGGCCCCACCGACTCTTTCTATCTGGCGCCACTGAGTTCAGATGTCATAGCCACTGCCACAAACCCTAGGCAAATCGGTCTCACCGATAGGGATCTCGGTCTCGCCGAGATGGGATTCTAATCTCTCTGTTTCCCTTCGTAACGTTTCGGTCCCATCGAGATTGCAATGTAAACTCTCTGTTTCCCTTTCATAACATTTTGGTCTCACCGAAATGAGCGAATTGGTCCCACCGAGTTTACCTGACCAACTCTCTGGTTAGCTTATTACCAAAATCGGTCTCACCGAGTTTGTGTAATCGGTCTCGCCGAGATTACGTTATGCCCTAACCCTAACCATATCGGTCCTACCGAGTTGCATGTCAGTCCCACCGAAAATCCTAACGATCACTAGATTTGCTAAATCGGTCTGACCGAATTTATCAATTCGGTCCCATCGAGATTGGCAAGTTGTGTGTAACGATTAGATTTTGCGTGGAGGCTATATATACCCCTCCACCTCCTCTTCATTCATGGAGAGAGCCATCCGAACGAACCTACACTTCCAACTTACTTTTTCTGAGAGAGAACCACCTACACTTGTGTTGAGGCCAAGATATTCCATTCCTACCATATGAATCTTGATCTCTAGCCTTCCCCAAGTTGCTTTCCACTCAAATCTTCTTTCCACCAAATCCATATCCTGTGAGAGAGAGAGAGAGAGTTGAGTGTTGGGGAGACTATCATTTGAAGCACAAGAGCAAGGAGTTCATCATCAACACACCATTTGTTACTTCTTGGAGAGTGGTGTCTCCTAGATTGGCTAGGTGTCACTTGGGAGCCTCCGACAAGATTGTGGAGTTGAACGAAGGAGTTTGTAAGGGCAAGGAGATCTCCTACTTCATGAAGATCTACTGCTAGTGAGGCAAGTCCTTCGTGGGAGACGGCCATGGTGGAATAGAGAAGGTTTCTTCTTCGTGGAGCCTTCGTGGGTGGAGCCCTCCGTGGACTCGCACAGCCGTTACCCTTCGTGGGTTGTAGTCTCCATCAACGTGGATGTACAATAGCGCCACCTATCGGAACCACGACAAAAACATCCGTGTCTCTTATTGCGTTTGAATCGTCCAAACCCTTCCCTTTACATTCTTGCAAGTTGCATGCTTTACTTTCCGCTGCTCATATACTCTTTGCATGCTTGCTTGAATTGTGTTAAGATTGCTTGACTTGTCCATAGTTGCTAAAATCTGCCAAGAACTAAAATTGGGAAAAGGATAAGTTTTATTTGGTCAAGTAGTCTAATCACCACCTCTAGACATACTTTCGATCCTACAAGTGGTATCAGAGCCTTGGTCTCCATTTGCTTCAATTTCCATAACTTTTGGTAGTCATAACCTTGGTTTCACAACCTATGAGAGTATGGCGTCTAGCGAGGGAAATTACCACCGTAGAGGTCCTTACTTTGATGGTACTAATTTTGGTAGTTGGAAGCCTAAGATGAAAATGCATATTCTTGGACGTAACCCCGCTGTGTGGGCTATTGTGTGTATTGGCTTGCAAGGTGAATTATTTGATGGGAGAGAACCGAACCGTGAAGCTACCACGGAAGAGTTGAAGATGCTGCAATACAATGCTCAAGCTTGTGATATCCTCTTCAACGGATTGTGCCCCGAAGAATTCAACAAAATCAGCCGTCTTGAGAATGCAAAGGAAATTTGGGATACTTTGATTGATATGCACGAAGGTACCAACTCCGTCAAGGAATCCAAGTTGGATGTGCTTCAAACTCAGCTTGACAAGTTCAAAATGAAGGATGATGAAGGTGTCGCTGAAATGTACTCTAGGCTTGCTCTTATCACAAATGAGATCGCCGGCTTAGGAAGTGAAGAGATGACCGACAAATTCATCATCAAGAAGATCCTAAGAGCTTTGGACGGAAAATATGATACCGTATGCACATTGATCCAAATGATGCCCAATTACAAAGATTTCAAGCCAATGAAAGTCATTGGAAGAATTGTTGCTCATGAGATGTTACTCAAGGATAAGCTTCAAGAGGAAATTGATGCATTTGAAGAAGCACACAAGGCCTTGGTCAAGTGGGTTCCCAAGACTACATCAAGTTCTACTTCATCAAGTACGACTACAACTCCAAGGATTCCCATCAAGATGATGTGGATCCCGAAGAAGAAGAACTAGAGAGTTCCTGAGGGTGACTCCGCCAACATACTTCACTCTTATCATTTTGGCAAGAACAAGTGCAATCAACTTCCACATCTTGCACTAGTTCAAGGAGTCACAAACCCTCTTTTTGGTAAGACAAGGGACAAGGTAACCTAATGCTATCATAGACATCATCTTGTGTGTGCATCACTCTATGTCTATGGATATCCTTGTTTGTTCCTTGTGGGACTAACCCGTGTAGGTATTGAAAGTGCAACTCACTCCAAAGGATTGCTCCAAATGATCTACATCAACATTGAGCATCCACATCTTCAACACCTACATGAAGTCATCATCGACAAAACCCAAGGTTTGTTCATCCCTCTTAGGGGGGATGTCACATCTAGGGGGAGCTTTACTCTAAGAATTGAGCAAAAGCAACTCTAATGGTGTGAACACAACAAAGCTTTATGTAAAAGTGGTAACCCCACTTGTGCTTAAACGATGAGTATGACCTATGATCAAATGTTCTCATTTGACTCCTAAGTCAATATACTCATATATAGATGACCTAGTCATCGTCAATTGCTTGATAGATGCTAGAATTGGTTGTGCATGCTTTGCCATATATTTCATTTGCCATTTTATTGTGTGAGCGTGTTGGTTGCATAATTTACTCATTCGAGGACATCCACTTGTTGTTTTGATTGTTTGGTTCCTTTTTCTTTTGCCAAGTGGATGGACAAGAATGCCTAAGAACCTTCTCTAGCTATCTATGATTTTCTTGTCTCAAACTCTATTCATGCTACATCACAAAGTTTGATCAAGTCAGATTCGAACCACTCTGTGTGAGGAGCACTCGGAGTCCACGATTCATCATAGACTTAAACTTCCAAAACTTCTTTGTGTGTTTTGGTCTGACCGATTCATCCATTTCAGTCATACCAAGATCACTAAGTCGAACTAGGTTTTCAATCTCGGTGCAACCGATTTGAACTTTTCGGTCACACCGAGTTGCAGTAACTGCTTGCAGTTATGCATCTCGGTGCCACCGAGTTGTTCCACTCGGTCACACCGACAGGGCCAGGCTATATATATCCCCGGGCCAAAATTTGGAAAATTTTCTGAACCCCTTCACCTGCGCTCAGCCTGCTCTGCCTCCCTGGGTCTCCGGATCATCCTCCTCATCGTCAGCTGCCTCCCGCCGCTGGTCTCCGCCGCCGTCAATGGAAATCGTCTCCGCCGTTGCCGCCGTAGCAGGTCCATCGCCACACTTAGGGTATGGACTTGATCCTTGTGCTAATCTCACTCTGATTCCCAGCACATTGTTTTGCCATCTATCTTTCCCCTATTGAAATTGTCGGGTTTCTGGTTCCGGTAAACCCTTGAGGTTCGAACACTGGGTTGCACGCGGAGATCTCTCCCCTACCGATCTATGCCCGATCCTCTCGTGCGAACTAAGATGAAAATGATGAACAACACAAGAGACACAATGTTTATACTATTTCGGGCCACCGTTGTGGTGTAATACCCTACTCTAGTGTGTGGTGTGGTGGATTGCCTCTGGGGCTAATGATGGACAGTACAAGGGAAGAACAGCCTCGCGAGAGGTGTTCTTGAGCTGGTGCGATGAACTGCTAGGGTGAGTTCAGTCGCCTCTCTCTCTCTCTCTCTGCTGGGGTTCTACCAGATCTCTCCGGGGGGTCTCCCTCTACTCTGTGGTGGCTAGCTCTATTTATAGAGGCCCTGGGCCTCTCCCCAAATAATGAGCGGGAAGGACGCCAACAATTGGCCATTTCGAAGGGGAACATCTAGTACAACTTATCCTGACCAAAGGTGGTCTTCGGCTGCCAAAAGCACTGGCGATGATGCCGTCTTGGGCTCCATGGTGACCTCCGTCCTATCGTCCGGCTAGTCTTGGTCTCGTTGCACCGGAATGGTAACCTTTGCCTGATGCCTTGGCCTGTGCTTTCCCCATTTGCACCAAAGGGGAAACAAGGACACTGCGCAGGCCGGCGCCCGCCTGGTCTCGATCATCATGGCTTGCATCACGGGTTCCTCACGAGGTACCCCTGCCTTGATCTCTCTGCCTCCTCGCGAGCCTACCTGATGAGGCTGCCTCTGAGGAAGCTTCCTATCGTCCGCCCCGCGAGGCTTGGCCCCTCGCGAGGGTCTTTGAGCTTGAGCTGATGAAGATGGGCCGCGCTGGGCCCCCGCTTGAGCCACACCGCAGGCCGCAGGCAGGCAAGTCTGGGGACCCCCGTTCCCAGAACGCCGACAGTAGCCCCCGGGCCCAAGGCGTGCGCGGGCTTGGCTTAGCAGAGAAGCAAAGGGGCAAGCATGAAGCGCCGCAGGCCTTAACATCCTGCGGCCTTGGGCGCTGTGTGGCGGTTGATTGGGCATGGGAGTCAGCACTTCCCACGACGCCTCAGCAACTGCACGACTGACAAAATGGGGTGCCCTGGCCAGGCTTACTTGCCCTGCTCTCGTCCTTCTTGACCTAGATCCCCTTTCTCGCTTTCCTCCTTCTTTCTCCCGAAATCCTCCAGATCCGTCTCAATCCTTCGCGTTCGGCACACCATGGCGACTCGCAAGTCCCCGGCTGATGCTTGGTACTCGCCGGCCCTGGATTCCCCGAATTTGTCGGAGAAGAACCTCGCCCTCGCACGCCTGATGACGGTGGCGCAGGGCAGCGAGGGGGCTACTATGCTCAAGGTCGGCTCCGACCAGCCTGAGGGCAAGGGGAGCACCTTCTACCCATTCTTCATGAGCGCCATCATCACCGGTTTGGTGCCTCCTTTCTCTGAGTTCTTCTTTGCCGTTCTCCGCCAATACAACTTGCAGGCCCTGCATCTCCACCCCAACTCTGTCCTTCTCCTGGCGATTTTCGCCTACTATTGCAAGGCTCATGTTGGTGTGAAGCCCTCGGTGGCCTTGCTGTGCCACTTTTTCTCCCTCCGGGTTTCTGGCGCTCACGTCTCTGCATGCGCGAGATTGATTGCATACTCCAGTTCCAACGCCATCTCGAAGCCTGGGAAGAGGATCGAAGGCTATCGGAGCAAGTGGGTCATGATGGATGTCGGGCGCCTCCACCCTCATCTGGTATTGCCCACGGGGCAACCAAAGTCCGTTGACGCATGGTCCCGCGCGGAGCTTGTCGAACCTCGCGCGAAGGCGGTGTTGAGGAGGATGAACACGAACCTGAGGCCAAGCAACTTGGGGGCGGCAAAGCTGACCGGGGCCACGCTCGTGAGAGAGTTCTTGGAGCACCGGGTGGCTCCGCTCCAGGAGCACTCGCTCCCACTATGGAGGCTTGGAGGAGCAGACGCCGCCCTGCGCCTGAGCTCCGAGGCCCTGGCCGACGAGGATCTGACTACGGCCCTCCATTCCTTGGTTGGGGGAGACGTGGCGAGCCCGGTGGACGCCCCCATCCCCCTGTTCCTCCGTGACGACTGGGAGCTGGTGGTGGACGCCATGCCCACCTTCAACGGCGAGGGGCTGGTGCCCGCGGCAGCTCCCAAAGACCTGGCGGTCCTGGCAACGGTGAACTTGTCCTCCGGCAGCTCCAGTGGGGAAGAAAAGGCGGAGGAGGAAGCGTCTGACTCAGAGGAGACTGGTGAGGATTGGGGGGAGTCCTTCCCTCGGCGCAGGTCCCAGGTGTTGGGTTTCGTAGTAATTTCAAAAATTTTCCTACGCGCACACAGGATCATGTGATGCATAGCAACGAGAGGAGAGTGTTGTCTACGTACCCTACGCAGACCGACTGCGGAAGCGATGACACGACGTAGAGGAAGTAGTCGTACGTCTTCACGATCCAACCGATCAAGCACCGAAACTACGGCACCTCCGAGTTCGAGCACACGTTCAGCTTGATGACGATCCCCGGACTCCGATCCAGCAAAGTGTCGGGGAAGAGTTCCGTCAGCACGACGGCGTGGTGACGATCTTGATGAACTACAGCAGCAGGGCTTCGCCTAAACTCCGCTACGGTATTATCGAGGAATATGGTGGCAGGGGGCACCGCACACGGCTAAGGAACAGATCACGTGGATCAACTTGTGTCAACTTGTGTGTTTAGAGGTGCCCCTGCCTCAGTATATAAAGGAGGAGAGGAGGGGAGGCTGGCCGGCCAAAGAGGGAGGCGCAGGAGAGTCCTACTCCCTCTGGGAGTAGGATTCCTCCCCCCAATCCTAGTCCAACTAGGATTCCTCGGAGGGGAAGGGAGAGAGGGGGGCCGGCCACCTTCTCCTAGTCCTAATAGGACTAGGGGAGGGGGAAGAGGCGCAGCCACCTTGGGCTGCCCCTTTCTCCTTTCCACTAAGGCCCATGAAGGCCCATATGGCTCCCGGGGGGTTCCGGTAACCTCCCGGTAACCCGGTAAAATCCCGATTTCACCCGGAACACTTCCGATGTCCAAACATAGGCTTCCAATATATCAATCTTTACGTCTCGACCATTTCGAGACTCCTCGTCATGTCCGTGATCACATCCGGGACTCCGAACAACCTTCGGTACATCAAAATGCATAAACTCATAATATAACTGTCATCGTAACCTTAAGCGTGCGGACCCTACGGGTTCGAGAACAATGTAGACATGACCGAGACATGTCTCTGGTCAATAACCAATAGCGGGACCTGGATGCCCATATTGGCTCCTACATATTCTACGAAGATCTTTATCGGTCAGACCGCATAACAACATACGTTGTTCCCTTTGTCATCGGTATGTTACTTGCCCGAGATTCGATCGTCGGTATCCAATACCTAGTTCAATCTCGTTACCGGCAAGTCTCTTTACTCGTTCCGTAATACATCATCTCACAACTAACATATTAGTTGTAATGCTTGCAAGGCTTATGTGATGTGTATTACCGAGAGGGCCCAGAGATACCTCTCCGACAATCGGAGTGACAAATCCTAATCTCGAAATACGCCAACCCAACATCGACCATTGGAGACACCTGTAGTACTCCTTTATAATCACCCAGTTACGTTGTGACGTTTGGTAGTACCCAAAGTGTTCCTCCGGTAAACGGGAGTTGCATAATCTCATAGTCATAGGAACATGTATAAGTCATGAAGAAAGCAATAGCAACACACTAAACGATCGGGTGCTAAGCTAATGGAATGGGTCATGTCAATCAGATCATTCTACTAATGATGTGACCTCGTTAATCAAATAACAACTCATTGTTCATGGTTAGGAAACATAACCATCTTTGATTAACGAGCTAGTCAAGTAGAGGCATACTAGTGACACTATGTTTGTCTATGTATTCACACATGTATTATGTTTCCGGAAAATACAATTCTAGCATGAATAATAAACATTTATCATGAAATAAGGAAATAAATAATAACTTTATTATTGCCTCTAGGGCATATTTCCTTCAGTCTCCCACTTGCACTAGAGTCAATAATCTAGATCACATCACCATGTGATTAACATCGATATTCATATCTGTATATGATTAACACCCATAGTTCACATCGTCATGTGACCAACACCCAAAGGGTTTTACTAGAGTCAATAATCTAGTTCACATCGCTTATGTGATTAACACCCAAAGAGTACTAAGGTGTGATCATGTTTTGCTCGTGAGAGAAGCTTAGTCAACGGGTCTGTCACATTCAGAGCCGTATGTATTTTGCAAATATTCTATGTCTACAATGCTCTGTACGGAGCTACTCTAGTTAATCGCTCCCACTTTCAATATGTATCCAGATTGAGACTTAGAGTCATCTGGATCAGTGTAAAAGTTTGCACTGATGTAACTTTTACAACAAACTCTTTTATCACCTCCATAATCGAGAAACATTTCCTTAGTCTTTACTAAGGATATTCTTTGACCAATGTCCAGTGATCTACTCCTAGATCACTATTGTACTCCCTTGCCAAATACAGAGCAAGGTATACAATAGGTCTGGTACAAAGCATAGCATACTTTATAGAACCTATGACTGGGGCATAGGGAATGACTTTTCATTCCTTTTCTATTTTCTGCTGTGGTCGGGATTTGAGTCTTACTCAATTTCATACCTTTTGCAACACAGGCAAGAACTCTTTCTTTAACTGTTCCATTTTGAACTATTTCAAAATCTTGCCAAGGTATGTACTCATTGAAAATCTTATCAAGCGTCTTGATCTATCTCAATAGATCTTTGATGCTCAATATATAAGTAGCTTTTTACTGAGGTCTTTTCCTTTTAAAGAACTCCTTTAAAACACTCCTTTATGCTTTGCAGAAAAATTCTACATCATTTCTGATCAACAATATGTCACTCACATATACTAATCAGAAAGGCTGTAGTGCTCCCACTCACTTTATTGTAAATACAGGCTTCTCAAAAAGTCTGTATAAAACCATATACTTTGATCAACTCATCAAAGCGTATATTCCAACTCCGAAAGGCTTGCACCAGTCCATAGATGGATCGCTGGAGCTTGCACATTTTGTTAGTACCTTTAGGACTGACAAAACCTTCTGGTTGCATCATATACAACTCTTCTTTAATAAATCCATTAAGGAATGCAGTTTTGTTTATCCATTTGCCAGATTTCATAAAATGCGGCAATTGCTAACATGATTCGGACAGACTAAAGCATAGATACGAGTAAGAAAATCTCATCGTATTCAATACCTTGAACTTTGTCAAAAACCTTTTTCGACAAGTCTAGCTTTGTAGATAGTAACACTACTATCAACGTCCGTCTTCCTCTTGAAGATCCATTTATTCTTAATGACTCACCGATCATCGGGCAAGTCAATCAAAGTCTACACTTTGTTCTTATACATGGATCATATCTCAGATTTCATGGCCTCAAGCCATTTCGTGGAATCTGGGCTCATCATTGCTTCCTCATAGTTCGTAGGTTCATCATGGTCTAGTAACATGACTTCCAGAACATGATTACCGTACCACTCTGGTGCGGATCTTACTCTGGAAGACCTACGAGGTTTGGTAGTAACTTGATCTGAAGTTTGATGATCATCATCATTAACTTCCTCACTTATTGGTGTAGGAATCACTGGAACTGATTTCTGTGATGAACTACTTTCCAATAAGGGAGAAGGTATAATTACCTCATCAAGTTCTACTCTCCTCCCACTCACTTCTTTCGAGAGAAAACTCCTTCTCTGGAAAGGATCCATTTTAGCAACGAATGTCTTGCCTTCGGATCTGTGATAGAAGGTGTACCCAACAATTTCCTTTGGGTATGAAGACGCACTTCTCCGATTTGGGTTCGAGCTTATCAGGATGAAACCTTTTTCACATAAGCATCGCAGCCCCAAACTTTAAGAAACAACAGGTTAGGTTTACTGCTAAACCATAGTTCATACAGTGTCGTCTCAACGGATTTAGATGGTGCCCTATTTTAAAACGTGAATGCAGCTGTCTCTAATGCATAACCCCAAAACGATAGTGGTAAAGAGATATCATAGATCGCACCATATCAAATAAAGTGCGGTTACGACGTTCGGACACACCATAACAATGTGGTGTTCCAGGTGGCGTGAGCTGTGAAACTATTCCACATTGTTTTAATTGAAGACCAAACTCGTAACTCAAATATTTGTCTCCGCGATCAGATCGCAGAAACTTTATTTTCTTGTTACGATGATTTTTCACTTCACTCTGAAATTCTTTGAACCTTTCAACTATTTCAGACTTATGTTTCATCAAGTAGATATACCCATATCTGCTCAAATCATCTTGTGAAGGTCAGAAAACAACGATGCTTGCCACGAGCATCAGCACTTCATTGGATTGCATACATCGGTATGTATTATTTCCAATAAGTCAGTAGCTCGTTCCATTGTTCCGGAGAACGGAGTTTTAGTCATCTTGCCTAAAAAGGCACAGTTCGCAAGCATCAAATGATTCATAACCAAGTGATTCCGAAAATCCATCTTTATGGAGTTTCTTCATGCGCTTTACACCGATATGACCCAAACGGTAGTGCCATAAATAAGTTGCACTATCATTATTAACTTTGCATCTTTTGGCATCAATATTATGAATATGTGTATCACTACGATCGAGATCCAATGAACCATTTTCATTGGGTGTGTAACCATATAAGGTTTTATTCATGTAAATAGAACAACAGTTTATTCTCTTACTTAAATGAATAACCGTATTGCAATAAATATGATCAAATCATATTCATGCTCAACGCAAACACCAAATAACATTTATTTAGGTTCAACACTAATCCCGAAAGAATAGGGAGTGTGCGATGATGATCATATCAATCTTGAAACTACTTTCAACACACATCATCACTTCACCCTTAACTAGTTTCTGTTTATTCTGCAACTCCCGTTTCGAGTTACTACTCTTAGCAACTGAACCAGTACCAAATACCGAGGGGTTGCTATAAACACTAGTAAAGCACACATCAAACACCTGTATATCAAATATACCCTTTTTCACTTTGCCATCCTTCTTATCCACCAAATATTCAGGGTAGTTCCGCTTCCAGTGACCATTTCCTTTGCAGTGTAAGCACTCAGTTTCAGGCTTTGGTTCAGCTTTGGGCTTCTTCGTGGGAGTGACAACTTGATTGTCAATCTACTTGAAGTTCCCCTTTCTTTCCCTTTTCTTGAAACTAGTGATCTTGTCAACCATCAACACTTGATGCTCTTTCTTGATTTCTACCTTCGTTGATTTCAACATCACGAAGAGCTCGGGAATCATTTTCATCATCCCTTGCATACTATAGTTCATCACGAAGTTCTACTAACTTGGTGATGGTGACTAGAGAATTCTGTCAATCACTATCTTATCTGGAAGATTAACTCCCACTTGATTCAAGCGATTGAAGTACCCAGACAATCTGAGCACATGCTTACTAGTTGAGCGATTCTCCTCCATCTTTTAGCTATAGAACTTGTTGGAGACTTCATATCTCTCAACTCGGGTATTTGCTTGAAATATTAGCTTCAACTCCTGGAACATCTCATATGGTCCATGACATTCAAAACGTCTTTGAAGTCCCGATTCTAAGCCGTTAAGCATGGTGCACTTAAACTATCAAGTAGTCATCATATTGAGCTAGCCAAATGTTCATAACGTCTGCATTTGCTCCTGCAATAGGTCCGTCACCTAGCGGTGCATTAAGGACATAATTCTTCTGTGCAGCAATGAGGATAAACCTCAGATCGCGGATCAAATCCGCATCATTGCTACTAACATTTTTCAACACAATTTTCTCTAGGAACATATCAAAATAAACATATGAAAGCAACAACGCAAGCTATTGATTTACAACATAATTTGCAAAATACTATCAGGACTAAGTTCATGATAAATTTAAGTTCAATTAATCATATTACTTAAGAACTCCCACTTAGACAGACATCCCTCTAATCCTCTAAGTGATCACGTGATCCAAATCAACTAAACCATGTCCGATCATCACGTGAGATGGAGTAGTTTTCAATGGTGAACATCGTTATGTTGATCATATCTACTATATGATTCACGCTCGACCTTTCGGTCTCCGTGTTCCGAGGCCATATCTGCATATGCTAGGCTCGTCAAGTTTAACCTGAGTATTCTGCGTGCGCAAACTGTTTTGCACCCGTTGTATTTGAACGTAGAGCCTATCACACCCGATCATCACGTGGTGTCTCAGCACGAAGAACTTTCGCAACGGTGCATACTCAGGGAGAACACTTCTTGATAATTTAGTGAGAGATCATCTTATAATGCTACCGTCAATCAAAGCAAGATAAGATGCATAAAAAGATAAACATCACATGCAATCAATATAAGTGATATGATATGGCCATCATCATCTTGTGCTTGTGATCTCCATCTCCGAAGCACCGTCATGATCACCATCGTCACCGGCGCGACACCTTGATCTCCATCGTAGCATCGTTGTCGTCTCGCCAATCTTATGCTTTCCACGACTATCACTACCGTTTAGTAATAAAGTAAAGCATTACATCGCGATTGCATTGCATACAATAAAGCGACAACCATATGGCTCCTGCCAGTTGCCGATAACTCGGTTACAAAACATGATCATCTCATACAATAAAATTCAGTATCATGCTTTGACCATATCACATCACAACATGCCCTGCAAAAACAAGTTAGACGTCCTCTACTTTGTTGTTGCATGTTTTACGTGGCTGCTACGGGCTTAAGTAAGAACCAATCTCACCTACACATCAAAACCACAATGATAGTTTGTCAAATAGACTCCGTTTTAACCTTCTCAAGGACCGGGCGTAGCCATACTTGGTTCAACTAAAGTTGGAGAGGCAGTCGCCCGCAAGCCATCTCTGTGCAAAGCACGTCGAGGGAACCGGTCTCGCGTAAGCGTACGCGTAAGGTTGGTCCGGGTCGTCTCGTCCAACAATACCGCTGAACCAAAATATGACATGCTGGTAGGCAGTATGACTTGTATCGTCCACAACTCACTTGTGTTCTACTCGTGCACATAACATCAACATCATTAACCTAGGCTCTGATACCACTGTTGGGTTTCGTAGTAATTTCAAAAATTTTCCTACGCGCACACAGGATCATGTGATGCATAGCAACGAGAGGAGAGTGTTGTCTACGTACCCTACGCAGACCGACTGCGGAAGCGATGACACGACGTAGAGGAAGTAGTCGTACGTCTTCACGATCCAACCGATCAAGCACCGAAACTACGGCACCTTCGAGTTCGAGCACACGTTCAGCTTGATGACGATCCCCGGACTCCGATCCAGCAAAGTGTCGGGGAAGAGTTCCGTCAGCACGACGGCGTGGTGACGATCTTGATGAACTACAGCAGCAGGGCTTCGCCTAAACTCCGCTACGGTATTATCGAGGAATATGGTGGCAGGGGGCACCGCACACGGCTAAGGAACAGATCACGTGGATCAACTTGTGTCAACTTGTGTGTTTAGAGGTGCCCCTGCCTCAGTATATAAAGGAGGAGAGGAGGGGAGGCTGGCCGGCCAAAGAGGGAGGCGCAGGAGAGTCCTACTCCCTCTGGGAGTAGGATTCCTCCCCCCAATCCTAGTCCAACTAGGATTCCTCGGAGGGGAAGGGAGAGAGGGGGGCCGGCCACCTTCTCCTAGTCCTAATAGGACTAGGGGAGGGGGAAGAGGCGCAGCCACCTTGGGCTGCCCCTTTCTCCTTTCCACTAAGGCCCATGAAGGCCCATATGGCTCCCGGGGGGTTCCGGTAACCTCCCGGTAACCCGGTAAAATCCCGATTTCACCCGGAACACTTCCGATGTCCAAACATAGGCTTCCAATATATCAATCTTTACGTATCGACCATTTCGAGACTCCTCGTCATGTCCGTGATCACATCCGGGACTCCGAACAACCTTCGGTACATCAAAATGCATAAACTCATAATATAACTGTCATCGTAACCTTAAGCGTGCGGACCCTACGGGTTCGAGAACAATGTAGACATGACCGAGACATGTCTCTGGTCAATAACCAATAGCGGGACCTGGATGCCCATATTGGCTCCTACATATTCTACGAAGATCTTTATCGGTCAGACCGCATAACAACATACGTTGTTCCCTTTGTCATCGGTATGTTACTTGCCCGAGATTCGATCGTCGGTATCCAATACCTAGTTCAATCTCGTTACCGGCAAGTCTCTTTACTCGTTCCGTAATACATCATCTCACAACTAACATATTAGTTGTAATGCTTGCAAGGCTTATGTGATGTGTATTACCGAGAGGGCCCAGAGATACCTCTCCGACAATCGGAGTGACAAATCCTAATCTCGAAATACGCCAACCCAACATCGACCATTGGAGACACCTGTAGTACTCCTTTATAATCACCCAGTTACGTTGTGACGTTTGGTAGTACCCAAAGTGTTCCTCCGGTAAACGGGAGTTGCATAATCTCATAGTCATAGGAACATGTATAAGTCATGAAGAAAGCAATAGCAACACACTAAACGATCGGGTGCTAAGCTAATGGAATGGGTCATGTCAATCAGATCATTCTACTAATGATGTGACCTCGTTAATCAAATAACAACTCATTGTTCATGGTTAGGAAACATAACCATCTTTGATTAACGAGCTAGTCAAGTAGAGGCATACTAGTGACACTATGTTTGTCTATGTATTCACACATGTATTATGTTTCCGGAAAATACAATTCTAGCATGAATAATAAACATTTATCATGAAATAAGGAAATAAATAATAACTTTATTATTGCCTCTAGGGCATATTTCCTTCACCAGGCCCTCCGCTCCATGCCGGACGACGACAAGGCCAGCGCCAGGCGAGGAAGGGAGGGCTCTTCCTCGGTGACGAGGAAGGGCAGGTCGAGCCTGGTTCCCCCAGGGTCTGCTCTGGTCCCTGGGGGTCCAAGGCCAGCTCCATCTCTCCTGACGCACCTTCTGCTTCCGGGCCCTCCAAGGCTGACCCCCACTGCAGGCTCTCGGCCTTCAAATATGGCCGGAAGTTGCTTGGGTCCACGGATGACGTCTAGTAAGTGCTCGATTCATGCTCTGCTTGCCTTCTGCCGCTGAGGCTTGACGTTTGCGCTCTTTTACCAGGCCGGCACCTGCGGCCAAGAGGTTGAAGGAGGCTTCTGCGGCCCTGCTTGGGGCGAATCCGTCTGCCGGGGAGATGCCTTCGGCTGTTGGGGGAGAGGACGGCGAGGCCCACGCCTCTCTGACCCAACCGCCCTCGCGAGGCCAACTGGGGCACCCCGGCGAGGAGTCAGCCCCTGTGGCCCCGCTGGACCTAGAGTCGACTGTGCCCGATGTTTCAGCCGTGGCGGCCAAGGCTCAGGAGGTCCCTTCCTGCCAAGCCGTGGCCACGCTGCCATCTTCTCCGCCTACTCCACAGGTTCTTGTCTCTTCTGCTCCCTCCGCTGTTGTCATGGACAAGGTTGCCAATGAGCTGAGCCAACCGCGGGGGGATCTCCTGAGTGCGGACCCTCGTCTGGTGGCCAGGCGCCTGGAGTTGCCCTCTGGCTGGGCCCGTTCTGCTGCTTCCGTTCGAGCGATGCTGAGCCAGGCCGTGTCGTCCTCCGACGAGGAGAGGAGGTCCGCCAACCAAGCCAAGGCCGCTCGCGATGCTGCCCTGGGCGACGTCGCAAATGCCCAGGGCCGCTGCAAGACGCTTGAGGCTGAGCTGCAGGGCCTACGCGACGAGCTCGCCAAGGAGGTGCGCAGCCGCCAGGAGAAGGAGAAGGAGATGAAGGCTAGGGAGGCCGCCGCCAAGGACCGGGACGCCAAGCTTGATGTCTGCCATAGCCGACTGGAGAGACGCTGGAGCGGTCGCTGAAGGCGGAGAGGACCGAGCTGGACGCCAAGGCAAAGGTCCTGACGGAGGACCAGGCGGCCTTCGCGGAGCTGGAGAAGAAGGCTCGAGGCATACTGAAGATGCTGTATGAGAGCGGCCTGGAGGAGCCGTTGGCTGGTGCGGAGGACGGCCCCGCCAAGCTGCTCCCCTTCCTGGTTGATGCGCTTTAGGACGTCGCAGACGGCCTTGGCCCCACGGTCGAGGCCGAGGCGCGTGCCCTGTCTTCTGTGGCACTGATGCGTGTCCTCAGCCATGTCTACCTGCACGACCCCAACGTCGACTTCGACAGCCTGCTGGAGCCCGTGAGCGGCGACCGTGCCGCTGCCGCCGTTGAGGCCGTGAGGGGCCGAGCCGAGGTTTTGCTGGGGAAGTTCCGCTCCCTCAGCGTCCTGCCCGGGCGTGGTGCCGCCGGCCTTGCGACCTCGAGAGGCGAAGCCGTCCAGCGTAACTCCACCACCGGTGACGGCATTACTGGGGAGTGATTCCTTCGCGACTTCCATCCTGTTTTATTCCTGCACATGCACCATGCCTCGCGGAGGCGTTAAAACTTGTGTTTGGGGTTGTGGAACAATCTTATGGCTTGTAATATTTGCTTTGAATTTCCCGGAATTTGCATTTTCCTCTCCTACTTGTTTACGCTCTACGTCGGCAGGGCCCGGCCCCGCGCATACCTCACCCAGCGTTAACCCCAACCGGAAACCAAGGACGGGACTAAGGAGTGAGGGGCTACGTGGCAAGTTAGCCTCCTGAGTCGCGATGCTCAGGAGTCCCCCTTGACGCGCGAGCAACAAGTAGGGAAGGAGGGAGCGAGGAGTGGATTGATCGTTCTACGTCGGTAGGGCCCGGCCCTGCGAGTACCTCACCCAGCGTTAGCCCCGACCGGAAACCAAGGACGGGACTAAGGAGTGAGGGGCTACGTGGCAAGTTAGGCTCCTGAGTCGCGATGCTCAGGAGTCCCCCTAGACGCTCAAACGGGTTTCGTACCTTGGCTCCGCTTGGGGAGTGGCGCGCGACGACCAGGTCCAAGGGACCTAGCTGGGTGGCGTGCGCTCGGGCGAGGCCTGGGCGTAGCCCCCGTGTCCAGCCCCCTCGCGCGGCACTCCTGAGGGGAGGTGTCGCGATGGTGCCGGACACTGAGCCCTGGGCTCCCTGAGGTAGGTACGGCGATGGGCCGCCCTCAGTTGTTTATCACTAGTGCGGAGCATAGCGCTTCTGTATGTGTACGGGCATAGCCGCTCCTCGGCAGTGTCGTCAGCCAGCACAGAGCATGGTGCTTCCACTGGTGCGTGGGAGGGGGCTCCCCTCCGGGAGGAGCCCCCGGGGCGTGTACAGCCCCGCCCTGACACGTGGCTGGCACGGTAGGGCTAGGAGAGGTGTATCTGGGCACCCGTGAGCCAGCGTGGGACTCACGAGGCCCTACCTCGAGGCGGGTTGCGCCTGGCTCTGGGCCTTTATCAATTGGTGTGTTCCTGCAGGGTTGTTAGAATGCAAATGCTCTACGTCCTAAGGTCCCGGCCCCCGAGCGAGCTCAGCCGCCACTGGTATGACGGGTCGCGATGCCGTGGGTCAAGGCCAGGGGGTGAGGGATGGAGAGCCAGTAAGAGCCCATGAGTCGCGATGCTCAGGCGTCCCCCTTTTAACGTGCAAGCGCTTTGCACGACAACAAGCAGTAGGTGATAATTATGGGAATTAGATTAAGCGTGAAAGAACAACTTCATCCTAGGGTAAACGCTGGAAAAGCAACTGCCGCTGGGTCGGGCCCGTGCGGCGTGGGGATGATGCAGCCCGAGGGGCGCCCCCAACAAGGTAAATAAAGAGCATAAACAAAATGGATACATGCCGCGGGGACGGACCCACGCGGCCTGGGAATGGTGCAGCCCTATGGGCGCTCCCAGCTAAAAGTAGAACTCTGAAAGATGTCACCTGGTGCTGTTGAAGATGAATTGATGTTGAGGAAGTGAGCGATGCGCGGTGAAGATGTCGGCCCTCATGAGCCCCCAGGCCCAGGGGCCTCGGGAGGCTCTGGTGGCACGTGCAGGTCTTCGGGGACCATCGCCACCTCTGCCAGGACCGCGCGATGCCTGACCTCCTCAGCCTCCAGAATGCTCCTCAACAGGCACTGATGTGCGGCGACCGCGCTCGGCAGGCCGAAGGGCATGCGAACGTAGCTGTGGGGTAGTCCCACGCAGCACCCTACGGCCGAAGGCCATAGGCGCTCCTGGGACGCAGCTCGGTTGAGCCCTGGTACATCGATGCAGACGCGCAGTCCTCCATCGTCGCCTGGATGTGGGGCCATGGCAGGTAAGCAGCGGCTGCCGCACATGACTCTGGACTCTTGTAGCTCTTGGATGTTCCTTGCGATGAACTCCTGAGGGTTTGGTCTCCTTTGACTTGTACCTTTCTTAGGGAAGCGTGCCTGAAAGCACCCCTCCAAGTGGTGCCCGAGCGCCCCCCCCCCCCCCCCGCGACCTTGGCAAGGTCGGTGGCTCTCCAAGAGAGAGCCCCCGAGCCTTGCCTGAGGAGGGCGCCGGGCGCGCCTGCCTATGCGCGAGAGGGCGGTGCTCCCTGATCGGGCGTGAATCCTGACGCAATACCTCCGGAGGTGCCTGCTTCCTTGTGGCTCTGGCCAGGTGAGGTCTTCTTCTTCTTGAGGGTCGCCTCGGGAGGCCTCCCGCTCCTGCGACCTGGGTCTTCGATTGCTGTGGCTTGGAACGCACGCTCGAGCGAGCAAACTGCGTCCCTTTCTTCACAGGGTACGGCGATGACTCCACCGCTTCCTGGCATCTTGAGGACATTGTAACCATGGTGAGTCACTGCCATAAACTTGGCTAGGGCTGGGTACCCGAGGATGGCGTTGTACGGCAGGCGGATGTGAGCGACGTCGAAGTTGATGAGCTCGGTGCGGTAGTTGTTGCGTTGCCCGAAGGTGACCGGAAGGCGAACCTACCCAATTGGAACAGTGGAACCATCGGTGACTCCTGAGAAAGGCTTGGTCGGCTGAAGCTGGTCATATGGCACTTGGAGATTGTGGAACGTCTCGACGGACAAGATGTTGAGTCTTGCTCCACCATCGATGAGGGTCCTGGTGACCTGCACGTTGCTGATGACTAGGGAGCAAAGCATCGGGAGGACTCCGGCCGTTGCCGCACACTTGAGCTGGTCTGCGGAACTGAATGTGATCGCGCACGAAGACCACCTAAGAGGGCGCATGGCCTCAAGCTTGGGAAGGACTACATTCACCTCGTGAGCAAACTGCTTGAAGATGCGCTGTGAGGCTGGGGCCTGGGCGCCGCCCAGGATGCAAGCAATTGCACACGGCTCTTGGAAGCCCCCAGCCCCATCGTCTTGGTGTTGGTCTTGGTTCCTCCTCGGTGGAGGCGACAAAGGAGGGAGGCCAGCGTTGTCGTGGGGACGGTCCTCACGAGGCTGGTCCCTCCAGTCTCCCTCGTGAGGCTGGTCCTGCCAGTGGTCCTCGCGAGGGCGGTCACGCCATCCCTGGCGAAGGCCACGGTCTTCCCATCGTCCACCGCCTCTTCCTCCTCCTCGGCCATAGCCCCTGTCGTTGCGCTCTGGGCGTCGGCTGATTCGCCCATCTCGCACGACTCTGAGCTCTTGACATTCATTGGTGTTGTGGGTGTGGAGGTCGTGGTACACGCAGTACCGTCCGCCCTTAGATGACTCAGGCTGATCCCTGCCTCGCTTGGTGTCCGGTTCCGCTGCTAGCACGGCAGCCCCCTTGCACTTCACGTCCTTGGCCTTGAGCTTCTTTTCTTCCGGGTCGGCTGCCGGGAGCTCAAGGAGGGAGAGACACCCTTCCTCAGCCCTGGCGCACTTGGTCGCCAAGTTGAACAGCTCCAGGGATGTGCACATGTCTTCATGGATTGCCAGCTCTTCCTTCATCTTGACGTCGCACACGCCGTCGGAGAAGGCTGAGATGATGGCTTCTTCAGTCACCTTGGGGATCTTGAGGCAAGCGTAGTTGAAGCGCTGGATGTACTTCTGCAGGGTTTCTCCTGGCTGTTACTTGATGCGGCGCAGGTCGCTCGCGGCTGGGGGCCGGTCGCGAGTGCCCTGGAAGTTGGCGATGAATCGGGTGCGCATCTCGCTCCAGGAGGAGATCATGTCGGGCGCCAGGTTCAGGAGCCAGGTGTGGGTGCCGTCCTTGAGTGCCATGGGGAACCAATTCGCCATGACCTTCTCATCTCCGTTGGAGGCTACGATGCCCAGCTCATAGAGCTACAGGAACTCCGCGGGGTCCGCTGTGCCATCGTAGCGGGGAGGGAGGTCAGGCTTGAACTTGCCTGGCCATGTGACGCCGCGCAGCTCGGGGGTGAAGGCGAGGCAGCCCGCCGTGGCCACCAGTGCCCTTTGCTGGTGCTGGACTCGTTCTTGTGGGTCACCACGCGTCGCCACTAGGAGCAGCGCGGGGTTTTGTCGTGGAGGCGTTGGGGCGCGATCTTGGCGCGCCAGCGCTGGGAGCGCGCGAGCACCTTCCCGGGGACGTGGGATCTATTGGCAGCTCCCTTCTTGGTGCGCTGGCGCTGGACGTGGAGGGTCTCGCCCTGGGGCTGTGCGCCTTGGAGCCAAGGCACCTTCTTGGGGAGGAGGCGGCGAAGGCGCCTCCTGATCCTCGCCCCCTGCACGGGACGGAGGGCGAGGCAGCGAGAGGGACCGCAAGGGGGAGCCCCCTGCGGCACTGACGAGCTCGGTGATGCGGGTGAGCCAGTCCTCGTAGAGGTCGTCGATGGGGCGATAGTGCAGGAGCTCCCGTGCCAAGAGCAGTGAGGCGTGCGCGTCCATGGGTGCGCAACTGGCGTGGACGACGAGCCAGCTGGAGTCAGCGATGTGGTGGTGGTGTGGCCATCCCGCTGCACCGAGGGGTGCTGAGACGAGGCCTGCTGCTTGTTCCCTGCCGGGCCGGTGGCGGCATTGGCGGCGGGCGACGGGGAACGACGAGGGGGGCCGCCGACGGGCGCCGTTTGGGCGACGCGAGCGGCGTGAGCAGCCCGGTGCACGACGCGAGCCCGACGAGCGTCAGCCATGGACACGACGGAAGATCACACACGAACAACGGAAGGAAGATTCCGGTGCACCCCTACCTGGCGTGCCAAATGTCGGGTTTCGGGTTCCGGCAGACCCTTGAGGTTCGAACACTGGGGTGTGCGCGGAGATCTCTCCCCTACCGATCTACACCCGATCCTCTCGTGCGAACTAAGATGAAAATGATGAACAACACAAGAGACACGATGTTTATACTGGTTCGGGCCACCGTTGTGGTGTAATACCCTACCACAGTGTGTGGTGTGGTGGATTGCCTCTGGGGCTGATGATGGATAGTACAAGGGAAGAACAGCCTCACGAGAGGTGTTCTTGAGCTGGTGCGATGAACTGCTAGGGTGAGTTCAGTTGCCTCTCTCTCTCTCTGCTGGGGTTCTACCAGATCTCTCCGGAGGGTCTCCCTCTACTCTATGGTGGCTAGCTCTATTTATAGAGGCCCTGGGCCTCTCCCCAAATAATGAGCGGGAAGGGCGCCTACAATTGGCCATTTCGAAGGGGAACATCTAGTACAAGTTATCCTGACTAAAGGTGGTCTTCGGCTGCCAAAAGCACTGGCGATAATGCCGTCTTGTGCTCCGCGGTGACCTCCGTCCTATCATCCGGCTAGTCTTGGTCTCGTTGCACCGGAATGGTAACCTTTGCCTGATGCCTTGGCATGTGCTTGCCCCCTTTGCATCAAAGGGGAAACAAGGACACTGCGCAGGCCAGCGCCCGCCTGGCGCCCTCCTGGTCTCGATCGTCATGGCTTGCGTCACGGGTTCCTCACGAGGTACCCCTGCCTTGATCTCTCCGCCTCCTCGCGAGCCTGCCTAATGAGGCTGCCTCTGAGGAAGCTTCTTGTCGTCCGCCCCGCGAGGCTTGGCCCCTCGCGAGGGTCATTGAGCTTGAGCTGATGAAGATGGGCCGCGCTGGGCCCCTGCTTTAGCCACGCCGCAGGCCGCAGGCAGGCAAGTCTGGGGACCCCCGTTCCCAGAACGCCAACAGAAATCACTCTATCTAGCAAAATCACTCCGTAGTTTAGTTGTGGATTGAAAATTTAGGGTTAGGTTTCCGCCGAAATCATCTCGGACCAACCGAGTTGTTGAAATCGGTTCCACCGATTTGGCTAAGGCCATTGCACATGTGATTCTCGGTCTGACCGAGAATTGCAAATCGGGGTGACCGAGTTCAATTCTTTGTGAAACCCTAGTAGTCGCGGCGCCACCGAACTGTGACTCGGTCTAACCGAGTTCACTAGTTTAGGTTCCAAAAGTTGCTTCGGTATCATCGAGTTTTCAAATCGGTAGATCCGAAATGCTTTCTGTGGAAAAATAAAACTAAGTTTTTAACTCATTCTTTTACAAAAACCTCTGCACTTTTTGATGCTTATCCAATCTATCTCATCTATATCTATTCATAGGGTCTGCTGTCAGTGCTTGCATCATGTCAGATCAAAGTGACAGTCAGAACAAGTCAGAGGAGCAAGTTAACATGAGTGAGGGCACTAGTCCCTCTAGCAGCTTTGATGAGGGAAGCAGGAGTACACCCAGCAACTTGCCTAAGGCAGCCACCAGGACCAGAAAGAAGAGAACCTCAGATTGTGAGGATGAGGACTATGTGGCTGTTGAGGAAGAGGCCACCTCAAAGAGGAAAGTTTTGAAAAAGGAATATGGCACAGCTGCTGCCACTAAGCCAGGAATGAAGACAAAGATTCCTGCCAAGAGAGTTCCTATGTCAGAGGCCAGAACATCCACTCAAGAAACTTTGGGATCTGCACCCAAAGAACAGGTTGTGGCAGAGAAGAAAAGGAAGGAAAGGGTCAAGAAGACCACTGCCAGAGTGCTTGGCAGATCATCAATTATGAGAGATTCTGAAGAAGAAGAAGAGGAAGAGGATGCAGCACCAGCACCCAAAGCTCAAAAGCTTATGGGAGATGCATTTAAGGCAGGGGCTGCTCCATCTAAGCCCAAAACTACTCCTAAGACTGCTGCTCCAGCTCCAAAGCCAAAATCCAAGAGGAGCACCAGGAACATCCCTGCTGAGGAGAAGAACAAGGCCCCAGTGCCTCAAGCTGCTGAAGAAGATGATGATGATGATTTTGTTGTTTTGAGGAAGTTGAAGCCCAAGATCCCTGATCACAATGATGCACACCCAGTTGCAGAGAATATGAAAATCATGAAGGATTCAGGATTGAGGCTATGGAGAAAGTGTGATCCATATGCCACCAGGAGAAGGACTGCTGTGGACTATAGATTCCACACTAAGGAACAACAGGACTTCTATGAGAAAGTGTTGCTTGACAAGAAGCCCATAGTGTGTGACATGAGATGAGTTGATTGGAAATTCATTGAGGAAAATGAGGATCACTTCCCTGGTGTATATGACAACTTCAAGGCATGTGGAGTTGATGAGTTTGTGGCTTACGAGCTCACAAAGTGGAATGATGAGCTTATTATGCAGTTCTACTCCACAACTCATTTCTACCCAAATGGAAGGATTGTCTGGATGTCTGAAGGTACTAGGTACCAGTCAACAGTTGAAGAATGGGCAAAATTGATCAATGCTCCTGAGGAGAATGAAGATGACTTGGATGTCTACGCCAAGAAGAAGAAGGATCACAACACCATGGCACATATGTACAGAGAGATCCTAGATGCTGATCTTGAGACACAAATTTGGATCAGTACATTACCTTCTGTCAGGTTTGCCAACAATCAACTGGATCCTTAGGCACACTCTATTGCCAAAGTTAGGTGATCACAAGATGATCAGAGGCCATGCAATTAACCTGCTTCACATATTTGATGTGCCTCAAAAGTTCAAAGTCATGAGCCTAATTGTGGAAACCATAAAGAGAACAGCTGCAGATCAGAAGAGAAGTTGTGGGTATGCCCCACAGATCCAGGAGCTAATCAACTCCAAGATGGGCACTGGCACATATCTCTTGGACAAGGAACATATGCCCATCTACCCAGACTTTGAGGACAACACTCTAGTGATGGATGAGAATGACCCATCTTTTGTGCAAGCACAAGCAAAGAGGGAGAAGGCAAGGACTGAAAAGGCTGCAAAGATGCCAACCATTGATGAGGCATCTCAGTATCTTCTGAAGAGCAAGCAAGATCAGCTTGGCTACTTGATTGCCTCCACTCTGTGGATTGAGAAGGGATTGGCCACCCTGACTCAAAACCAGGAGAGCTTGGAGAGGATCATGGAGCAGAAGTTCTATGATTTAGATGCGAAGGTCACTGAGATACAATCAGTTGTTGAGAAACTTCAGGATGAAGTGCAGGAGAAGAAGGGCAAGTATACCACTGATGCTTTTGCTAGAGTTCCCAGAGGATAGAGATCTACTACAGTGCCAGTTACAGACACCAGAGCAACTTCATATGCACCAGCTACAGCTTCAGTACCACCAGCCCCAGCACCCACTCCACCAGCTCCATCTAGATCAACTGATGCCTTCGTCCTTGGAGTTTTATCTACACCACCACCTGAAGACCAAGCCTAAGAGTCGATCTAGCACTATGCATTTTTTATGAACTTTTTGGTAACTTGTTGCCAAAGGGGGAGAAAATGTATAGATCATAGGCTTCGAGAGAGAGTGTTGCTTTTTGTTCTCTCTTATTGTTTGGTGGTTGAACTTTGTTATTTGCTTGTTTGAGATACTTTATGCTTTTGTGTGATACTTGGATGATCATGTGTTTGATCATATGCTTGTTGGATGACATTATCCTTGTATATCCCCATATGATCATTCACTTTGCTTGGTGATGAGTGCATGCATTTAATTATTATCATTTTGAGCGCTCCACCAAGATGTATGTGACATGGAAGAGTAACCCATGATCCTAACTCATTGTGCATTTGCAGTCCAAAGCAAATCTTAAACTATGCACAAATTTAGGGGGAGCTCTTGCTTTTCACATACTTCTCAAAGCGACAATGTTTTTCACTCTTATTATCATTTGTCGAAGCTTTGATCTATATGTTGTCATCAATTACCAAAAAGGGGGAGATTGAAAGTGCAACTATCCCTAGGTGGTTTTGGTAATTCCTAACAACATATAGCTCATTGAGCTAATGCCGTTTCAAGATTAATATCTCAGGAAAGCTCAATGATTGGCATGGCATGGATGAGAAAAGTGGACCCCTCAAAATGCTAAGGACAAAAGGATTGGCTCAAGCTCAAAGCTCAAGACTCTACATTTTCTATTTTAGTGATCCAAAATCACATTGAGTCTATAGGAAAAGACAATACTATCAAGGAGGGATGAGGTGTTGCTTAATGAGGCTCTTGCTCAAAGTGCTTAGTAATATGCTCCAAATCCCTCAACTACTTTCTCACATCCACATATGACCTAAACCAAAAGTCAAACTCGACCCCACCGATTCTTTCTATCCGGCGCCACTGAGTTCAGATGTCATAGCCACTGCCACAAACCCTAGGCAAATCGGTCTCACCAATAGGCATCTCGGTCTCACCGAGATGGGATTTTAATCTCTCTGTTTCCCTTTGTAACGTTTAGGTCCCACCGAGATGAGCGATCAGTCCCACTGAGATTGCAATGTAAACTCTCTGTTTCCCTTTCGTAACATTTCGGTCTCACCGAAATGAGCGAATCGGTCCCACCGAGTTTACCTGACCAACTCTCTGGTTAGCTTATTACCAAAATCGATCTCACCAAGTTTGTGTAATCGGTCTCACTGAGATTACGTTATGCCCTAACCCTAACCATATAGGTCCCACCGAAAATCCTAACGGTCACTAGATTTGTTGAATCGGTCCGACTGAGTTTATCAATTCGGTCCCACCGAGATTGGCAAGTTGTGTGTAATGGTTAGATTTTGTGTGGAGGCTATATATACCCCTCCACCTCCTCTTCATTCATGGAGAGAGCCATCAGAATGAACCTACACTTCCAACTTACTTTCTCTGAGAGAGAACCACCTACACTTGTGTTGAGGCCAAGATATTCCATTCCTACCATATGAATTTTGATCTCTAGCCTTCCCCAAGTTGCTTTCCACTCAAATCTGCTTTCCACCAAATCCATATCCTGTGAGAGAGAGTTGAGTGTTGGGGACACTATCATTTGAAGCACAAGAGCAAGGAGTTCATCATCAACACACCATTTGTTACTTCTTGGAGAGTGGTGTCTCCTATATTGGCTAGGTGTCACTTGGGAGCCTCCGACAAGATTGTGGAGTTGAACCAAGGAGTTTGTAAGGGCAAGGAGATCCCCTACTTCGTGAAGATCTACCGCTAGTGAGGCAAGTCCTTCGTGGGCGACGACCATGGTGGGATAGACAAGGTTGCTTCTTCGTGGACCCTTCGTGGGTGGAGCCCTCCATGGACTCGTGCAGCCGTTACCCTTCGTGGGTTGAAGTCTCCATCAACATGGATGTACGATAGCACCACCTATCGGAACCATGACAAAAACATCCGTGCATCTTATTGCATTTGAATCCTCCAAACCCTTCCCTTTACATTCTTGCAAGTTGCATGCTTTACTTTCCGCTGCTCATATACTCTTTGCATGCTTGCTTGAATTGTGTTAAGATTGCTTGACTTGTCCATAGTTGCTAAAATCTGCCAAGAACTAAAATTGGGAAAAGGATAAGTTTTATTTGGTCAAGTAGTCTAATCACCCCCCTCTAGACATACTTTCGATCCTACACTTGTAGATTTTTGCAATAAGTATGTGAGTTCTTTATGACTAATGTTGAGTCCATGGATTATACGCACTCTCACCCTTCCATCATTGCTAGCCTCTTCAATACCGTGCATTGCCCTTTCTCACCTCGAGAGTCGGTGCAAACTTTGCCGGTGCATCCAATCCCCGTGATATGATACTCTCTATCACACATAAGCCTCCTTATATCTTCCTCAAAACAGCCACAATACCTACCTATTATGGCATTTCCATAGCCATTCCGAGATATATTGCCCTGCAACTTCCATCATCGTCATATACATGACTTGAGCATTCATTGTCATATTGCTTTGCATTATCATAAGATAGCTAGCATGATGTTTTCATGGCTTGTCCATTTTTTGATGTCATTGCTACGCTAGATCATTGCACATCCCGGTACACCACCGGAGGCATTCATTTAGAGTCATACTTTGTTCTAGACATTGAGTTGTAAGTAAATAAAAGTGTGATGAATATCATTATTAGATCATTGTCCCAGTGAGGAAAGGATGATGGTGTAGCAACCCGACCTCAGATGGTCAAGTCACTGTGTTCAGTGTCATCCCTGGATCGGTAATGCTGACACACACAGTACTCAAAGGATTTATAACAGAGTAGCGAACACACACTTATTACATCGAATGTCTCAAAAGAGAACTTATTACAATAAATATGGCTTAAGTCCATCTAAATAAGATAACAGCGGAAGGCTTGGAAGATAAAGTGAGTCCATCAACTCCAACGGCATAGCTGAGTGCACAACAAACGACCTATGGCACCTTACTCGTCGTCTGAAAAGTATGCAACATGATATGTTGCAGCCCAAAACGGGTCAGCACATGGAATATGCCGGCAATATAACACAGTAGAGCAATGAACAGATAAATGCTATCACTATATGCATATATGGCTGGTGGAGGCTCTATGGTTATATTGTTTTGCGAAAAGCCAATTTTTCCCTACAACAAAGGAATATGTTTTATTTAACTATCAAGGTAGTTGAAACATCATTGAGAAGGTTCCTCCAACTCAATTCCAATTAAAGTAGTCATTAACACCCGTCAAATTAATTTAGAGTGATGAGATCAAATCAATAATTCAAGTACCAGATACTCAAGATGTCCATAACCGAGGACAGTGCTAACCATAATTAGTTTATACACTCTACAGAGGTTTGCGCACTTTTCCCCACTA
This sequence comes from Triticum aestivum, assembly GCF_018294505.1. Classification (NCBI taxonomy): domain Eukaryota; kingdom Viridiplantae; phylum Streptophyta; class Magnoliopsida; order Poales; family Poaceae; genus Triticum; species Triticum aestivum. The sequence goes on along the minus strand of NC_057794.1, from coordinate 295,206,475 downwards.
GACTCGATCTCCTCCGTTGGATTTCTCGCACTACAAGGTGTTTGAGAAACGGATGACCAAGACACAGTCTTTCAGAAGCATTAACTCTTTACCCTGGGTGGACAGTTACACCTACTTTCCCCTACATCTGCTAGCCCACAACTGAAAGAGGTCACGCAACATACTCAACTATGCCAGAGCCCATAATGGCTTGTGGCTGCACAAAGAAGTTTCTAGCATGAATAATCTTATGATCCCTTTAAGCCTGGGTGGCGGACCGTAGGATGATCACACGGGTACTCCGGGATATCCTAGGACAACACTGGATTCTCCAGGTGCCCACAAGCAATCCACCCAGATGTGTATTAAAGTTTCCACCTTAAGTTGAACCATTAATTAACAACTCACATCTTTCATGGTTACACTCAAACCCAAACCACGTCTACGGGCATAACATGGCAATATAAGCATAGCATAGAAGTAACTCCCAAGGATTTGATAATAAAACTGGTAATAGGTTCTACCTCATCATCTACTTCCCAGACCCACATGTTAAGAGATCCTACTCATGTAATGTACGAGGGTTGAAACTAATGCATAAAAACTAGGTAATAAAGGGGTATGATGAAAGTGTTACTTGCCTTGCTGACGATCCACAAAACCTAGATACTCGTAGTAGCACGCTTCGCACTCCGGTAATTCTATCTCAAACAAAAAATAGCATACATAAGCACTCAAGCATAGATGCACGGGTAAAACTCAAATAACAATATCTAACCAAAAAGTTCAACTGAAGAACTCCGGTTTTCAAAAAGAATCAAATCAAATGGAGCAACGAAACTCAAACTACGAAATAAACAAGATCCGTTTACTAATCTAGACTAAAGTCAAGTTTTAGAATACCAAAAGCTTGTTCAAGTTGGTTAAACCGAAAGAGGACTAAGAGACGAAGATCTAGGCGCTTGTTTCACCTGATTTGGATAAACGAGCGAAAAGATAAACTAAAACGAAGATTGGGGAAGAAATCGCGATCAAAAATAATCGCGGTGAAACCCTGGAAAATAAAACAAGACGAACAGGCTAACGAATAAACGTTCGCTGTCTGCGGCTAACTGACGAATAGAGTTCATTAAAATGAACATACGGACGAACGTCCGCTAAATAACTAAATCGAAAAAACCGAACCGGTCTAATAAAAAAAGGAATCTAGGGTTTACTAAAAAATCGATCGATTTTCTGAGAAAAAACCGAGATAGCGGCCGCGGAAGTTTCTACCTCCGGCGAGTGACGGCGGCGGCGGGATCAGCGGCGGCTTCGGCAGGCGGGCGGTCAGCGGCGGCATCGGGCGGCGGCGTCGCAAAGTGGCGGCTGCGGCGGCGGGATTGAGGCGGCGGTGCTAGGGTTTTGGGGCGGGGATGGAGGCGCTGCGGGCTTCGGGCCTCACCCTTTAAAGGCCGGCCGGGTGGTGTCCGAGTCGGGCACAGCCCGGTTTGTTCGGTGCATTTTTTTAAATAATCCTGACGTGGAAAAACAAATAAAAGAAATACTAAACGGAGTCCAAAAATCCTAAAATAATTTTTCACGGTCCTCTAATAATATTGCGGACAAACTGAACATTTATTTGGGCCTCTAATGCAATTTTGAAAAACGCATATTTTTCCTAATTCAAATAAAATAGCAATAAAAGTCCAAAAGAAAAATATTTATTTGATTTTAATATTTTCCTCCAATATTCCCTTTATTTTGGAGAAGTCATATTATCTCCTCTTTTATATTTTAATATGAAATATTTTCGGAGAGAAAAATAATTAAAAACCAAAGTGATCCTTGTTTCGATATTTGATAAAATTCAAATATGAAAAATGTGAAATCCCCAACTCTCTCCATGGGTCCTTGAGTTGCTTAGAATTTCGAGGATTGCAAAGCAACAATGCAGTAAAAATATGATATGCATGAATGACCTATGTATAACATTCCAAATTGAAAATTTGGGATGTTACAAACCTACCCCCTTAAGATGAATCTCGTCCTCGAGATTTGGGTTGGCTAGAAAATAGGTGTGGGTGGTCCTTGCGTAGATCATCCTCTCGTTCGCAGGTGGCTTCATCATCGGTATGGTGGCTCCACTGAACTCTGCAAAACTTGGTAACCTTGCTGTGAGTAACTCGGTTGGCAACCTCGAGAATCTTAACAGGTTTCTCCTCATATGTCAAATCACTATCCAACTGAATTGCTTCCAGGGGCACTGTTTCTCTCAGGGGTATATCGGCCATCTCTGCATGGCACTTCTTCAACTGGGAAACGTGAAATGCATCATGAACTCCTGACAGTCCCTCGGATAACTCCAACTTGTAGGCAACCTCTCCCATGCATTCCAAAACACGGTACGGTCCTACAACTATCGAGGCTAACTTTCCCTTAACTCCAAAATGTTTAACTCCTCGCAGTGGTGACACACGGAGATATGCTCTGTCTTCGATTTCATAGACTACCTCCTTGCGTTTTGAATCTGCATAACTCTTCTGTCTGGATTGAGCTACCTTCACTCTATCTCGAATCAGCTTAACCTTCTCTTCGGACTCCTTAATCAAATCCGGTCCAAACAACTGGCGGTTTCCAACTTCATCCCACATCAACGGTGTTCTGCACCTCCTTCCATACAAGGCTTCGAAAGGTGCCATCTTCAAACTGGCCTGGTAGCTGTTATTGTATGAGAACTCCGCATAGGGCAAATTATCATCCCAACTAGATCCATAATCTAGCGCACAAGCTCTCAACATGTCCTCCAGAATCTGATTGACTCTCTTGGTCTGTCCATCTGTCTGTGGATGAAAAGTTGTACTGAACTCTAGCCTGGTACCCAAAGTCTGGTGCAGCTGGTGCCAAAACTTTCAAGTAAATTGCATTCCTCTATCTGATACGATGGTCCTCGGAACTCCATCCAGACATACGATCCTGGTCATATATATCTTGCCCAACTTCGCACTGGTATAAGTGGTCTTCACGGGGATAAAGTGAGCTACTTTGGTCAAGCGATCCACTACTAGCCAGATAGAATCATAACCCGCTCGGGTCCTAGATAATCCGATGATAAAATCCATGCCAACCTTGTCCCACTTCCATTCAGGTATCGGCATAGGCTGCAGTAATCCTGCTGGCTTCTCATGTTCTACCTTCACTCTCTGACATACATCACATACGGCTACATACTCAGCAATATCCTTCTTCATTCCAGTCCACCAGAAACGCTCCTTCAAATCCAAATACATCTTGGTGTTTCCAGGGTGTATCGAGTATGGTGAGTCATGTGCCTCCTGTAGTATTAACTTCTTGATCTCTGCATTATTGGGCACATAAACACGGTCCTCGAACCACAAGGTGTCGTGCTCATCCTCACGAAAACCTTTGGCTTTTCCTTCACTCATCTTCTCCTTTATCTCCGTAATTTCCTTGTCATCCTTTTGTGCTTCACGAATCTTTCCCAACAATGTAGATTGAACTTCCATCGCTGCAACAAAACCTCTAGGAACAATCTCCAAACAGAGTTCCCTAAGATCGTCGGCTAACTCCTTTGGCAAACCTCATGTTACTAAGGTATTGGCATAACTCTTCCGGCTCAAAGCGTCTGCTACGACATTGGCCTTTCCTGGATGATAGTGCAGCTTCATATCATAATCCTTTATGAGCTCCAACCATCTCCTTTGCCTGAGGTTCAGCTCCTTCTGAGTAAAAATGTACTTCAAACTCTTGTGATCCGTGTACACATCACATACCCTTGTAGAACAGGGTTGATGGAGTCGTACTCGACGTGATCCAAATCACCGATGACCAAGTGCCAAACGGACAGCACCTCTGTGTTCAACACACGTAAAGTTGGGGAGACATCACCTCCAATGTGATCCAGCAAGGGGGAAGGAGAGGTTGATGAAGATCCAACAGCACGACGACGTGGTGGTGGAAGCAACGGTGATCTCGACAGGGCTTCGCCAAGCGCAGGGAGACGAAGGAGTGTCACGGGAGGGAGAGGGAGAGGCCAGGGGCTTGGGTGCGGCTGCCCTCCCCCCACTATATATAGGGTTCCTAGGGGGGGCGCCGGCCCTAGGAGATCCAATCTCCTAGGGGGCGGCGGCTAAGGGGGTGCCTTGCCCCCCAAGGCAAGGGTGGCGCCCCCACCCCTAGGGTTTCCATCCCTAGGCCCAAGGGGGGCGCACCAGCCCACTAGGGGCTGGTTCCCCTCTCACTTCAGCCCATGGGGCCCTCCGGGATAGGTGGCCCCACCCGGTGGACCCCCGGGACCCTTCCAGTGGTCCCGGTACAATACCGTCACCCCCGAAACTTTCCCAATGGCCGAAACTTGACTTCATATATATAAATCTTCACCTCTGGACCATTCCGGAACTCCTCGTGACGTACAGGATCTCATCCGGGATTTCGAACAACTTTTGGGTTACCGTATGCTAATATCTCTACAACCCTAGCGTCACCGAACCTTAAGTGTGTAGATCCTACGGGTTCGGGAGACATGCAGACATGACCGAGACGCCTCTCCGGTCAATAACCAACAGCGGGATATGGATACCCATGTTGGCTCCCACATGCTCCACGATGATCTCATCGGATGAACCACGATGTCGAGGATTCAATCAATCCATATACAATTCCCTTTGTCAATATGTACGTTACTTGCCTGAGACTCGATCGTCGGTATCCCAATACCTAGTTCAGTCTCGTTACCAGCAAGTCACTTTACTCGTGCCGTAATGCATGATCCCGTGATCAACCACTTGGTCACATTGAGCTCATTATGATGATGCATTACCGAGTGGGCCCAGAGATACCTCTCCGTCATACGAAGTGATAAATCCCAGTCTCGATTCGTGCCAACCCAACAGACACTTTCGGAGATACCTGTAACGTACCTTTATAGTCACCCAGTTATGTTGTGACATTTGGCACACCCAAGGCATTCCTACGGTATCCGGGAGTTGCACAATCTCATGGTCTAAGGAAATGATACTTGACATTCAAAAAAGCTACAGCAAACGAACTACACGATCTTTGAGCTAAGCTTAGGATTGGGTCTTGTCCATCACATCATTCTCCTAATGGTGTGATCCCGTTATCAATGACATCCAATGTCCATAGTCAGGAAACCACGACTATCCTTTGATCAACGAGCTAGTCAACTAGAGGCTCACTAGGGACGTGTTGTGGTCTATGTATTCACACATGTATTACGATTTCCGGATAACACAATTATAGCATGAATAATAGACAATTATCATGAACAAAGAAATATAATTATAACCATTTTATTATTGCCTCTAGGGCATATTTCCAACAGTCTCCCACTTGCACTAGAGTCAATAGTCTAGTTACACTGTGATGAATCGAACACCCATGCAGTTCTGGTGTTGATCATGTTTTGCTCTAGGGAGAGGTTTAGTCAATGGATCTGCCACATTCATGTCCGTATGTACTTTACAAATCTCTATGTCTCCATTTTGAACACTTTCACGAATGGAGTTGGAGCGACGCTTGATATGCCTGGTCTTCCTGTGAAACCTGGGCTCCTTGGCAAGGGCAATAGCTCCCGTGTTGTCACAGAAGAGAGTCATCAGGCCCGACGCATTGGGTATGACTCCTAGGTCGGTAATGAACTCCTTCACCCAGACTGCTTCTTGTGCTGCCTCTAAGGCTGCCATGTACTCCGCTTCACATGTAGATCCCGCTACAACGCTTTGCTTGCAACTGCACCAGCTTACTGCCCCACCATTCAAAATATACACGTATCCGGTTTGTGACTTAGAGTCATCCAGATCTGTGTCGAAGCTAGCATTGACGTAACCCTTTACGACGAGCTCTTTGTCACCTCCATACACGAGAAACATGTCCTTAGTCCTTTTCAGGTACTTCAGGATATTCTTGACCGCTGTCCAGTGTTCCATGCCGGGATTACTTTGGTACCTTCCTACCAAACTTACGGCAAGGTTTACATCAGGTCTGGTACACAGCATAGCATACATGATAGACCCTATGGCCAAGGCATAGAGGACGACACTCATCTTTTCTCTATCTTCTGCCGTGGTCGGGCATTGAGCCGTGCTCAATCTCGTACCTTGCAATACAGGAAAGAACCCCTTCTTTGACTGATCCATTTTGAACTTCTTCAATATCTTGTCAAGGTACGTACTCTGTGAAAGACCAATGAGGCATCTCGATCTATCTCTACAGATCTTGATGCCTAATATATAAGCAGCTTCTCCAAGGTCCTTCATTGAAAAACACTTGTTCAATTAGGCCTTTATGCTTTCCAAGAATTCCATATCATTTCCCATCAACAGTATGTCATCCACATACAATATGAGAAATGCTACAGAGCTCCCACTCACTTTCTTGTAAATGGAGGCTTCTCCATAAGTCTGCGTAAACCCAAACGCTTTGATCATCTCATCAAAACGTATGTTCCAACTCCGAGATGCTTGCACCAGCCCAAAAATCGAGCGTTGGAGCTTGCACACCTTGTCAGCATTCTTAGGATCGACAAAACCTTCCGGCTGCATCATATACAATTCTTCCTTAAGAAAACCATTAAGGAATGCCGTTTTGACGTCCATTTGCCATATCTCATAATCATAGAATGCAGCAATTGCTAACATGATTCGGACGGACTTCAGCTTCGCTACGGGTGAGAAAGTCTCATCGTAGTCAACCCCTTGAACTTGTCGATAACCCTTAGCGACAAGCCGAGCTTTATAGATGGTCACATTACCATCCACGTCTGTCTTCTTCTTAAAAGATCCATTTATTTTCTATGGCTCGCCTATCATCGGGCAAGTCAGTCAAAGTCCACACCTCGTTTTCATACATGGATCCTATCTCAGATTTCATGGCTTCCAGCCATTTGTCGGAATTCGGGCCCGCCATCGCTTCTTCATAGTTCGAAGGTTCACCGTTGTCTAACAACATGATTTCCAAGACAGGGTTGCCGTACCACTCTGGTGCGGAACGTGTCCTCTGAACCTACGAAGTTCAGTAGTAACTTGATCTGAAGTTTCATGATCATCATCATTAACTTCCTCTCTAGTCGGTGCAGGCACCTCAGGAACATTTTCTTGAGCTGCGCCACTTACCGGTTCAAGAGGTAATACTTCATCAAGTTCTACTTTCCTCCCACTTATTTCTTTCGAGAGAAACTCTTTCTCTAGAAAGGACCCATTCTGGGCAACAAAGATCTTGCCTTCGGATCTGAGGTAGAAGGTATACCCAACAGTTTCTTTAGGGTATCCTATGAAGGCGCATTTTTCCGACTTGGGTTCGAGCTTTTCAGGTTGAAGTTTCTTGACATAAGCATCGCATCCCCAAACTTTTAGAAACGACAGCTTAGGTTTCTTCCCAAACCATAATTCATACGGTGTCGTCTCAACGGATTTCGATGGAGCCCTATTTAAAGCGAATGCGGCAGTCTCTAAAGCATAGCCCCAAAATGACAGCGGTAAATCGGTAAGAGACATCATAGATCGCACCATATCCAATAGAGTGCGATTACGATGTTCGGACACACCATTACGCTGAGGTGTTCCAAGCGGCATGAGTTGTGAAACTATTCCACATTTTCTTAAGTGTGTGCCAAATTCGTGACTCAAGTATTCTCCCCCACGATCTGATCGCAAGAACTTGATTTTCCTGTGACGTTGATTCTCAACCTCACTCTGAAATTCCTTGAACTTTTCAAAGGTCTCAGACTTGTGTTTCATTAAGTAGACATACCCATATCTACTCAAGTCATCAGTGAGGGTGAGAACATAACGATAGCCACCGCGAGCCTCAACACTCATTGGACCGCACACATCAGTATGTATGATTTCCAATAAGTTGGTTGCTCGCTCCATTGTTCCTGAGAACGGAGTCTTGGTCATTTTACCCATGAGGCATGGTTCGCACGTGTCAAATGATTCGTAATCAAGAGACTCTAAAAGTCCATCTGCATGGAGCTTCTTCATGCGTTTGACACCTATGCGACCAAGGCGGCAGTGCCACAAGTATGTGGGACTATCATTATCAACCTTACATCTTTTGGTATTCACACTATGAATATGTGTAGCATTACGCTCGAGATTCATTAAGAATAAACCATTCACCATCAGAGCATGACCATAAAACATATCTCTCATATAAATAGAACAACCATTATTCTTGGATTTAAATGAGTAGCCATCTCGAATTAAATGAGATACTGATATAATGTTCATGCTCAAAGCTGGCACTAAATAACAATTATTGAGGTTTAAAACTAATCCCGTAGGTAAATGTAGAGGCAGCGTGCCGACAGCGATCACATCGACCTTGGAAGCATTCCCGACGCGCATCGTCACCTCGTCCTTCGCCAGTCTTCGCTTATTCCGCAGCTCCTGCTTTGAGTTACAAATGTGAGCAACCGCACCGGTATCAAATACCCAGGAGCTACTACGAGTACTAGTAAGGTACACATCAATTACATGTATATCACATATACCTTTAGTGTTGCCGGCCTTCTTGTCCGCTAAGTATTTGGGGCAGTTCCGCTTCCAGTGACCACTTCCCTTGCAATAAAAACACTCAGTCTCGGGCTTGGGTCCATTCTTTGGCTTCTTCCCGACAGCTTGCTTACCGGGCGCGGCAACTCCCTTGTCGTCCTTCTTGGAGTTCTTCTTACCCTTGCCTTTCTTGAACTTAGTGGTTTTATTCACCATCAACACTTGATGTTCCTTTTTGATTTCCACCTCTGCTGATTTCAGCATTGAATACACCTCAGGAATGGTCTTTTCCATCCCCTGCATATTGAAGTTCATTACAAAGCTCTTGTAGCTCGGTGGAAGCGACTGAAGGATTCTGTCAATGACCGCGTCATCCAGGAGATTAACTCCCAGCAGAGTCAAGCAGTTATGCAACCCAGACATTCTGAGTATGTGCTCACTGACAGAACTATTTTCCTCCATCTTACAGCTGAAGAACTTGTCGGAGACTTCATATCTCTCAACCCGGGCATGAGCTTGAAAAACCATTTTTAGCTCTTCGAACATCTCATATGCTCCGTGTCTCTCAAAACGCTTTTGGAGCCCCGGTTCTAAGCTGTAAAGCATGCCGCACTGAACAAGGGAGTAATCATCAGCACGTGACTGCCAAGCATTCATAACGTCTTGGTTCTCTGGGACAGGTGCGTCACCTAGCGGTGCTTCTAGGAGATAATCTTTCTTGGCAGCTATGAGGATGATCCTCAGGTTCCGGACCCAGTCCGTATAGTTGCTGCCATCGTCTTTCAGCTTGGTTTTCTCTAGGAACGCGTTGAAGTTGAGGACAACATGGGCCATTTGATCTACAAGACATATTGTAAAGATTTTAGACTAAGTTCATGATAATTAAGTTCATCTAATCAAATTACTCATTGAACTCCCACTCAGATAGACATCCCTCCAGTCATCTAAGTGAAACATGATCCGAGTTAACTAGGCCGTGTCCGATCATCACGTGAGACGGACTAGCCAACATCGGTGAACATCTTCATGTTGATCGTACCTCCTATACGACTCATGCTCGACCTTTCGGTCTTCCATGTTCTGAGGCCATGTTTGTACATGCTAGGCTCGTCAAGTCAACCTAAGTGTATTGCATGTGTAAATCTGGCTTACGCCCATTGTATTCGAACGTTAGAATCTATCACACCCGATCATCACGTGGTGCTTCGAAACAACGAACCTTCACAACGGTGCACAGTTAGGGGGAACACTTACTTGAAAGTATTATGAGGGATCATCTTATTTAAGCTACCTTCATTCTAAGCAAATAAGATGTAAAACATGATAAACATCACATGCAATCAAATAGTGACATGATATGGCCAATATCATTTGCTCCTTTTGATCTCCATCTTCGGGGCTCCATGATCATCGTTGTCACCGGCATGACACCATGATCTCCATCATCATGATCTCCATCATCGTGTCTTCTTGAAGTTGTCTTGTCATCTATTACTTCTACTACTATGGCTAACGCTTTAGCAATAAAGTAAAGTAATTACATGACGTTTATGTTGACACACAGGTCATAAATAAATAAAGACAACTCCTATGGCTCCTGCCGGTTGTCATACTCATCGACATGCAAGTCGTGATTCCTATTACAAGAACATGATCATCTCATACATCACATATATCATTCATTACATCCTTTGGCCATATCACATCACAAAACACTTGCTGCAAAAACAAGTTAGACGTCCTCTAATTGTTGTTGCAAGTTTTTACGTGGCTGCTATAAGTTTCTAGCAAGAACGTTTCTTACCTACGCCAAAACCACAACGTGAATTGCCAATTTCTATTTACCCTTCATAAGGACCCTGTTCATCAAATCCGATCCGACTAAAGTGGGAGAGACAGACACCCGCCAGCCACCTTATGCAACTAGTGCATGTCAGTCGGTGGAACCAGTCTCACGTAAGCGTACGTGTAAGGTCGGTCCGGGCCGCTTCATCCCACGATGCCGCCGAATCAAGATAAGACTAGTAACGGCAAGCAAATTGACAATATCGATGCCCACAACTGCTTTGTGTTCTACTCGTGCATAGTAACTACACATAGACCTAGCTCATGATGCCACAATTGGGGAATGTAGCAGAATTTTAAAATTTTCTACGCATCACCGAGATCAATCTATGGAGTCATCTAGCAACGAGGGAGAGAGGAGTGCATCTACATACCCTTGTAGATAGCGCGCGGAAGCGTTCAAGAGAACGGGGTTGATGGAGTCGTACTCGACGTGATCCAAATCACCGATGACCAAGTGCCGAACGGACGGCACCTCCGTGTTCAACACACGTACGGTTGGGAAGATGTCTCCTCCAACTTCATCCTGCAAGGGGGAAGGAGAGGTTGATGAAGATCCAACAGCACGACGGCGTGGTGGTGGAAGCAACGGTGATCTCGACAGGGCTTCGCCAAGCGCAGGGAGATGGAGGAGTGTCACGGGAGGGAGAGGGAGAGGCCAGGGGCTTGGGTGCGGCTTCCCTCCCCCCCCCCCCACTATATATAGGGTGCCTAGGGGGGGCGCCGGCCCTAGGAGATCCAATCTCCTAGGGGGGCGACGGCTAAGGGGGTGCCTTGCCTCCCAAGGCAAGGGTGGCGCCCCCCACCCCTAGGGTTTCCAACCCTAGGCGCAGGGGGAGGCCCAAGGGGGGCGCACCAGCCCACTATGGGCTGGTTCCCCTCCCACTTCAGCCCATGGGGCCCTCCGGGATAGGTGGCCCCACCCGGTGGACCCCCGAGACCCTTCCGGTGGTCCCGATACAATACCGATTACCCCTGAAACTTTCCCAATGGCCGAAACTTGACTTCCTATATATAAATCTTCACCTCCGGACCATTCCGGAACTCCTCGTGACGTCCGGGATCTCATCCGGGACTCCGAACAAATTTCGGGTTACCGTATGCTAATATCTCTACAACCCTAGCATCACCGAACCTTAAGTGTGTAGACCCTACGGGTTGGGGAGACATGCAGACATGACCGAGACGCCTCTCCGGTCAATAACCAACAGCGGGATCTGGATACCCATGTTGGCTCCCACATGCTCCACGATGATTTCATCAGATGAACCATGATGTCGAGGATTCAATCAATCCGTATACAATTCCCTTTGTCAATCGGTACGTTACTTGCCCAAGACTCGATCGTCGGTATCCCAATACCTAGTTCAATCTTGTTACCGGCAAGTCACTTTACTCGTGCCGTAATGCATGATCCCATGATCAACCACTTGGTCACATTGAGCACATTATGATGATGCATTACCGAGTGGGCCTAGAGTTACCTCTCCGTCATACGGAGTGACAAATCCCAGTCTCGATTCGTGCCAACCCAACAGACAGTTTCAGAGATACCTGTAATGCACCTTTATAGTCACCCAGTTATGTTGTGACGTTTGGCACACCCAAGGCATTCCTACGGTGTCCGGGAGTTGCACAATCTCATGGTCTAAGGAAATGATACTTGACATTCAAAAAAGCTACAGCAAACGAACTACACGATCTTTGAGCTAAGCTTAGGATTGGGTCTTATCCATCACATCATTCTCCTAATGATGTGATCCCGTTATCAATGACATCCAATGTCCATAGTCAGGAAACCACGACTATCCTTTGATCAACGAGCTAGTCAACTAGAGGCTCACTAGGGACGTGTTGTGGTCTATGTATTCACACATGTATTACGATTTCCGGATAACACAATTATAGCATGAACAATAGACAATTATCATGAACAAAGAAATATAATAATAACCATTTTATTGTTGCCTCTAGGGCATATTTCCAACAGAGTATTCAACCCAAATTTATTGATTCGACACAAGGGGGGCCAAAGAATATTCTCAAGTATTAGCAGCTGAGTTATCAATTCAACCACACCTGGAAACTTAATATCTGCATCAAAGTGTTTAGTAGCAAAGTAATATGATAGTAGTGGTAACGGTAGCAAAAGTTAATGGTAACAAAAGTAGTGTTTTTGGTATTTTGTAGTGATGATGGCAATAGAAACAGAAAAGTAAATAAGTGAAGAACAATGTATGGAAAGCTCGTAGGCAATGGATCGGTGATAGAGAATTATGCTGGATGCGGTTCATCATGTAACAGTCATAACCTAGGGTGACACAGAACTAGCTCCAATTCATCAATGTAATGTAGGCATATATTCCGAATATAGTCATACATGCTTATGGAAAAGAACTTGCATGACATCTTTTGTCCTACCCTCCCGTGGCAGCGGGGTCCTAGCGGAAACTAAGGGATATTAAAGCCTCCTTTTAATAGAGTACCGGACCAAAGCATTAACACATAGTGAATACATGAACTCCTCAAACTATGGTCATCACCGAGAGTGGTCCCGATTATTGTCACTTCGGGGTTGCCGGATCATAACACATAGTAGGTGACTGACTTGCAAGATAGGATCAAGAACACTCATATATTGATGAAAACATAATAGGTTCAGATCTGAAATCATGGCACTCGGGCCCTAGTGACAAGCATTAAGCATAGCAAAGTCATAGCAACATAAATCTCAGAACATAGTGGATACTAGGGATCAAACCCTAACAAAACTAGCTCGATTACGTGATAAATCTCATCCAACCCATCACCGTCCAGCAAGCCTATGATGGAATTACTCACGCACGGCGTTGAGCATCATGAAATTGGTGATGGAGGATGGTTGATGATGACGATGGCGACGGATTCCCCTCTCCGAAGCTCCGAACGGACTCCAGATCAGCCCTCCCGAGAGGTTTTAGGGCTTGGCGGCGGCTCCGTATCGTAAAACGCAATGAATCCTTCTCTCTGATTTTTTCTTCCCGAAAGCAAATATATAGAGTTGGAGTTGAGGTCGGAGGAGCTCCAGGGGGCCCACGAGGTAGGGGGGCGCGCCCCCCACCCTCATGGCTAGGGTGTGGGCCCCCTGGTCTTCATCTTTTGCAAGGATTTTTTTATTATTTCTGAGAAGACGTTCCGTGAAGTTTCAGGTCATTCCGAAACTTTTGTTTCTGCACATAAATAACACCATGGCAATTATGCTGAAAACAGCGTCAGTCCAGGTTAGTTCCATTCAAATCATGCAAGTTAGAGTCCAAAACAAGGGCAAAAGTGTCCGTAAAAGTAGATACGACGGAGATGTATCACTAGTCAAGTAGAGGCATACTAGTGACACTCTATTTTTCTATGTATTCACACATGTATCATGTTTCCGGTTAATACAATTCTAGCATGAATAATAAACATTTATCATGATATAAGGAAATAAATAATAACTTTAATATTGCCTCTAGGGCATATTTCCTTTAGAAGATGGCCAGCGGAGAGGGGTTCCCGCCTCCGGCAGGGTGCTGGAACGGGTCTAGATTGGTTTTCGATGGCTACAGAGGCTTGCGGCGGCGGAACTCCCAATCCAAGTTTCTTTCTAGAAGTTTGGGGTTATATAAGAGGTGTTGGAGTCGGGAACAAGTCAAGGGGTCCTCGAGGCGGCCACGAGGTAGGGGCGCGCCTAGGGGGGTAGGGCGCGCCCCCACCCTCATGGTGGCCTTGGGACTCTTCTGTCCCATCTCCGGTATTCCGTGGGCTTCTTCTGGTCAAAAAATGATCTCCATGAAATTTTAGGTCAATTGGACTTCGTTTGGTTTTCCTTTTCTGCGATACTCAAAAACAAGGAAAAAAACAGAAACTGGCACTGGGCTCTAGGTTAATAGGTTAGTCCCAAAAATCATATAAAATAGCATATAAATGCATATAAAACATCCAATGTTGATAATATAATAGCATGGAACAATCAAAAATTATAGATACGTTGGAGACGTATCAAGCATCCCCAAGCTTAATTCCTGCTCGTCCTCGAGTAGGTAAATAATAAAAACATAATTTTTGATGTGGAATGCTACCTAACATATTTATCTATGTAATCCTATTTATTGTGGCAAGAATATTCAGATCCATAAGATTTAAGACAAAAGTTTAATATTGACATAAAAATAATAATACTTCAAGCATACTAACTAAGAAGTCATGTCTTCTCAAAATAACATGGCCAAAGAAATCTTATCCCTACAAAATCATATAGTTTGGCTATGCTTCATTTTCATCACACAAAAATGCTCTCATCATGCACAGCCCCGATGACAAGCCAAGCAATAGTTTCATACTTCAGTCTTTTCAAACTTTTTCAACTTTCACGCAATACATGAGCGTGATCCATGGACATAGCACTATGGGTGGAATAGAATATAATGATGGGGGTTGTGTGGAGAAAGGAGAAAGTCTCACATTGACGCAGCTAGTCAACGGGCTATGGAGATGCCCATCAATTGATGTCAATGCGAGGAGTACGGATTGCCATGCAACGGATGCACTAGAGATATAAATGTATGAAAGCTCAACAAAAGAAACTAAGTGGGTGTGCATCCAACTTGCTTGCTCACGAAGACCTAGGGTATTTGAGGAATCCCATTGTTGAAATATACAAGCCAAGTTATATAATGAAAAATTCCGACTTACTATATGAAAGTGACAACATAAAAGACTCTCTATCATGAAGATCATGGTGCTACTTTGAAGCACAAGTGTGGAAAAAAGGATAATAACATTGTCCCCTTCTATTTTTATTTTTTTATTTGGAATTTCTTTTTTCCCCTCTTTTTTTGGCATTTTTTCAGGACAATGCTCTATTAATGATGATCATCACACTTCTATTTATTTACAACTCAAAGATTACAACTCGATACTAGAACAAAGTATGAATCTATATGAAAGGCTCCGGCGGTGTACTGGGATGGGCAATGAATCAAGAGTGACATGTATGATAAATTATGCATGGTGGCTTTGCCACAAATACGATGTCAACTACATGATCATGCAAGGCAATATGAGAATGATGATGTGTGTCATGATGAACGGAACGGTGGAAAGTTGCATGGCAATATATCTCAGAATGCCTATGGAAATGCCATAATAGGTAGGTATGGTGGCTGTTTTGAGGAAGATATAAGGAGGTTTATGTGTGACAGAGCATATCATATCATGGGGTTTGGATGCACCGGCGAAGTTTGCACCAACTCTCAAGGTGAGAAAGGGCAATGCACGGTACCGAAGAGGCTAGCAATGATGGAAGGGTGAGAGTGCGTATAATCCATGGACTCAACATTAGTCATAAAGAACTCACATAATTATTGGAAAAATCTACAAGTCATAAAAAACCAAGCACTATGCGCATGCTCCTAGGGGGATAGATTGGTAGGAAAAGACCATCACTCGTCCCCGACCACCACTCATAAGGAAGGCAATCAAAGAAACATCTCATGCTTCAAATTTGTCACACAACGGTTACCATACGTGCATGCTATGGGACTTGCAAACCTCAACACAAGTATTTCTCAAATTCACAATTACTCAACTAGCACGACTCTAATATTACCATCTTCATATCTCAAAACAATTATCAAGTATCAAACTTCTCATAGTATTCAATGCACTTTATATGAAAGTTTTTATTATACCCAACTTGGATGCCCATCATATTAGGACTAGTTTCATAACCAAAGCAAATTACCATGCTGTTTAAGACTCTCAAAATAATATAAGTGAAGCATGAGAGTTCAACAATTTCTTCAAAATAAAACTACCGCCATGCTCTAAAAAGATATAGGTGAAGTACTAGAGCAAATGACAAACTACTCCAAAAGATATAAGCGAAGCACAATGAGTAGTTGAATAATTATGTAACTATGTGAAGACTCCTTCTCATAAATAAAATTTCAGATCTTAAGTACTTTATTCAAACATCAAGCAAAACAAAACAAAATAAAATGATGCTCCAAGCAAAACACATATCATGTGGTGAATAAAAATATAGCTCCAAGTAAAGTTACCGATGAACGAAGATGAAAGAGGGGATGCCATCCGGGGCATCCCCAAGCTTAGGCACTTGGTTTTCCTTGAATATTACCTTGGGGTGCCTTGGGTATTCCCAAGCTTAAGCTCTTGCCACTCCTTATTCCATAGTCCATCGAATCTTTACCCAAAACTTGAAAACTTCACAACACAAAACTTAACAGAAAACTTGTAAGCTCCGTTAGTATAAGAAAATAAATCACCACTTAGGTACTGTTGTGAACTCATTCTAAATTCATATTGGTGTAATATCTACTGTATTACAACTTCTCTATGGTTCATACCCTCCGATACTACTCATAGTTTCATCAAAATAAGCAAACAACACATAGAAAATAGAATATGGCAAAAACAGAACAGTTTGTAGTAATCTGTATCAAACGTATACTTATGGAACTCAAAAAATTCTGAAATAAATTGGTGGACGTGAGTAATTTGTCTATTAATCATATTAAAAAAGAATCATCTTAATAGCGCTCTCCAGTAAAAAATGGTAACTAATCTCGTGAGCGCTAAAGTTTCTGTTTTTTACAGCAAGATCACAAAGACTTCACCCAAGTCTTCACAAAGGTTCTACTTGGCACAAACACTAATTAAAACATAAAACCACATCTAAACAACAGCTAGATGAATTATTTATTACTAAAAAGGAGCAAAAAGAAAATAACAAAAATAAAATTGGGTTGCGTCCCAACAAGCGCTATCGTTTGACGCCCCTAGCTAGGCATAATGATTTCAATGATGCTCACATAAAATATGAGAATTGAAACATAAAGAGGGCATCATGAAGAGCATAATTAGCACATTTAAGTCTAACCCACTTCCTATGCATAGGGATTTTGTGAGCAAACAATTTATGGGAACAATAATCACCTAGCATAGGAAAGCAAAACAAGCGTAACCTTAAAATTTTAAGGACATAGAGAGGAAACTTGATATTATTGCAATTCCTACAAGCATATATTCCCACCTCATAATAATTTTTGGTAGCATCATGAATGAATTAAACAAAATAACTATCACATAAAGCATTCTTTTCATGAGCCACAAGCATAGAATTTTTATTACTCTCCACATAAGCAAAGTTCTTCTCATGAATAGAAGTGGGAGCAAACTCAACAAAATAACTATCATTTGATACATAATCCAATTGAAAACTAGAATCATGATGACAAGTTTCATGGCTATCATTGCTCTTCATAGCATACAAGTCATCACAATAATCATCATAGATAGCAACTTTGTTCTCATAATCAATTGGAACCTCTTCCGAAATAGTGGAATCGTTACTAAATAAAGTCATGACCTCTCCAAATCCACTTTTATAATTATCACAATAAGATTAAACACCCTCCAAAATAGTGGGATCATTACTTCCTAAAGTTGACACTCTTCCAAACCCACTTTGATCAATATAATCATCATAAATAGGAGGCATGCTATCATCAAAATAAATTTTCTCATTGTCGGTGTCAAAACCGGCGGATCTCGGGTAGGGGGTCCCGAACTGTGCGTCTAGGCCAGATGGTAACAGGAGACAGGGGACACTTTGTTTTACCCAGGTTCGGGCCCTCTCGATGGAGGTAATACCCTACTCCTGCTTGATTAATATTGATGATATGGGTAGTACAAGAGTAGATCTACCACGAGATCAAGGAGGCTAAACCCTATAAGCTAGCCTATGGTATGATTGTTGTGTATGGAGTTGATTGCCTACGGACTACAACCCTCCAGTTTATATAGACACCGGATAGGGTTAGGGTTACACAGAGTCGGTTACAATGGTAGGAGATCTTGAATATCCGCATCGCCAAGCTTGCCTTCCACGCCAAGGAAAGTCCCATCCGGACACGGGACGAAGTCTTCAATCTTGTATCTTCATAGTCCAGGAGTCCGGCTGAAGGTATAGTCCGGCTACCCGAACACCCCCTAATCTAGGACTCCCTCAGTAGCCCCTGAACCAGGCTTCAATGACGACGAGTCCGGCGCGCAAATTGTCTTCGGCATTGCAAGGCGGGTTCCTCCTCCAAGTCCTTCACAGAAGATTTGTAAACACCAAGAGTAGTGTCCGGTTCTGCAAAATAAGCTTCCACATATTGCCATAGAGAGAATAATATTGACACAAATCAAATCTGCTGACGTATTCCGCAGTGCGCTATCACACTACGGCCAAGTCCTTTACTCAAATCGTTTTTACTTTTCCACCTCAGCATGTTTGGCGAGGCGGTTTCCTTGGCACGTCTTGTCAAAGCAGAGATCGCGTGCCCTTTTTACAGGATTCTCATCAATACGGACGTGGGTAACCCTAACCGCGCCATTTACCATGGTGCTTGGGAGGCAAGCGAGTTTTATTAGGCAGGTGGGGACGCACAACCGCATCCGCCCATATAAGGGGATAAAGATCCACCTTTTTACCTATGCCTTCTTCCTCCTTTGCCAATCCATCTCCTGCGCACTCGAGCTCCAGCGCCCGAGCCCGCACTTCCCACCTCAACCTTCTCCAGCAATGTCCGGAGCGGGAGGCAAATGGATGGTTTCCTCCGTCACGGAGGGCGACGTCAAAAAGCTAAGGCCGGATACTTATCCAAAGACATCGCGCACCGGCTTCCCGAGGAGGGGCAGCTTCTCCCCACCCCAAGGCCCCATGAGAGGGTAGTATATTTCCCCACTTCCTCCGCGGACTGGGTTTTCCACATCACCCATTCGTCCGGGGGCTCATGTTCTACTACGGCCTGGATTTTCACGATCTGGCCCCGAACTTCATCCTCAACATCTCGGCGTTTATCGTCGTGTGCGAGGCCTTCCTCTGTGTCCGCCCCCATTTCGGCCTCTGGCTCAAGACCTTCAACGCCAAGCCCAAGGTGGTGCGCGGCAACCAGGCGGAGTGCGGAGGTGCCATGGCGGGCAAGATTGCCAACGTCCTATGGCTCGAGGGCTCCTTCGTGGAGACCCTAAAGGGGTGGCAATCCGGGTGGTTTTACATCACTGAGCCACGCGATCCGAAATGGACCGCAGCCCCCGAGTTCCGATCCGGACCCCCCACACGGCTTATGTCCTGGAAAGAGACGGGCCTATCATGGGGTGACGAAAAAGAGGTGACCGGATTGCAAACATGCATCCAGTCCCTGGTGAACAAGCCAATCCGGCTTGTTAATGTAATCTAGGTTATGCTCGTCCGTCAGATCCTCCCGTGCCAACAACGGGATTTTAATCTGTGGGAGTTCGTCCCGGCGCAGCACCAAACCCTTAACAGGCTCTTCGACACGACGTATGAGGACGTCTGGAAGGTGCTAACCAAAGGCGCCGAGGCTCCCACATCCGCTTCCGAGGACCGCGGATACAGCTCGCAGCGTCACGCTAGCGAGGTAAGCCATTTTCACCTTTTACAGGATGTTCAGCTTTTTCCATAGTTTAACTCTATGCGGGATCTAAACTCCCTTACCTTCGACAGGCTTGGCGGGCGGTATCCGGACTGATTAACTGTCCGGCTCCGCTGCCCGAAGACCCAGCCCCAGCTCTACTAGTGAAGCTGCTGGCTCCGGCGCCTTATGTGGTGCCGGAAAAGAAGGCCAAGAAGAAGAAGACCACGGGGACTCAAAAGAGTACCCGCAACGTGGTGTTGTTGGACTCGTCATCCGACGAGTCCGAGACGCCCTCCTCCCATAAAAACGAGGAGGAAGAAGAAAGCTCTCCCCCCCCAGCGGAGGGAGGAAAGAAAAGGAAGGTCGCCCCAAGGGGGAAGGCCGAAGGGTCCAAGAAGAGGAAGACCCCTCCGCCGGACTACGCCCCCGACGCCGACGAGGACGAAGAGGAGTGGCCGGACAGGGCCAGGCGTCCGGCGAAATCGTAAGTGTTCGGATACCAGAGTAAATCATGATATTCCTTTTGTTGCACAGCTTTCCCTAATATCGAATATAATCATGCAGCCCACCCCGGGCCGAACTCAACGAGTCATCGAGCGGCTCCCTGGATTCATCGGACGTGAACTCAGTTCCGCCCGCCGTCTCCCCCCGCACTGCGGATGACGCCGAAGTGGCGTCACAACGAGCTCCGGGGCAGGAGGAGGTGGTCCTGGAGGAACCGCAAGGCGACCTCCCGGACTCCAGGAGCAAAGGGGACAAGACCCCCCAGGGCTCCAAGTTCGGCTTTATGCCGGACACCGCGCTGGAATCTTCAACAGTTCCGGACTGCGGTAGGCAAACTCCTTCTAAGAGGAGCAAGTCTTCTGAGCCGGCGGCCTCTGTCCAACCAGAGGCGCCAGACAATCTGCTGGAGATGCTTGAAGGCGCCTCCATCGACGAGGAGCACCGTACTATTATGAGCACGGTGATCCAGAAGGTTCAGTCCGCCAAGAGCGGACTGACCGAAGCTTGCGCTAGCCTTCTAACATGCTTCGAGGTAAGTAAAAATATGTAAAAATATTACCGCATAGACAGTAGCCCCTGATGCTCTGTTTGGCGTTCGGAAAGAAAAACCGAATAGAGGATCTAGTAAATTTCGCAGGAGTCTAACAAAAAGAGTCAATATGCGTATGCAGGCTTCGCTGCTATCCACCACCGCACTGACTGCGGAGGTGGGTGTCCTGAAGCAGGACCTCGAGCGGACCGAGCAGAGCTCGGCCTTGCCAAGCGGCAGCTCGAGGAGAAAGAAGGTAAGAAATACCTTATTGAAAAGGGTGCCTATAGAGAGGCGTGATTGCAAAAAATAACAGGATTGTACTACTTATTGTAGGGGCCACGACTGAGGTGGCGACCCTCAAGCAGGCGCTATCTGAGGCCGAAAAGAAAACGGTCGCGGAGCGCACCGAGCGAGAGAAACTTGGGCACAGGTCGGCGAGGTGCAGGGAGAGCTTCAGGCTCTCATGAAAAAACATGAGAGTTTGGAGCTTGAGTCAAAGACCCAAGCGTCCGAGCTCGCAGCGGCCCTTGAGACTACCAAGTCTGCCAAGGCCGAAGCCCAAAAGGCCCTCCAAGAGTTGGAGAAGGTGAAAAAGATAGCAGCGGGTAAGGCATTCTTCATGCAAAGCAGAAATATAAAAGTAAACTACTTGTTACTTACCCGAATCCGGAGCTCTCCAGGGGCATTCGCAGATCTTCCCCGCAGCGTATCCGACGCCGCCGCATTCTACCGAGCTGAAGAGGGCAGCTCGATGGAGAAGGTGTTCTGGTCTCAGTATGCTGAGGCCGGACACCCTGTGCCCTTGAGCGACCAGCTGAAACGGCTGGTCGAGCTCCACAAGGCGGCCGAACAGGCCATGAAGGGCTTCATAGTTCGGCTGTGGCCCGGAGAGGCCCTGCCTGGGAGCTACTTTGGGCTGGTACAGCGGCTGGTGGAGGCCTGTCCGAGGCTCGAGGTCATCAAGCGCTCCGTCTGCATCGAAGGTGCCCGTAGGGCCCTTGCCCGTGCAAAGGTGCACTGGGGTAAGATGGACAGTGAGAAGCTTGTTAGGGACGGGCCGCCGCTGGGGAAGGAGCATCGCAAGCCCGAGAACTACCATAAGGATGTTCTTGCAGGTGCCCGCCTTGTAGCGGATGAGTGCACCAAGGATGTAATTTTTGAATGAACTCGCTCGATTTTATCCTGTGCGCTGAAAACTTGTTCATATGCGCTAAGCAATGCTTATTGAATTTAAAATATTATTTTCTGTGCGGCCATTTATCAAAAATTGAGAGATGGCCAGTCATCGGCTTATGCCCCCATGCCACTAGTGCTGGGGTGTTCGGTGATAAACCTGTGCGCTCTTTTTCCCATGTTTGGGTCCTTCGAGGGAGGCGCTCAGCATGACGAACCAGGCAATCGGACTATAATGCTTGAACACTCTCACTTAGCCATAGAACTTTATAATTTTAAATTTCGGCGAAGCCCCTAGTTCGGAAGATCGAGTTCGGGGCGCTATCCACGCCTTGGCTGGGGTTATCCAGCTGCTCGCTCGAAGCAGCATAAGTCTTTTGGGACCCGAAAAACCTCTCGAACAGCGACCGGTCTCTCGCCTCATCATGACAGTCAGTTTTAGCTTTCTCCACTGAGGTGCTTAACCCAGCTCAACCGGGGCACAATCGCAGTGGTTCTCCTAGTGCTACCTTAGCCGATATAGCGGAACGTAAGGCACCAAAACATAGGAGCCGGGCAAACCCAACTATTGACCCAAATCATGATTCAGAGCCGATGCATATAGTGCTATAAGTTCGGGGTGCCGCACTTGTGAAAGTGTATGGACTTCTCACACCATATTAAAGGGTACTGAAGCCCCTGGCGTACTTGCCGTACCATAGTGTACGGGTGCAACATGTCATTAATGAACATATATAAAAGAGAGTAATGCAGAAAATAGACAAAAGCTATGCATTTTTTATAGAGAGGCTATTTATCAAAGCCGAACGATACAAATAGTGCGGTAAGCAAAAGATATTGGACTACTCAGTATGTCCTGACCAGGGGCAGGCCGCGGAATTGTATTTAAAACAGGTATACCGCTCGTAACAGAGACCACCTGGGAGTTCCACAATGCGGCATGGCTTGTCTGCCTCCCTGGATCTTGCATCATTTGTGCGGCAGTCGAATTGCCGAACAGGTCGTCCGAAGTATGGATTCCTGGAAATAAGAAAAATTAAAAAAAGAATCCGGCAGCCCCTGGTACATTTTAAGCCGTATTTTGGGCGTGCCGTTATTGTGCCCCTTCCCCTGTGCCCATGGTATTTCAAGGGCGTAGTTATGTACGCGAGGTACTGGTTTCGCTATGTTGCGAGCGCTGGGGTTGGGGCCGCATTGCTACGCTTGCTCAGAGTGTGTCAGGCGGTCCTGCTGTAGGTTACTCCGGGCGCGCTTGGCAGTGTCTGGCTTTTTAATGGCCGGACTGGAGAATTGCCTGAGAAGGCTACTTTGTACCTCTGCTGCGAGAGCCGCCGTATGCTCCTCCGTACGGAGGGAGCGTTCGGTGTTTCCGTTGACCGTAATTACTCCTCGAGGGCCTGGCATCTTGAGCTTGACATATGCGTAGTGCGGCACCGCATTGAACTTTGCGAATGCGGTTCGTCCGAGCAGGGCGTGATAGCCACTGCGAAACGGGACTATATCGAAGATTAACTCTTCGCTTCGGAAATTATTGGGGGATCCGTAGACCGCGTCAAGTGTTACTGAGCCTGTACAGTTGGCCTCTACACCTGGTATAACGCCTTTAAAGGTCGTTCTTGTGGGTTTAATCCTTGAGGGATCTATGCCCATTTTCCGCACTGTATCCTGATAAAGCAGGTTCAGGCTACTGCCGCCGTCCATGAGGACTCTTGTGAGATGAAATCCGTCGATGATTGGGTCGAGAACCAATGTGGCGAAGCCGCCATGACGGATGCTAGTGGGATGGTCCCTTCGATCAAAAGTGATCGGGCAGGAGGACCATGGGTTGAACTTTGGGGCGACTGGCTCCATCGCGTATACGTCTCGTAGCGCACGCTTCCGCTCCCGCTTGGGAATGTGGGTTGCGTATATCATGTTCACCGTCCGCACTTGTGGGGGAAAGCCCTTCTGTCCATTGTTGTTCGGCGGCTTGGGCTCCTCGTCGTCGCTGTGCAGCCCCTTGTCTCTATTTTCGGCCTTTAACTTTCCTGCCTGCTTGAACACCCAACAATCCCTGTTAGTGTGATTGGCTGGCCTTTCGGGGGTTGTTCAAGCAGGCATTGTCGATGCCGTCGATGTCTTCAGAGTCGAAGTCAAGCGTGTCGGTTAAGTCGTCGACAGTGGCTACGAAGTGGGTGGTGGGTGGGCTTTGAATTTCTTCATCGTCCGTATCCCAACCTTGCTGACCGCAGTCCGGCCAGGGCTCTCCTGATAAAGAGAGAGACTTTAGACAATTCAGGATGTCGCCGAAGGGCGAGTGCTGAAAGATGTCTGCGGCGGTGAACTCCATGATCGGCGCCCAATCGGATTCGATCGGCAGGGGCGCGGGGGGCTCGGAGCTCGGAGAGGAATCCGGCTCCTCGGAGTCACAGGCCATGCGGAGTGCGGGGCTGGAGTTCACCTCAATCGCCTCTGAGATCGCAGCCCTTGAGGCAGCGTCTAACCGCTGATCCTCGATCGATGCAGTAGGCCCCGAATCAATGGTCGGAACCAATGCGTGTGCGTCCTTCAAGGCGCTGTTCGGTGGCAGGGCTATATCATGCCCATCGAGACAGTGCGGCGCGCTTGGCTGTGGCTCGAATCCGTCGAAGATCAAGTCCCCGCGGATGTCAGCCATGTAGTTTAGGCTTCCAAACCTGACCTGATGGCTAGGGGCGTAGCTTTCGATCTGCTCAAGGAGGCCAAGCGAATTGGCCCGCAGTGCGAAGCCGCCGAAGATGAAGATCTGTCCGGGGAGAAAAGTCTCACCCTGGACCGCATCGTTGTTGATGATCGAAGGAGCCATCGGGCCTAAAAGCGACGACACAGAGGAACTCTCAATGAAAGCACCAATGTCGGTGTCAAAACCGGCGGATCTCGGGTAGGGGGTCCCGAACTATGCGTCTAGGCCGGATGGTAATAGGAGACAGGGGACACTTTGTTTTACCCAGGTTCGGGCCCTCTCGATGGAGGTAATACCCTACTCCTGCTTGATTAATATTGATGATATGGGTAGTACAAGAGTAGATCTACCACGAGATCAAGGAGGCTAAACCCTAGAAGCTAGCCTATGGTATGATTGTTGTGTATGGAGTTGATTGCCTATGGACTACAACCCTCCGGTTTATATAGACACCGGATAGGGTTAGGGTTACGCAGAGTCGGTTACAATGGTAGGAGATCTTGAATATCCGCATCGCCCAAGCTTGCCATCCACGCCAAGGAAAGTCCCATCCGGACACGGGACGAAGTCTTCAATCTTGTATCTTCATAGTCCAGGAGTCCGGTTGAAGGTATAGTCCGGCTACCCGAACACCCCCTAATCCAGGACTCCCTCACTCATCAAAACTTGGGGGACAAAAAATATCATCTTCATCAAACATAGCATCCCCAAGCTTGTGGCTTTGCATATCGTTAGCATCATGGATATTCAAATAATTCATACTAACAACATTGCAGTCATGCTCATCATAAAAAAATTTAGTGCCAAACATTCTAATGCATTCTTCTTCTAACACTTTGGCACAATTATCGGAATCCTTATTTTCACGAAAGACATTAAAAAGATGAAGCATATGAGGCAACCTTAATTCTATTTTTTGTTTTCTTTTATAAACTAAACTAGTGATAAAACAAGAAACAAAAAGATTTGATTGCAAGATCTAAAGATATACCTTCAAGCGCTAACCTCCCCAGCAACGGCGCCAGAAAATAGCTTGATGTCTACTACACAACATTCTTCTTGTAGACGTTGTTGGGCCTCCAAGTGCAGAGGTTTGTAGGACAGTAGCAAATTTCCCTCAAGTGGATGACCTAAGGTTTATCAGTCTGTGGGAGGCGTAGGATGAAGATGGTCTCTCTCAAACAACCCTGCAACCAAATAGCAAAGAGTCTCTTGTGTCCCCAACACATCCAATACAATGGTAAATTGTATAGGTGCACTAGTTCGGTGAAGAGATGGTGATACAAGTGCAATATGGATGGTAGATATAGGTTTTTGTAATCTGAAAATATAAAAACAGCAAGGTAACTAATGATAAAAGTGAGCGAAAACGGTATTGAAATGTGTTGAAACAAGGCCTAGGGTTCATACTTTCACTAGTGCAAGTTCTCTCAACAATAATAACATAACTGGATCATATAACTATCCCTAAACATGCAACAAAGAGTCACTCCAAAGTCACTAATAGCGGAGAACAAACGAAGAGATTATGGTAGGGTACGAAACCACCTCAAAGTTATCCTTTCTGATCGATCTATTCAAGAGTTCGTACTAGAATAACATCTTAAGACACAAATCAACCAAAACCCTAATGTCACCTAGATACTCCAATGTCACCTCAAGTAGCTGTGGGTATGATTATATGATATGCATCACACAATCTTGGATTCATCTATTCAACCAACACAAATAACTTCAAATAGTGCCCCAAAGTTTCTACCGGAGAGTCAAGATGAAAACGTGTGCCAACCCCTATGCATAAGTTCACGAGGTCACAGAACTCGCAAGTTGATCACCAAAACATACATCAAGTGGATCACATGATATCCCATTGTCACCACAGATAAGCACATGCAAGACATACATCAAGTGTTCTCAAATCCTTAAAGACTCAATCCGATAATATAACTTCAAAGGGAAAACTCAATACATTACAAGAGAGTAGAGGGGGAGAAACATCATAATATCCAACTATAATAGCAAAGCTCGCGATACATCAAGATCGTGCCAAATCAAGAACACGAGAGAGAGAGAGAGAGAGAGAGATCAAACACATAGCTACTGGTACATACCCTCATCCCCGAGGGTGAACTACTCCCTCCTCATCATGGAGAGCGCCGGGATGATGAAGATGGCCACCGGAGAGGGATTCCCCCCTCCGGCAGGGTGCCGGAATGGGTCTAGATTGGTTTTTGGTGGCTACAGAGGCTTGCGGCGGTGGAACTCCCAATCCAGGTTTCTTTTTGGAAGTTTGGGGTTATATAAGAGGTATTAGAGTCGGGAACAAGTAAAGGGGTCTCCGAGGCAGCCACGAGGTAGGGGGCGCGCCCAGGGGGGTAGGGTGCGCCCCCACCCTCATGGTGGCCTTGGGACTCTTCTGGCCCATCTCCGGTACTCCATGGGCTTCTTCTGGTCCAAAAATGATCTCCGTGAAATTTCAGGTCAATTGGACTACGTTTGGTTTTCCTTTTCTGCAATACTCAAAAACAAGGAAAAACAGAAAGTGGCACTGGCCTCTAGGTTAATGGTTAGTCCCAAAAATCATATAAAATAGCATATAAATGCATATAAAACATCCAAGGTTGATAATATAATAGCATGGAACAATAAAAAAATTATAGATACGTTGGAGACCTATCAACAAGCGACCGAATAGACCTGTACACTGCAAATGTCCCTGCCCCTCTTCACTATAAAGAACATATTGTACAACTATTATACTCCCTCTGTTCCTAAATACAAATCTTTGTAGAGATTTGTTGGGGAACGCTATATTTCAATAAATTCCTACGATCACACAAGATCTATCTAGTAGATGCATAGCAACGAGAGGGGAGAGTGTGTCCACGTACCCTCGTAGACCGAAAGCGGAAGCGTTAGTAACACGGTTGATGTAGTCGAACGTCTTCGCGATCCAACCGATCCAAGCATCGAACATATGGCACCTCCGTGTTCAGCACATGTTTAGCTCGATAACGTCCCTCGAGCTCTTGATCCAGTTGAGGACGAGGGAGAGTTTTGTCAGCACGATGGTGTGTTGACGATGATGATGAAGTTACCGGCACAGGACTTCGTCTAAGCACTACAACAATATGAACGAGGTGTGTAACCGTGGAGGGGGGCACCACACACGGCTAAGTGAAAAAATGGTGTGCCCCCTCCCACGTATATAAAGGAGGGGGAAGAGGAGGCCGGCCCTAGAGGGGGCGCGCCAAGGAGGGAGTCCTACTTGGACTCCAGGTCCAAGTAGGATTTGGCCCCCCTTTCCTATTCCAACTAGGAGAAGGAGGGAAGGGGGAAGAGGGGAAAAGGAAGGAGGAGGGGGGGTGGCGCCGCCGCCTCCTAGTCCAATCCGGACCAGCCCATGGGGGGCGCACGACCACCCTTGAGGCCCTCCTCTCCTTTACCCTAAAGCCCATTACTCTCCTACGGGGGGGGGGGGGGCGGTAACCTCCCGGTACTCCAGAAAATACCCGAAACACTTCGGAACCATTCCGGTGTCCTAATATAACCCTCCAATATATCGATCTTTACCTCTCGACCATTTCGAGACTCCTTGTCATGTCTGTGATCTCATCCAGGACACTGAACAATCTTCGGTCA
The DNA here is from genome assembly GCF_018294505.1 of Triticum aestivum. Taxonomy (NCBI): domain Eukaryota; kingdom Viridiplantae; phylum Streptophyta; class Magnoliopsida; order Poales; family Poaceae; genus Triticum; species Triticum aestivum. The sequence continues at coordinate 295,178,119 of NC_057794.1, read as the reverse complement.
TCAAAACACATAACTCATAATACAAATCGTCATCGAATGTTAAGCGTGCGGACCCTACGGGTTCGAGAACTATGTAGACATGACCGAGACACATCTCCGGTCAATAACCAATAGCGTAACCTGGATGCTCATATTGGCTCCTACATATTCTACGAAGGTCTTTATCGGTCAAACCGTATAACAACATACGTTGTTCTCGTTGTCATCGGTATGTTACTTGCCCGAGATTCGATCGTCGGTATCATCATACCTAGTTCAATCTCGTTACCGGCAAGTCTCTTTACTCGTTCTGTAATGCATCACCCCGTAACTACCTCATTAGTCACATTGCTTGCAAGGCTTATAGTGATGTGCATTACCGAGAGGGCCCAGAGATACCTCTCCGATACACGGAGTGACAAATCCTAATCCCGATCTATGCCAACTCAACAAACACCATCGGATACACCTGTAGAGCATATTTATAATCACCCAGTTACGTTGTGACATTTGATAGCACACAAGGTGTTCCTCCAGTATTTGGAAGTTGCATAATCTCATAGTCAGAGGAACATGTATAAGTCATGAAGAAAGCAATAGCAATAAAACTAAACGATCATTATGCTAAGCTAACGGATGGGTCTTGTCCATCACATCATTCTCTAATGATGTGATCCCATTTATCAAATGACAACACATGTCTATGGTCAGGAAACGTAACCATCTTTGATTAACGAGCTAGTCTAGTAGACGCATACTAGGGACACTCTGTTTGTCTATGTATTCACACATGTACTATGTTTCCGATTAATACAATTCTAGCATGAATAATAAACATTTATCATTATATAAGGAAATATAAATAAAAACTTTATTATTTCCTCTAGGGCATATTTCCTTTAGTCTCCCATTTGCACTAGAGTCAATAATCTAGATTACATAATGATTCTAACACCCATGGAGTCTTGGTGCTAATCATGTTTTGCTCGTGAGAGAGGCTTAGTCAACAGGTCTGCAACATTCAGATACATATGTATCTTGCAAATCTCTATGTCTCCCTCCTTGACTTGATCGCGGATGGAATTGAAGCGTCTCTTGATGTGCTTGGTTCTCTTGTGAAATCTGGATTCCTTTGCCAAGGCAATTGCACCAGTATTGTCACAAAAGATTTTCATTGGACCCAATGCACTAGGTATTACACCTAGATCGGATATGAACTCCTTCATCCAGACTCCTTCATTTGCTGCTTCCGAAGTAGCTATGTACTCCGCTTCACACGTAGATCTCGCCACGACGCTCTGCTTGGAACTACACCAACTGGCAGCTCCACCATTCAATATAAATATGTATCCGGTTTGTGACTTATAGTCATCCAGATCAGTGTCAAAGCTTGCATCGACGTAACCATTTATGACGAGCTCTTTTTCACCTCCATAAATGAGAAACATACCCTTAGTATTTTTCAGGTATTTCAGGATGTTCTTGACCGCTGTCCAGTGATCCACTCCTGGATTACTTTGGTACCACCCTGCTAAAATTATAGCAAGGCACACATCAGGTCTGGTACACAACATTGCATACATGATAGAACCTATGGCTGAGGCATAGGGAATGACTTTCATTTTCTCTGTATCTTCTCTAGTGGTCGGGCATTGAGTCTGACTCAACTTCACACCTTGTAACATAGGCAAGAACCCTTTCTTTGACTGATCCATTTTGAACTTCTTCAAAACTTTATCAAGGTATGTGCTTTGTGAAAGTCCAATTAAGTGTCTTGATCTATCTCTATAGATCTTGATGCCCAATATGTAAGCAGCTTCACCAAGGTCTTTCATTGAAAAATTCCTATTCAAGTATCCTTTGATGGTATCCAGAAATTCTGTATTATTTCCAATCAACAATATGTCATCCACATATAATATTATAAATGCTACAAAGCTCCCACTCACTTTCTTGTAAATACAAGCTTCTCCAAAAGTCTGTATAAAACCATATGCTTAATTCACACTATCAAAGTGTATATTCCAACTCCGAGAGGCTTGCACCAGTCCATAAATGGATCACTGGAGCTTGCACACTTTGTTAGCACCTTTTGGATCGACAAAACCTTCTGGTTGCATCAGATACAACTCTTATTTAAGATATCTGATACGTCTCCGCCGCATCTATAATTTTTTATTGTTCCATGCCAATATTATACAACTTTTATATACTTTTGGCAAATTTTTATACTATTTTTGGGGACTAACATATTGATCCAGTGCCAAGTGCCAGTTCCTGTTTGTTGCATGTTTTTGTTTTGCAGAAAATCCATATCAAACGGAGTCCAAACGGGAAAAAAACTGGCGGAGATTTTTTGGAATATATGTGATTTTTGGGAAGAAAAATCAAAGTGAGACGATGCCCGAGCGGGCCACAAGGTAGGGGGTGCGCCCCAGGGAGTCAGGCGCGCCCTGGGCCCTCGTGGCCACCCCGTAAGGCGGTTGGTTCCCTTCTTTCGCCACAAGAAAGCCAATATCCGGATAGAAATCGTGTTAAAGTTTCAGCCCAATCGGAGTTATGGATCTCCGGGAATATAAGAAACGGTGAAAGGCCACAATTTGGAATGCAGAAAAAAGAGACAGAGAGACAGATCCAATCTCGGTGGGGCTCTCGCCCTTCCGCTGCCATGGAGGCCATGGACCAGAGGGGAAACCCTTCTCCCATATTGGGAGAAGGTCAAGGAAGAAGAAGAAGGGGGCCCTCTCCCCTCTCTTCCGATGGCGCCGGAACGCCGTTGGGGCCATCATCGTCACCGTGATCTACACCAACACCTCCGTCATCTTCACCAACATCTTCATCACTTTCCCCCCTCTATCTACAGCGGTCCACTCTCCCGCAACCCGTTGTACTCTCTACTTGAACATGGTGCTTTATGCTTCATATTATTATCCAATGATGTGTTGCCATCCTATGATGTCTGAGTAGATTTTCGTTGTCCTATCGGTAATTGGTGAATTGATATGATTGCTTTAATTTGCTTGTGGTTATGTCGCTATCCTTTGGTGCCCATCATATGAGCGTGCGCGTGGATCACACCATAGGGTTAGTTGTATGTTGATAGGACTATGTATTGGAGGGCAAGAGTGACATAAGCTTCAACCTAGCATAGAAATTGATGCATACGGAATTGAAGGGGGACCAATATATCTTAATCCTATGGTTGGCTTTTACCTTAATGAACATTAGTAGTTGCGGATGCTTGCTAATAGTTCCAATCATAAGTGCATAGAATTCCAAATCAGGGATGACATGCTAGCATTGGCCTCTCCCACATAAAAATTGCTATCGGTCTAATAAAGTAGTCAATTGCTTAGGGACAATTTCGCAACTCCTACCACCACTTTTCCACACTCGCTATACTAACTTTATTGCTACTTTACCTAAAACAACCCCTAGTTTTTATTTACATGCTCTTTATATTCATGCAAACCTATCCCACAACACCTATAAAGTACTTCTAGTTTCATACTTATTCTCGGTAAAGCAAACGTCAAGCGTGCGTAGAGTTGTATCAGTGGTCAATAGAACTTGAGGGAATATTTGTTCTACCTTTAGATCCTCGTTGGGTTCGACACTCTTACTTATCGAAAGAGGCTACAATTGATCCCCTATACTTGTGGGTTATCAAGACCGTTTTCTGGCGCCGTTGCTGGGGAGTTATAGCGTGGGGTGAATATTCTTGTGTTTGCTTGTTTGCTTTATCACTAAGTAGTTTTTATTTTGTGCTCTTGTTTTCTATCTTTAGTTGTGGGTAGGAAACGCAAAAGACCAAAAAATTAGTTGTACCTACTACACCAATGGTTGAAGAACCACTCAAAATCTATCACACTCTTGAAGCTTTTTACTTGGATCATCTTCGATCCCTATGTGGTCGTGCTGAAACCACAACTAGCTTAGTTGAGGGCAAATCTTTAGATGAGTATGCTTGTTATGTGCGACACCGCTTATCTCAAAAGGGAAATTTTTACTGGATCAAATTCATCATTTGCAATGATATGCTTGGAATTTATGTGAAATATATGATTTTACTTGTTGTTCTAAAGACCCTAAGAAACACCTTCCTTACCAATGTGAGTTTAGTGATAATGGAATCGTATCTTTGTATACTAAGGGTGTTTATAATTACTATGATCAACAAATTAAAGAATTTGTTGCTTTTAGGGGTACTTGAGAAATTGCTTCTTTTATTGAAGAGTGTGATACTACTCTCTACAAATCTGAAAATTTGGCCATACTTAAATATTGCTATGACAATTATGCTTCTAATACTTATATTAACTCATATATTGAGGACTCCTCCGCTGTCCAAGAAGAGATTAATATTTTGCAGGAGTCTATGGAAGAAGAAATTAATGACATTGTGAGCTCATTGGATGAAAAAGATGAGTAGGAGAGCGAAGAACAAAAGGAGGAAGAGCGGATTGATCTCCCGTTCCCACCATCTAATCAGAGTAACTCTTTATCCCATACATTGTTTAATTTCCCTTCTAATTTACCAAAGGATGAATGCTATGATGATTGTTATGATCCCGTTGATTCTTTTGAAATATCCCTTTTTGATGATGCTTGCTATGCTTGTGGCCAAGATGCCAATATGAATTATGCTTATGGAGATGAACTTGCTATAGTTCCTTATGTTAAACATGAAATTGTTTCTATTGCACTCACGCATGATAGTCCTATTATCTTTTTGAATTCTCCCGGCTACACTACATGGGAGAAGTTTGCCCTTATTATGAATTATATTGATGGGTTGCATTTTACCATTGCACATGATAATTTTGATGAATATAATATGCATGTGCTTGCTGCTCCTACTTGCAATTATTATGAGAGAGGAACTACATCTCCGCCTCTCCATGTTTCCAATATAATAAAATTGCAAGAAACTGTTTATAGTATGCGTTGGCATTTACTATGTGTGCATGAATTGTTCTTTTATGACATGCTGGTGCATAGGAAGAGAGTTAGACTTTGTTGTTGCATGATATATGTTACTTTGTGCTCACTACTAAATCAAAAATCATTGTTAATTAAAATTGGCTTTGATATACCTTGGGATCCGGGTGGATCCATTACTTGAGCACTATATGCCTAGCTTAATGGCTTTAAAGAAAGCACTGCCAGGGAGACAACCCGAAAGTTTAAGAGAGTCATTTATTTCCGTTATGTGCTTTTTTAAAGTTTAAAAACAAGAATAATGTGTAGGATGTTTACATTGCTTGTTGGTTTGTGCGGTGCAAAACAGGAAGTTTGGCTGTAGTGCGTGATTTTACATTTTTTACTGGGACGTCAAACGGTTCTGAAACTTTTTGCACTCTATTTCTATACAAAGTTTTTATTTTTACTAATTGTTTCAGAATTTTTGGAGTAACAGAAGTATTGTGAATGTTCAGATTACTACAGACTGTCCTGTTTAAGACAGATTCTGTTTTTGATGCATCGTTTCCTTGTTTTGATGAAACTATCGATTTCTATCAGTGGATTAAGCCACGAAAAAGTTATATTACAGTAGCTACAGTGCAAAAACAAAATATGAATTGGTTTGCAACAGTACTTAAAGTAGTGATTTGCTTTATTATACTAATGGATCTTACCGAGCTTTCTGTTGAGTTTTGTGTGGATGAAGTGTTCGAAGATCGAGGAGGTCTAGATGTGAGGAGAAGGAGGAGAGGCAAGAGCTCAAGCTTGGGGATGCCCAAGGCACCCCAAGTAAATATTCAAGGAGACTCAAGCGTCTAAGCTTGGGGATGCCCCGGAAGGCATCCCGTCTTTCTTCAACAACTATCGGTATGTTTTCGGATTCGTTTCGTTCATGCGATATGTGCAAATCTTGGAGCATCTTTTGCATTTAGTTTTCACTTTTCTTCGATGCACCATGATGGTATGAGATAGTCCATGGTTGATTAATAGAATGCTCTTTGCACTTCACTTATATCTTTTGAGTATGGCTTTATAGAATGCTTCATGTGCTTCACTTATATCATTTGAAGTTTGGATTGTCTGATTCTCTTCACTTAGAAAACCACCATTTGTAGAATGCTCTTTTGCTTCACTTATATTTGTTAGAGCATGGGAATATCTTTTGTAGAAAGAATTAAACTCTCTTGCCTCACTTATATCTATTTAGAGAGATGACAGGATTTGGTCATTCACATGGTTAGTCATAAAATCCTACATAAAACTTGTAGATCACCGAATATGATATGTTTGATTCCTTGCAATAGTTTTGCAATATAAAGGTGGTGATATTAGAGTCGTGCTAGTTGATTAATTGCGAAATTGAGAAATACTTGTGTTGAGGTTTGCATGTCCCGTAGCATGCACGTATGGTAACAGTTGTGTGACAAATTTGAAGCATGAGGCGTTTCTTTGATTGCCTTCCTTATGAGTGGCCGTCGGGGGTGAGTGATGGTCTTTTCCTACCAATCTATCCCCCTAGGAGCATGCGCGTAGAGCTTGGTTTTGATGACTTGTTGAAAGTGCAACTATCCCTAGGTGGTTTTGGTAATTCCTAACAACATATAGCTCATTAAGCTAATGCTATTTCAAGATTAATATCTCTGGAAAGCTCAATGATTCGCATGGCATGGATGAGAAAAGTGGACCCCTCAAAATGCTAAGGACAAAAGGATTGGCTCAAGCTCAAAGCTCAAGACTCTACATTTTCTATTTTAGTGATCCAAGATCACATTGAGTCTATAGGAAAAGCCAATACTATCAAGGAGGGATAAGGTGTTGCTTAATGAGGCTCTTGCTTAAAGTGCTTAGTAATATGCTCCAAATCCCTCAACTACTTTCTCACATCCACATATGACATAAACGAAAAGTCAAACTCGGCCCCACCGATTCTTTCTATCCGGCGCCACCGAGTTCAGATGTCATAGCCACTGCCACAAACCCTAGGCAAATCGGTCTCACCGATAGGGATCTCGGTCTCGCCGAGATGGGATTCTAATCTCTCTGTTTCCCTTCGTAACATTTCGGTCCCACCGAGATTGCAATGTAAACTCTCTGTTTCCCTTTCGTAACATTTCGGTCTCACCGAAATGAGCGAATTGGTCCCACCGAGTTTACCTGACCAACTCTCTGGTTAGCTTATTACCAAAATCGGTCTCACCGAGTTTGTGTAATCGGTCTCACCGAGATTACATTATGCCCTAACCCTAACCTTATCGTTCCTACCGAGTTGCATGTCAGTCCCACCGAAAATCCTAACGATCACTAGATTTGCTAAATCGGTCCAACCGAGTTTATCAATTCGGTCCCATCAAGATTGGCAAGTTGTGTGTAATGGTTAGGTTTTGCGTGGAGGCTATATACACCCATCCACCTCCTCTTCATTCGTGGAGAGAGCCATCAGAACGAACCTACACTTTCAACTTACTTTTTCTGAGAGAGAACCACCTACACTTGTGTTGAGGCCAAGATATTCCATTCCTACCATATGAATCTTGATCTCTAGCCTTCCCCAAGTTGCTTTCCACTCAAATCTTCTTTCCACCAAATCCATATCCTGTGAGAGAGAGAGTTGAATGTTGGGGAGACTATCATTTGAAGCACAAGAGCAAGGAGTTCATCATCAACACACCATTTGTTACTTCTTGGAGAGTGGTGTCTCCTAGATTGGCTAGGTGTCACTTGGGAGCCTCCGACAAGATTGTGGAGTTGAACGAAGGAGTTTGTAAGGGCAAGGAGATCGCCTACTTCGTGAAGATCTACCGCTAGTGAGGCAAGTCCTTCGTGGGCGACGGCCATGGTGGGATAGAGAAGGTTTCTTCTTCGTGGACCCTTCGTGGGTGGAGCCCTCCGTGGAATCGCGCAGCCGTTACCCTTCGTGGGTTGTAGTCTCCATCAACGTGGATGTACGATAGCGCCACCTATCGGAACCACGACAAAAACATCCGTGTCTCTTATTGCGTTTGAATCGTCCAAACCCTTCCCTTTACATTCTTGCAAGTTGCATGCTTTAATTTCCGCTGCTCATACACTCTTTGCATGCTTGCTTGAATTGTGTTAAGATTGCTTGACTTGTCCATAGTTGCTAAAATCTGCCAAGAACTAAAATTGGGAAAAGGATAAGTTTTATTTGGTCAAGTAGTCTAATCACCCCCCTCTAGACATACTTTCAATCCTACAAGTGGTATCAGAGCCTTGGTCTCCATTTGCTTTGATTTCCATAACTTTTGGTAGTCATAGCCTTGGTTTCACAACCTATGAGAGTATGGCGTATAGCGAGGGAAATTACCACCGTAGAGGTCCTTACTTTGATGGTACTAATTTTGCTAGTTGAAAGCATAAGATGAAAATGCATATTCTTGGACGTAACCCTGCTCTATGGGTTATTGCGTGTATTGGCTTGCAAGGTGAATTATTTGATGGGAGAGAACCGAACCATGAAGCTACCGCGGAAGAGTTGAAGATGCTACTATACAATTCTCAAGCTTGTGATATCCTCTTCAACGGATTGTGCCCCGAAGAATTCAACAAAATCAGCCGTCTTGAGAATGCAAAGGAAATTTGGGATACTTTGATTGATATGCACGAAGGTACCGACTCCGTCAAGGAATCCAAGTTGGATGTGCTTCAAAGTCAACTTGACAAGTTCAAAATGAAGGATGGTGAAGGTGTCGCTGAAATGTACTCTAGGCTTGCTCTTATCACAAATGAGATCACCGGCTTAGGAAGTGAAGAGACGACCGACAAATTCATCATCAAGAAGATCCTAAGAGATTTGGACGGAAAATATGATACAGTATGCACATTGATCCAAATGATGCCCAATTACAAAGATCTCAAGCCAACGAAAGTCATTGGAAGAATTGTTGCTCATGAGATGTTACTCAAGGATAAGCTTCAAGAGGAAATTGATGCATTTGAAGAAGCACCCAAGGCCTTGGTCAAGTGGGTTCCCAAGACTACATCAAGTTCTACTTCATCAAGTACGACTACAACTCCAAGGATTCCCATCAAGATGATGTGGATCCCGAAGAAGAAGAACTAGAGAGTTCCTGAGGGTGACTCCGCCAACATACTTCACTCTTATCATTTTGGCAAGAACAAGTGCAATCAACTTCCACATCTTGCACTAGTTCAAGGAGTCACAAACCCTCTTGTTGGTAAGACAAGGGACAAGGTAACCTAATGCTATCATAGACATCATCTTGTGTGTGCATCACTCTATGTCTATGGATATCCTTGTATGTTCCTTGTGGGACTAACCCGTGTAGGTATTGAAAGTGCAACTCACTCCAAAGGATTGCTCCAAATGATCTACATCAACATTGAGCATCCTCATCTTCAACACCTACATGAAGTCATCATCAACAAAACCCAAGGTTTGTTCATCCCTCTTAGGGGGGATCTCACATCTAGGGGGAGCTTTACTCTAAGAATTGAGCAAAATCAACTCTAATGGTGTGAACACAACAACGCTTTATGTAAAAGTGGTAACCCCACTTGTGCTTAAACGATGAGTATGACATATGATCAAATGTTCTCATTTGACTCCTATGTCAATATACTCATATATAGATGACCTAGTCATCGCCAATTGCTTGATAGATGCTAGAATTGGTTGTGCATGCTTTGCCACATATTTCATTTGCCATTTTATTGTGTGAGCGTGTTGGTTGCATAAGTTACTCATTCGAGGACATCCATTTGTTGTTTTGATTGTTTGGTTCCTTTTTCTTTTGCCAAGTGGATGTACAAGAATGCCTAAGAACCTTCTCTAGCTATCTATGATTTTCTTGTCTCAAACTCTATTCATGCTACATCACAAAGTTTGATCGAGTCAGATTCGAACCACTCTACGTGAGGAGCACTCGGAGTCCCCGATTCATCATAGACTTAAACATCCAAAACTTCTTTGTGCATTTCGGTCTGACCGATTCATCCATTTCGGTCATACCGAGATCACTAAGTCGAACTAGGTTTTCAATCTCGGTGCAACCGATTTGAACTTTTCGGTCACACCGAGTTGCAGTAACTGCTTGCAGTTATGCATCTCGGTGCCACCGAGTTGTTCCACTCGTTCACACCGACAGGGTCAGGCTATATATATCCCCGGGCCAAAATTTGGAAAATTTTCCGAACCCCTTCACCCGCGCTCAGCCTGCTCTGCCTCCCTGGGTCTCCGGATCGTCCTCCTCATCGCCAGCTGCCTCCCGCCGCTGGTCTCTGCCGCCGTCAATGGAAATCGTCTCCGCCGTTGCTGCCGTAGCAGGTGCATAGCCGCACTTAGGGTATGGACTTGATCCTTGTGCTAATCTCACTCTGATTCCTAGCACATTGTTTTTCCATCTATCTTTCCACTATTGAAATTGTCGGGTTTCGGGTTCCGGTAGACCCTTGAGGTTCGAACACTGGGGTGCGCACGGAGATCTCTCCCCTACCGATCTATGCCCGATCCTCTTGTGCGAACTAAGATGAAAATGATGAACAACACAAGAGACACAATGTTTATACTGGTTCGGGCCACCGTTGTGGTGTAATACCCTACTCTAGTGTGTGGTGTGGTGGATTGCCTCTGGGGCTGATGATGGACAGTACAAGGGAAGAACAGCCTCGCGAGAGGTGTTCTTGAGCTGGTGCATGAACTGCTAGGGTGAGTTCAGTCGCCTCTCTCTCTCTGCTGGGGTTCTACCAGATCTCTCCGGGGGGTCTCCCTCTACTCTGTGGTGGCTAGCTCTATTTATAGAGGCCCTGGGCCTCTCCCCAAATAATGAGCGGGAAGGGCGCCAACAATTGGCCATTTCAAAGGGGAACATCTAGTACAACTTATCCTGACCAAAGGTGGTCTTCGGCTGCCAAAAGCACTGGCGATGACGCCGTCTTGGGCTCCACGGTGACCTCCGTCCTACCGTCCGGCTAGTCTTGGTCTCGTTGCACCGGAATGGTAACCTTTGCATGATGCCTTGGCCTGTGCTTGCCCCCTTTGCACCAAAGGGGAAACAAGGACACTGCGCAGGCCGGCGCCCGCCTGGTCTCAATCGTCATGGCTTGCATCACGGGTTCCTCGCGAGGTACCCCTGCCTTGATCTCTCCGCCTCCTCGCGAGCCTACCTGATGAGGCTGCCTCTGAGGAAGCTTCCTATCGTCCGCCCCGCGAGGCTTGGCCCCTCGCGAGGGTCTTTGAGCTTGAGCTAATGAAGATGGGCCGCGCTGGGCCCCCGCTTGAGCCACACCGCAGGCCGCAGGCAGGCAAGTCTGGGGACCCCCGTTCCCAGAACGTCGACCGTAGCCCCCGAGCCCAAGGTGCGCGTGGGCTTGGCTTAGCAGAGAAGCGAAGGGGAAAGCATGAAGCGCCGCGGGCCCTAACAGCCCGCGGCCTTGGGCGCCGCGTGGCGGTTGATTGGGCATGGGCGTCAGCACTTCCCACAACGCCTCGGCAACTGCACGACTGACAAAATGGGGTGCCCTGGCCAGGCTTACTTGCCCCGCTCTCGTCCGTCTTGCCCTAGATCCCCTTTCTCGCTTTCCTCCTTCTTGCTCCCGAAATCCTCCAGATCCGTCTCAATCCTTCGCGTCCGGCACACCATGGCGACTCGCAAGTCCCCGGCTGATGCTTGGTACTCGCCAGCCCTGGATTCCCCGAATTTGTCAGAGAAGAACCTCGCCCTCGCGCGCCTGATGACGATGGCGTAGGGCAGCGAGGGGGCTACTATGCTCAAGGTCGGATCCAACCAGCCTGAGGGCAAGGGGAGCACCTTCTACCCGTTCTTCGTGAGCGCCATCATTGCTGGTCTGGTGCCTCATTTCTCTGAGTTCTTCTTTGTCGTTCTCCACCAATACAACTTGCAGGCCCTGCATCTCCACCCCAACTCCGTCCTTCTCCTGGCGATTTTCACCTACTATTGCAAGGCTCATGTTGGTGTGAAGCCCTCGGTGGCCTTGCTGTGCCACTTTTTCTCCCTCCGGGTTTCTGGTGCTCAGGTCTCCGCATGCGCGAGATTCATTGCATACTCCAGCTCCAACGCCATCTCGAAGCCTGGGAAGAGGATCGAAGGCTACCAGAGCAAGTGGGTCATGATGGATGTCGGGCGCCACCACCGTCGTCTGGTATTGCCCACGGGGCAACCTAAGTCTGTTGACGCACGGTCCCGCGCGGAGCTTGTCGAACCTCGCGCGATGGCGGTGTTGAGGAGGATGAACACGGACCTGAGGCCAAGCAACTTGGGGGCGACAAAGCTGACCGGGGCCACGCTCCTGAGAGAGTTCTTGGAGCACCGGGTGGCTCCGCTCTAGGAGCACTTGCTCCCACTGTGGAGGCTTGGAGGAGCAGACGCCGCCTGCGCCTGAGCTCCGAGGCCCTAACCGACGAGGATCTGATTACGGCCCTCCATTCCTTGGTTGGGGGAGACGTGGCGAGCCCGGTGGACGCCCCCATCCCCCTGTTCCTCCATGACGACTGGGAGCAGGTTGTGGACGCCATGCCCACCTTCAACGGCGAGGGGCTGGTGCCCGCGACAGCTCCCGAAGACCTGGCAGTCCTGGCGACGGTGAAACTTGTCCTCCGGCAGCTCCAGTGGGGAAGAAGAGGCGGAGGAGGAAGCTTCTGACTCAGAGGAGACTGGCGAGGATTGGGGGGAGTCCTTCCCTCGGCACAGGTCCCAGGCCCTCCGCTCCATGCCGGACGACGACGAGGCCAGCGCCAGGTGAGGAAGGGAGGGCTCTTCCTCGGTGACGAGGAAGGGCAGGTCGAGCCTGGTTCCCCCAGGGTCTGCTCTGGTCCCTAGGGGTCAAAGGCCAGCTCCATCTCTCCTGACGCGCCTTCTGCTTCCGGGCCCTCCAAGGCTGACCCCCGCTGCAGGCTCTTGGGTTTCAAGTATGGCCGGAAGTTGCTTGGGTCCACGGACGACGTCCAGTAAGTGCTCGATTCGTGCTCTGCTTGGCTTCTGCCGCTAAGGCTTGACGTTTGCGCTCTTTTACCAGGCTGGTACCTGCGGCCAAGAGGTTGAAGGAGGCTTCTGCGGCCCTGCTTGGGGCGAATCCGTCTGCCGGGGAGATGCCTTCGGCTGTTGGGGGAGAGGACGGCGAGGCCCGCGCCTCTCCGACCCAACCGCCCTCGCGAGGCCAACTAGGGCACCCCGGCGAGGAGTCAGCCCCCGTGGCCCCGCTGGACCTGGAGTCGACTGTGCCCGATGTTGCGGCCATGGCGGCCAAGGCTCAGGAGGTCCCTTCCTACCAAGCCGTGGCCACGCTGCCATCTTCTCCGCCTGCTCCACAGGTTCTTGTCTCTTCTGCTCCCTCCGCTGCTATCCTGGACCAGGTTGCCAATGAGCTGAGCCAACTGCGGGGGGATCTCCTGAGTGCGGACCCTCGTCTGGTGGCCAGGCGCCTGGAGTTGCCCTCTGGCTGGGCCCGTTCTGCTGCTTCCGTTCGAGCGATGCTGAGCCAGGCCGTGTCGTCCTCCGACGAGGAGAGGAGGTCCGCCAACCAAGCCAAGGCCGCTCGCGATGCTGCCCTGGGCGATGTCGCAAATGCCCAGGGCCGCTGCAAGATGCTTGAGGCTGAGCTACAGGGCATATGCGACGAGCTCACCAAGGAGGTGCGCAGCCGCCAGGAGAAGGAGAAGGAGGTGAAGGCTAGGGAGACTGCCGCCAAGGACCGGGATGCCAAGCTTGATGTCCGCCATAGCCGACTAGAGACGCTGGAGCAGTCGCTGAAGGCGGAGAGGACCGAGCTGGACGCCAAGGCAAAGGTCCTGACGGAGGACCAGGCGGCCTTCACGGAGCTGGAGAAGAAGGCTCGAGGCATACTGAAGACGTTGTATGAGAGCGGCCTGGAGGAGCCGTTGGCTGGTGCGGAGGACGGCCCCACAAAGCTGCTCCCCTTCCTGGTTGATGCACTTTAGGACGTCGCAGACGGCCTTGGCCCCACAGTCGAGGCCGAGGCGCGTGCCCTGTCTTCTACGGCACTAACGCATGTCATTAGCCATGTCTACCTGCGCGACCCCAACATCGACTTCGATAGCCTGCTGGAGCCCATGAGCGGCGACCGTGTCGCTGCCGCCGCTGAGGCCGTGAGGGGCCGAGCCGAGGTTTTGCTGGGGAAGTTCCGCTCCCCCAGTGTCCTGCCCGGGCACGGTGCCGCCGGCCTTGCGACCTTGATAGGCGAAGCCGTCCAGCGTAACTCCACCACCGGTGACGGTGTTACTGGGGAGTGATTCCTTCGCGACTTCCATCCTGTTTTATTCCTGCACATGCACCATGCCTCACGGAGGCGTTAAAACTTGTTTTTGGGGTTGTGGAACAATCTTATGGCTTGTAATATTTGCTTTGAATTTCCCGGAATTTGCATTTTCCTATCCTACTTGTTTACGCTCTACGTCGGCAGGGCCCCGCCCCGCGCGTACCTCACCCAGCGTTAACCCCGACTGGAAACCAAGGATGGGACTAAGGAGTGAGGGGCTACGTGGCAAGTTAGCCTCCCGAGTCGCGATGCTCAGGAGTCCCCCTTGACGCGCGAGCAACAAGTAGGGAAGGGGGGAGAGAGGAGTGGATTGATCGTTCTACGTCGGCAGGGCCCGGCCCTGTGCGTACCTCACCCACCGTTAGCCCCGACCGGAAACCAAGGACGGGACTAAGGAGTGAGGGGCTACGTGGCAAGTTAGGCTCCTGAGTCGCGATGCTCAGGAGTCCCCCTAGATGCTCAAACGGGTTTCGTACCTTGGCTTTGCTTGGGGAGTGGCGCGCGACGACCAGGTCCAAGGGACCTGGCTGGGTGGCATGCGCTCGGGCGAGGCACGGGCGTAGCCCCCGTGTCCAGCCCCCTCGCGCGGCACTCCTGAGGGGAGGCATTGCGATGGTGCCGGACACTGAGCCCTGGGCTCCCTGAGGTTGGTACGGCGATGGGCCGCCCTCAGTTGTTTATCACCAGCACGGAGCATAGCGCTTCCGTTTGTGTACGGGCATAGCCGCTCCTCGGCAGTGTCATCAGCCAGCACGGAGCATGGTGCTTCCACTGGTGCGTGGGAGCAGGCTCCCCTCCGAGAGGAGCCCTCGGGGCGTGTACAGCCCCGCCCTGACACGTTGCCGACACGGTAGGGCTAGGAGAGGTGTATCTGGGCACCCGTGAGCCAGCGCGGGACTCACGAGGCCCTACCTCGAGGCGGGTTGCGCCTGGCTCTAGGCCTTTATCAATTGGTGTGTTCCTGCAGGGTTGTTAGAATGCAAATGCTCTACGTCCTCAGGTCCCGGCCCCTGAGCGAGCTCAGCCGTCTCTGGTATGATGGGTCGCGATGCCGTGGGTCAAGGCCAGGGGGTGAGGGCTGGGGAGTCAGTAAAAGCCCATGAGTCGCGATGCTCAGGCGTCCCCCTTTTAACGTGCAAGCACTTTGCACGACGACAAGCAGTAGGTGATAATTATGGGAATTAGATTAAGTGTGAAAGAACAACTTCATCCTAGGGTAAACGCTAGAAAAGCAACTGCCGCTGGGTCGGGCCCGAGCGGCGTGGGGATGATGCAGCCCGAGGGGCACCCCCAACAAGGTAAATAAAGAGCATAAACAAAATGGATACATGCCGCGGGGACGGACCCACGCGGCCTGGGAATGGTGCAGCCCTATGGGCGCTCCCAGCTGAAAGTAGAACTCTGAAAGATGTCACCTGGTGCTGTTGAAGATGAAGTGATGCTGAGGAAGTGAGCGATGCGCGGTGAAGATGTCGGCCCTCATGAGCCCCCAGGCCTAGGGGCCTCGGGAGGCTCTGGTGGAACGTGCAGGTCTTCGAGGACCATCGCCACCTCTGCCAGGACCGTGCGATGCCTGACCTCCCTAGCCTCCAGAATGCTCCTCAACAGGCGCTGATGTGCAGCGACCACGCTCAGCAGGCCGAAGGGCATGCGAACGTAGCTGTGGGGTGGTCCCACGCAGCGCCCTACGGCCGAAGGCCATAGGCGCTCCTGGGACGCAGCTCGGTTGAGCCCTGGTACGTCGACGCAGACGTGCAGTTCTCCATCCTCGCCTGGATGTGGGGCCACGGCAGGTAAGCGGCAGCTGCCACGCATGACTCTGGACTCTTGTAGCTCTTGGATGTTCCTTGCGATGAACTCCTGAGGGTTTGGTCTCCTTTGACTTGTACCTTTCTGAGGGAAGCGTGCCTGAAAGCACCCCTCCAAGTGGTGCCCGAGCGCCTCCCCCGCGACCTTGGCAAGGTCGGTGGCTCTCCAAGAGAGAGCCCCGAGCCTTGCCTGAGGAGGGCACCGGGCACGCCTGCCTATGCGCGAGAGGGCGGCGCTCCCTGATCGGGCGCGAATCCTGACGCAATACCTCCGGAGGTGCCTGCTTCCTTGTGGCTCTGGCCAGGTGAGGTCTTCTTCTTCTTGAGGGTCGCCTCGGGAGGCCTCCCGCTCCTGCGACCTGGGTCTTTGATTGCTATGGCTTGGAACGCACGCTCGAGCGAGCACACTGCGTCCCTTTCTTCACAGGGTATGGCAATGACTCCACCGCTTCCTGGCATCTTGAGGACATTGTAACCATGGGGAGTCACTGCCATAAACTTGGCTAGGGCTGGGTACCTGAGGATGGCGTTGTGCGGCAGGCGGATGTGAGCGACGTCGAAGTCGATGAGCTCAGTGTGGTAGTTGTTACGTTGCCCGAAGGTGACCGGAAGGCGAACCTGCCCAATTGGAACAGTGGAACCATCGGTGACTCCTGAGAAAGGCTTGGTCGACTGAAGCTGGTCGTATGGCACTTGGAGATTGTCGAACGTCCCGACGGACAAGACGTTGAGTCCTGCTCCACCATCGACGAGGGTCCTGGTGACCTGCACGTTGCTGATGACTAGGGAGCAAAGCATCGGGAGGACTCCGGCCGTTGCCACACACTTGAGCTGGTCTGCGGAACTGAATGTGATCGCGCATGAAGACCACTTGAGAGGGCGCGTGGCCTCAAGCTTGGGAAGGACTGCATTCACCTCGTGAGCAAACTGCTTGAAGATGCGCTATGAGGTTGGGGCCTGGGCGCCGCCCAGGATGCAAGCAATTGCACACGGCTCTTGGAAGCCCCCATCCCCATCGTCTTGGTGTTGGTCTTGGTTCCTCCTCGGTGGAGGCGACAGAGGAGGGAGGCCTGTGTTGCCGTGGGGACGGTCCTCATGAGGCTGGTCCCTCCAGCCTCCCTCGCGAGGCTGGTCCTGCCAGTGGTCCTCGCGAGGGCGGTCACGCCATCCCTGGCGAAGGCCACGGTCTTCCCATCATCCACTGCCTCTTCCTCCTCCTCGGCCATAGCCCCTGTCGTTGCGCTCTGGGCGTCGGCCGATTCACCCATCTCGCACGGCTCTGAGCTCTTGACATTCATTGGTGTTGTGGGTGTGGAGGTCGTGGTACACGCAGTACCATCCGCCCTTAGATGACTCAGGCTAATCCCTGCCTCGCTTGGTGTCCGGTTCTGCTGCTAGCACGGCAGCCCCCTTGCGCTTCACGTCCTTGGCCTTGAGCTTCTTTTCTTCCGGGTCGGATGCCGGGAGCTCAAGGAGGGAGAGACGCCCTTCCTCAGCCCTGGCACACTTGGTTGCCAAGTTGAACAGCTCCAGGGATGTGCACAGGTCTTCATGGATTGCTAGCTCTTCCTTCATCTTGACGTCGCGCACGCCGTCGGAGAAGGCTGAGATGATGGCTTCTTCAGTCACCTTGGGGATCTTGAGGCAAGTGTACTTGAAGCGCTGGATGTACTTCTCCAGGGTTTCTCCTGGCTGTTGCTTGATGCGGCGCAGGTCGCTCGCGGCCGGGGGCCGGTTGCGAGTGCCCTGGAAGTTGGCGATGAAGCGGGTGCACATCTCGCTCCAGGAGGAGATCGTGTCGGGCGCCAGGTTCAGGAGCCAGGTGCGGGCGCCGTCCTTGAGTGCCATGGGGAACCAATTCGCCATGACCTTCTCGTCTCCATTGGAGGCTACGATGCCCAGCTCGTAGAGCTGTAGGAACTCCGCGGGGTCCGCTGTGCCATCGTAGCGGGGAGCGAGGTCAGGCTTGAACTTGCCTGGCCATGTGACGCCGTGCAGCTCGGGGGTGAAGGCGAGGCAGCCCGCTGTGGCCACCAGCGCCCTTTGCTGGTGTTGGACTCGTTCTTGCGGGTCACCACGCGCCGCCACTGGGAGCAGCGCGGGGTTTTGTCGTGGAGGCGTTGGGGCGCGCTCTTGGCGCGCCAGCGCTGGGAGCGCGCGAGCACCTTCCCGGGGACGTGGGATCTCTTGGCAGCTCCCTTCTTGGTGCGCTGGTGCCGGACGTGGAGGGTCTCGCCCTGGGGCTGCGCGCCTTGGAGCCAAGGCACCTTCTTGGGGAGGAGGAGGCGGAGGCGCCTCCTGATCCTCACCCCCTGCACGGGACGGAGGGCGAGGGAGCGAGAGGGACCGCAAGGGGGAGCCCCCTGCGGCACTGACGACCTCGGTGATGCAGGCGAGCTAGTCCTCGTAGAGGTCGTCGACGGGGCGGTAGTGCAGGAGCTCCCGCGCCAAGAGAAGTGAGGCGTGCACGTCCATGGGTGCGCGACTGGCGTGGGACGACGAGCCAGCTGGAGTCAGCGACGTGGTGGCGGTGCAGCCATCCCGCCGCACCGAGGGGTGCTGGGATGAGGCCTGCTGCTCGTTCCCCGTCGGGCCGGTGGCGGCGTTGGCGGAGGGAGACGGGGAACGACGAGGGGGGCCGCCGACGGGCGCCGTCTAGGCGACGCGAGCGGCGTGAGCAGCCCGGTGCTTGGCGCGAGCCCGACAAGCGTCAGCCATGGACACGACGGAAGATCACACGTGAACAGCGGAAGGAAGATTCCGGCGCACCCCTACCTGGCGTGCGAAAAGTCGGGTTTCGGGTTCCGGCAGACCCTTGAGGTTCGAACACTGGGGTGCGCGCGGAGATCTCTCCCCTACCGATCTACGCTCGATCCTCTCGTGCGAACTAAGATGAAAATGATGAAAAACACAAGAGACACAATGTTTATACTGGTTCGGGCCACCGTTGTGGTGTAATACCCTACTCCAGTGTGTGGTGTGGTGGATTGCCTCTGGGGCTGATGATGGATAGTACAAGGGAAGAACAGCCTCGCGAGAGGTGTTCTTGAGTTGGTGCGATGAATTGCTAGGGTGAGTTCAGTCGCCTCTCTCTCTCTCTCTCTCTGCTGGGGTTCTACCAGATCTCTCCGGGGGGTCTCCCTCTACTCTATGGTGGCTAGCTCTATTTATAGAGGCCCTGGGCCTCTCCCCAAATAATGAGCGGGAAGGGCGCCAACAATGGGCCATTTCGAAGGGAACATCTAGTACAAGTTATCCTCACCAAAGGTGGTCTTCGGCTGCCAAAAGCACTGGCGATGATGCCGTCTTGGGCTCCATGGTGACCTCCGTCCTACCATCCGGCTGGTCTTGGTCTTGTTGCACCGGAATGGTAACCTTTGCCTGATGCCTTGGCATGTGCTTTCCCCCTTTGCACCAAAGGGGAAACAAGGACACTCCGCAGGCCGGCGCCCGCCTGGCGCCCTCCTGGTCTCGATCGTCATGGCTTGCGTCACGGGTTCCTCACGAGGTACCCCTGCCTTGATCTCTCTGCCTCCTCGCGAGCCTGCCTGATGAGGCTGCCTCTGAGGAAGCTTCCTGTCGTCCGCCCCGCGAGGCTTGGCCCCTCGCGAGGGTCTTTGAGCTTGAGCTGATGAAGATGGGCCGCACTGGGCCCCCGCTTGAGCCACGCCGCAGGCCGCAGGCAGGCAAGTCTGGGGACCCCTGTTCCGAGAACACCGACAGAAATCACTCTATCTAGGAGAATCACTCCGTAGTTTAGTTGTGGATTGAAAATTTAGGGTTAGGTTTCCGCCGAAATCATCTTGGACCAACCGAGTTGTTGAAATCGGTTCCACCGATTTGGCTAAGGCCATTGCACATGTGATTCTCAGTCTGACCGAGAATTGCAAATCGGTGTGACCGAGTTCAATTCTTTGTGAAACCCTAGTAGTCTCGGTGCCACCGAACTGTGACTCGGTCTGACCGAGTTCACTAGTTTAGGTTCCAAAAGTTGCTTCGGTATCACCGAGTTTTCAAATCGGTAGATCCAAAATGCTTTCTGTGGAAAACTAAAACTAAGTTTTAACTCATTCTTTTGCAAAAACCTCTACACTTTGTGATGCTTATCCAATCTATCTCATCTATATCTATTCATAGGGTCTGTTGTCAGTGTTTGCATCATGTCAGATCAGAGTGACAGTCAGAACAAGTCTGAGGAGCAAGTTAACATGAGTGAGGGCACTAGTCCCTCTAGTAGCTTTGATGAGGGAAGCAGGAGTACACCCAACAACTTGCCTAAGGCAGCCACCAGTACCAGAAAGAAGAGAACCTCAGATTCTAAGGATGAGGACTATGTGGCTGTTGAGGAAGAGGCCACCTCAAAGAGGAAAGTTTTGAAAAAGGAATATGGCACAACTGCTGCCACTAAGCCAGGAATGAAGACAAAGACTCCTGCCAAGAGAGTTCCTATGTCAAAGGCCAGAACATCCACTCAAGAAACTTTGGGATCTGCACCCAAAGAACAGGTTGAGGCAGAGAAGAAAAGGAAGGAAAGGGTCAAGAATACCACTGCCAGAGTGCTTGGCAGATCATCAATTATGAGAGATTCTGAAGAAGAAGAGGATGCAGCACCAGCACCCAAAGCTCAAAAGCTTATGGGAGATGCATTTAAGGCAGGGGCTGCTCCATCTAAGCCCAAAACTGCTCCTAAGATTGCTGCTCCAGCTCCAAAGCCAAAATCCAAGAGGAGCACCAGGAAAATCCCTGCTGAGGAGAAGAACAAGGCCCCAGTGCCTCAAGCTACTGAAGAAGATGATGATGATGATTTTGTTGTTTTGAGGAAGTTGAAGCCCAAGATCCCTGATCACAATGATGCACACCCAGTTGCAGAGAATATGAAAATCATGAAGGATTCAGGATTGAGGCTATGGAGAGAGTGTGATCCATATGCCACCAGGAGAAGGACTGCTGTGGACTACAGATTCCACACTAAGGAACAGCAGGACTTCTATGAGAAAGTGTTGCTTGACAAGAAGCCCATAGTGTGTGACATGAGATGGGTTGATTTGAAATTCATTGAGGAAAATGAGGATCACATCCCTGGTGTATATGACAGCTTCAAGGCATGTGGAGTTGACGAGTTTGTGGCTCAGAAGCTCACAAAGTGGAATGATGAGCTTATTATGCAGTTCTACTCCACAACTCATTTCTATCCAGATGGAAGGATTGTCTGGATGTCTGAAGGTACTAGGTACCAGTCAACAGTTGAAGAATGGGCAAAATTGATCAATGCTCCTGAGGATAATGAAGATGACTTGGATGTCTACGCCAAGAAGAAGAAGGATCACAACACCATGGCACATATGTACAGAGAGATCCTAGATGCTGATCTTGAGACACACAAATTTGGATCAGTACATTACCTTCTGTCAGGTTTGCCAACAATCAACTGGATCCTTAGGCACACTCTATTGCCAAAGTCAAGTGATCACAAGATGATCAGAGGCCATGCAATTAACCTGCTTCACATATTTGATGTGCCTCAAAAGTTCAAAGTCATGAGCCTAATTGTGGAAACCATAAAGAGAACAGCTGCAGATCAGAAGAGAAGTTGTGGGTATGCCCCCACAGATCCAGGAGCTAATCAACTCCAAGATGGGGACTGGCACATATCTCTTGGACAAGGAACATATGCTCATCTACCCAGACTTTGAGGACAACACTGTAGTGATGGATGAGAATGACCCATCTTTTGTGCAAGCACAAGCAAAGAGGGAGAAGGCAAGGACTGAAAAGGCTGCAAAGATGCCAACCATTGATGAGGCATCTCAGTATCTTCTGGAGAGAAAGCAAGATCAGCTTGGCTACTTGATTGCCTCCACTCTGAGGATTGAGAAGGGATTGGCCACCCTGACTCAAAACCAGGAGAGCTTGGAGAGGATCATGGAGCAGAAGTTCTATGATTTAGATGTGAAGGTCATTGAGATACAATCAGTTGTTGAGCAACTTCAGGATGAAGTGCAGGAGAAGAAGGGCAAGTATACCACTGATGCTTTTGCTAGAGTGCCCAGAGGATAGAGATCTACTGCAGTGCTAGTTACAGACACCAGAGCAACTTCATATGCACCAGCTACAGCTTCAGTACCACCAGCCCCAGCACCCACTCCACCAGCTCCATCTAGATCAACTGATGCCTTCGTCCTTGGAGTTTTATCTACACCACCACCTGAAGACCAAGCCTAAGAGTCGATCTAGCACTATGCATGTTTTATGAACTTTTTGGTAACTTGTTTCCAAAGGGGGAGAAAATGTATAGATCATAGGCTTCGAGAGAGAGTGTTGCTTTTTGTTCTCTCTTATTGTTTGGTGGTTGAACTTTGTTATTTGCTTGTTTGAGATACTTTATGCTTTTGTGTGATACTTGGATGATCATGTGTTTGATCATATGCTTGTTGGATGACATTATCCTTGTATATCCCCATATGATCATTCACTTTGCTTGGTGATGAGTGCATGTATTTAATTATTATCATTTTGAGCGCTCCACCAAGATGTATGTGACATGGAAGAGTAACCCATGATCCTAACTCATTGTGCATTTGCAGTCCAAAGCAAATATTAAACTATGCACAAATTTAGGGGGAGCTCTCGCTTTTCACATACTTCTCAAAGCGACAATGTTTTTCACTCTTATTATCATTTGTCAAAGCTTTGATCTATATGTTGTCATCAATTACCAAAAAGGGGGAGATTGAAAGTGCAACTATCCCTAGGTGGTTTTGGTAATTCCTAAAAACATATAGCTCATTGAGCCAATGCCGTTTCAAGATTAATATCTCAGGAAAGCTCAATGATTGGCATGGCATGGATGAGAAAAGTGGACCCCTCAAAATGCTAAGGACAAAAGGATTGGCTCAAGCTCAAAGCTCAAGACTCTACATTTTCTATTTTAGTGATCCAAAATCACATTGAGTCTATAGGAAAAGACAATACTATCAAGGAGGGATGAGGTGTTGCTTAATGAGACTCTTTCTCAAAGTACTTAGCAATATGCTCCAAATCCCTCAACTACTTTCTCACATCCACATATGACCTAAACCAAAAGTCAAACTCAACCCCACCGATTCTTTCTATCCGGCGCCACCGAGTTCAGATGTCATAGCCACTGCCACAAACCCTAGGCAAATCGGTCTCACCAATAGGGATCTCGGTCTCACCGAGATGGGATTGTAATCTCTCTGTTTCCCTTTGTAACGTTTAGTTCCCATCGGGATGAGTGATCGGTCCCACCAAGATTGCAATGTAAACTCTCTGCTTCCCTTTCATAACATTTCGGTCTCACCGAAATGAGCGAATCGGTCCCACCGAGTTTACCTGACCAACTCTCTGGTTAGCTTATTACCAAAATCGATCTCACCGAGTTTGTGTAATCGGTCTCACCGAGATTACGTTATGCCCTAACCCTAACCATATCGGTCCCACCGAAAATCCTAACGGTCACTAGATTTGCTGAATCGGTCTGACCGAGTTTATCAATTCGGTCCCACCGAGATTGGCAAGTTGTGTGTAACGGTTAGATTTTGTGTGGAGGCTATATATACCCCTCCACCTCCTCTTCATTTATGGAGAGAGCCATCAGAACGAACCTACACTTCCAACTTACTTTTTCTGAGAGAGAACCACCTACACTTGTGTTGAGGCCAAGATATTCCATTCCTACATATGAATCTTGATCTCTAGCCTTCCCCAAGTTGCTTTCCACTCAAATCTTCTTTCCACCAAATCCATATCCTGTGAGAGAGAGCTGAGTGTTGGGGAGACTATCATTTGAAGCACAAGAGCAAGGAGTTCATCATCAACACACCATTTGTTACTTCTTGGAGAGTGGTGTCTCCTAGATTGGCTAGGTGTCACTTGGGAGCCTCCGACAAGATCGTGGAGTTGAACCAAGGTTTTTGTAAGGGCAAGGAGATCCCCTACTTCGTGAAGATCTACCGCTAGTGAGGCAAGTCCTTCGTGGGCGACGACCATGGTGGGATAGACAAGGTTGCTTCTTCGTGGACCCTTCGTGGGTGGAGCCCTCCGTGGACTCGTGCAGCCGTTACCCTTCGTGGGTTGAAGTCTCCATCAACATGGATGTACGATAGCACCACCTATCGGAACCACGACAAAAACATCCGTGCCTCTTATTGCATTTGAATCCTCCAAACCCTTCCCTTTACATTCTTGCAATTTGCATGCTTGCTTGAATTGTGTTAAGATTGCTTGACTTGTCCATAGTTGCTAAAATCTGGCAAGAACTAAAATTGGGAAAAGGATAAGTTTTATTTGGTCAAGTAGTCTAATCACCCCCTCTAGACATACTTTCGATCCTACACTTGTAGATTTTTGCAATAAGTATGTGAGTTCTTTATGACTAATGTTGAGTCCATGGATTATACGCACTCTCACCTTTCCATCATTGCTAGCCTCTTCGATACCGTGCATTGCCCTTTCTCACCTCGAGAGTCAGTGCAAACTTCGCCGGTGCATCCAAACCCCGTGATATGATACGCTCTATCACACATAAGCCTACTTATATCTTCCTCAAAACAGCCATGATACCTACCTATTATGGCATTTCCATAGCCATTCCGAGATATATTGCCCTGCAACTTCCATCATCATCGTATACATGACTTGAGCATTCATTGTCATATTGCTTTGCATTATCATAAGATAGCTAGCATGATGTTTTCCTGGCTTGTCCGTTTTTTGATGTCATTGCTATGCTAGATCATTGCACATCCCGGTACACCGCCAGAGGCATTCATTTAGAGTCATACTTTGTTCTAGACATCGAGTTGTAAGTAAATAAAAGTGTGATGAACATCATTATTAGATCATTTCCCCAGTGAGGAAAGGATGATGGTGTAGCGACCCAACCTCAGATGGTCAAGTCTTTGTGTTCAGTGTCATCCCTGGATCGGTAATGCTGACACACACACAGTACTCGAAGGATTTATAACAGAGTAGCAATCACACACTTATTACATCGAATGTCTCAAAAGAGAACTTATTACAATAAATATGGCTTAAGTCCATCTAAATAAGATAACAGCGGAAGGCTTGGAAGATAAAGTGAGTCCATCAACTCCAACGGCATAGCTGAGTGCAAAACAAACGACCTATGGCACCTTACTCGTTGTCTGAAAAGTATGCAACATGATATGTTGCAGCCCGAAACGGGTCAGCACATGGAATATGCTGGCAATATAACACAGTAGAGCAATGAACAGATAAATGCTATCACTATATGCATATATGGCTGGTGGAGGCTCTATGGTTATATTGTTTTGCGAAAAGCCAATTTTTCCCTACAATAAAGGAATATGTTTTATTTAACTATCAAGGTAGTTGAAACATCATTGAGAAGGTTCCTCCAACTCAATCCCAATTAAAGTAGTCATTAACACCCATCAAATTAATTTAGAGTGATGAGATCAAATCAATAATTCAAGTACCAAATACTCAAGATGTCCATAACCGAGGACACTGCTAACCATGATTAGTTTATACACTCTACAGAGGTTTGCCCACTTTTCCCCACTAGACTCCATCTCCTCCGTTGGATTTCTCGCACTACAAGGTGTTTGAGAAACGGATGACCGAGACACAGTCTTTCAGAAGCATTAACTCTTTACCCTGGGTAGACAGTTACACCTACTTTCCCCTACATCTACTAGCCCACAACTGAAAGAGGTCACGCAACATACTCAACTATGCCAGAGCCCATAATGGCTTGTGGCTGCACACAGAAGTTTCGAGCATGAATAATCTTATGATCCCTTTAAGCCTGGGTGGCGGACCGTAGGATGATCACACGGGTACTCCGGGATATCCTAGGACAACACTGGATTCTCCAGATGCCCACAAGCAATCCACCCAGATGTGTATTAAAGTTTCCACCTTAAGTTGAACCATTAATTAACAACTCACATCTTTCATGCTTACACTCAAACCCAAACCATGTCTATGGGCATAAAATGGCAATATAAGCATAGCGTAGAAGTAACTCCCAAGGATTTGGTAATAAAACTGGTAATAGGTTCTACCTCATCATCTACTTCCCAGACCCACATGTTAAGAGATCCTACTCATGTAATGTACGAGGGTTGAAACTAATGCATAAAAACTAGGTAATAAAGGGGTATGATGAAAGTGTTACTTGCCTTGCTGACGATCCGCAAAACCTAGATACTCGTAGTAGCACGCTTCGCACTCCGGTAATTCTATCTCAAACAAAAAATAGCATACATAAGCACTCAAGCATAGATGCACGGGTAAAACTCAAATAACAATATCTAACCAGAAAGTTCAACTGAAGAACTCCGGTTTTCAAAAAGAATCAAATCAAACGGAGCAACGAAACACAAACTATGAAATAAACAAGATCCGTTTACTAATCTGGACTAAAGTCAAATTTTAGAATACCAAAAGCTTGTTCAAGTTGGTTAAACCGAAAGAGGACTACGAGACGAAGATCTAGGCGCTTGTTTCACCTGATTTGGATAAACGAGAGAAAAGATAAACTAAAACGAAGATTAGGGTAGAAATCTCGATCGAAAATAATCGCGGAAAAACCCTGGAAAATAAAGCGAGACGAATAGGCTAACGAACAAACGTTCGCTGTCCGCGGATAACTGACGAATAGAGTTCATTAAAACGATCATACGGACGAATGTCCGCTAAATAACTAAACCGAAAAAACCAAACCGATCTAATAAAAAAAGGAATCTAGGGTTTACTAAAAAAACCGATCGATTTTCTGAGAAAAAACCGAGACAGCGGCCGCGACAGTTTCTACCTCCGGCGAGTGACGGTGGTGGCGGGATTAGCGGCGGCTTCGGTAGGCGGGCGATCGGCGACGACATCGGGCGGCAGCGTCGCGAAGTGGCGGCTGCGGCTGCGGGATCGAGGCGGCGGTTCTAGGGTTTCGGGGCGGGGCTGGAGGCGCTGCGGGCTTCGGGCCTCACCCTTTAAAGGTCGGTCTGGTGGTGTCCGGGTCGGGCACAGCCTGGTTTGTTCGGTGCATTTTTTAAATAATCCTGATGTGGAAAAACAAATAAAAGAAATACTAAACATAGTCCAAAAATCCTAAAATAAATTTTCACGGTCCTCTAATAATATTGCGGACAAACTGAACATTTATTTGGGCCTCTAATGCAATTGTGAAAAACGCATGTTTTTCCTAATTCAAATAAAATAGCAATAAAAGTCCAAAAGAAAAGTATTTATTTGATTTTAATATTTTCCTCCAATATTCCCTTTATTTTGGAGAAGTCATATTATCTCCTCGTTTATATTTTAATATGAAATATTTTCGGAGAGAAAAATAATTAAAAACCAAAGTGATCCTTGTTTCGATATTTGATAAAATTCAAATATGAAAAATGTGAAATCCCCAACTCTCTCCATGGGTCCTTGAGTTGCTTAGAATTTCGAGGATTGCAAAGCAACAATGCAGTAAAAATATGATATGCATGAATGACCTATGTATAACATTCCAAATTGAAAATTTGGGATGTTACAAACCTACCCCCTTAAGATGAATCTCGTCCTCGAGATTCGGGTTGGCCAGAAAATAGGTGTGGTTGGTCTTTGCGTAGATCATCCTCTCGTTCCCAGGTGGCTTCATCGTCGGTATGGTGGCTCCACTGAACTCTGCAAAACTTGGTAACCTTGCTGCGAGTAACTCGGCTGGCAACCTCGAGAATCTTAACAGGTTTCTCCTCATATGTCAAATCACTATCCAACTGAATTGCTTCCAGGGGCACTGTATCTCTCAGGGGTATATCGGCCATCTCTGCATGGCACTTCTTCAACTGGGAAATGTGAAACGCATCATGAACTCCTGACAGTCCCTCGGATAACTCCAACTTGTAGGCAACCTCTCCCATGCATTCCAAAACACGGTACGGTCCTACAACTATCGGGGCTAACTTTCCCTTAACTCCAAAATGTTTAACTCCTCGCAGTGGTGACACACGGAGATATGCTCTGTCTTCGATTTCATAGACTACCTCCTTGCGTTTTGAATCTGCATAACTCTTCTGTCTGGATTGAGCTACCTTCACTCTATCTCGAATCAGCTTAACCTTCTCTTCGGACTCCTTAATCAAATCCGGTCCAAAAAACTAGTGGTTTCCAACTTCATCCCACATCAACGGTGTTCTGCACCTCCTTCCATACAAGGCTTCGAAAGGTGCCATCTTCAAACTGGCCTGGTAGCTGTTATTGTATGAGAACTCTGCATAGGGCAAATTATCATCCCAACTAGATCCATAATCCAGCGCACAAGCTCTCAACATGTCCTCCAGAATCTGATTGACTCTCTTGGTCTGTCCATCTGTCTGTGGATGAAAAGTTGTACTGAACTCTAGCCTGGTACCCAAAGTCTGGTACAGCTAGTGCCAAAACTTTGAAGTAAATTGCGTTCCTCTATCTGATACGATGGTCCTCGGAACTCCATCTAGACATACGATCCTGGTCATATATATCTTGGCCAACTTCGCACTGGTATAAGTGGTCTTCACGGGGATAAAGTGAGCTACTTTGGTCAAGCGATCCACTACTAGCCAGATAGAATCATAACCCGCTCGGGTCCTGGATAATCTGATGATAAAATCCATGCCAACCTTGTCCCACTTCCATTCGGGTATCGGCATAGGCTGCAGTAATCCTGCTGGCTTCTCATGTTCTACCTTCACTCTCTAACATACATCACATACGGCTACATACTCAGCAATATCCTTCTTCATTCCAGTCCACCAGAAACGCTCCTTCAAATCCAAATACATCTTGGTGTTTCCGGGGTGTATTGAGTATGGTGAGTCATGTGCCTCCTATAGTGTTAACTTCCTGATATCTGCATTATTGGGCACATAAACACGGTCCTCGAACCACAAGGTACCGTGCTCATCCTCACGAAAACCTTTGGCTTTTCCTTCACTCATCTTCTCCTTTATCTCCGCAATTTCCTTGTCATCCTTCTGTGCTTCACGAATCTTTCCCAACAATGTAGATTGAACTTCCATCTCTGCAACAAAACCTCTAGGAACAATCTCCAAACATAGTTCCCTAAGATCGTCGGCTAATTCCTTTGGCGAACCTCATGTTACTAAGGTATTGGCATAACTCTTCCGGCTCAAAGCGTCTGCTACGACATTGGCCTTTCCTGGATGATAGTGCAGCTTCATATCATAATCCTTTATAAGCTCCAACCATCTCCTCTGCCTGAGGTTCAGCTCCTTCTGAGTAAAAATGTACTTCAAACTCTTGTGATCCGTGTACACATCACAACGGTTTCCAATAAGAAAATGTCTCCAGGTCTTGAGCGCATGCACTACAGCTGCTAACTCCAAATCATGGGTGGCATAGTTCAACTCATGTGGTCGAAGTTAACGTGAGGCATACGAAACAACTCTTCCGTCTTGCATAAGTACTCCTCTAAGACCTAAGCGAGAGGCGTCGCAATACACTTAAAAATCCTTGCGTATCTGGCAGAATCAGCACTGGGGCCGTAGTCAAACGTTTCTTCAACTCCTGGAAACTTGCTTCACATTCTTCAGTCCAATGGAACTTGGTGTCCTTCTTCAACAACGCCATCATGGGCTTCGCAATCTTAGAAAAATTCTCAACGAATCTCCGGTAATATCCCGCGAGTCCAAGAAAACTGCGAATCTCTCCAACTGAGGTGGGTGCCAACCACTCAGTGACTAACTGAACCTTGGTAGGGTCTACTTCTATACCCTCTCCTAATATAACATGTCCATGGAATCCAACTTCCTTCAACCAAAACTCACATTTGCTGAACTTGGCGTATAACTGGTGTTCCCTGAGCTTCTCGAGAACTAAGCGCAAATGCTCCTTATGCTCCTCTTCATTCTTCGAGTACACCAAAATGTCATCAATGAACACCACGACAAATTTATCCAAGAACTCCATGAACACCTTGTTCATCATACTCATGAAATAGGCAGGGGCGTTAGTCAATCCGAATGACATAACCGTATACTCATACAGCCCGTACCTGGTGGTGAAAGCTGTCTTAGGTATATCTTATTCTCAAATCTTCAGCTGGTGGTATCTTGATCGAAGATCGATCTTGGAAAAGACTTTTGCTCCTTGCAGCTGGTCAAACAGATCATTGATCATCGGTAGTGGGTACTTGTTCTTGATCGTTACTTCATTCAATGCCCGATAATCAACAACCATCCTCGGAGACTTATCCTTCTTCTCAACCACGAGCACTGGGCTCCCCATGGTGACGAACTTCGTCGAATGTAATCTTTCTCTAATAACTCCTTAATCTATTTCTTAATCTCCTCCAGATCATTTGCGGGCATCCGGTATGGTCTCTTCGATATTGGTCCGGTGCCTAGCACTTGGTCTATCAAAAACTCAATATCTCGATCTGGTGGCATACCTGGTAACTCCTTTGGAAATACATCTGGGTAATCCTTCACTACGGGCACTTCTTCCTAAACAACTCTCGTAAGAGAATTTACTTGGGACCTCTTAGGAGTATACCTGGATACATACTTAATCCTTTTTCCCTCCGGGGTGGTGAGTAGAATTGACTTACTGGTGCAATCGATGTTTCCTCCATACATCGATAGCCAATCCATACCGAGTATCACATCCAATCCTTGGGATTCCAAAATTATCAAGTCTGAGGGGAAAACATGCCTACCTATGGTCAATGGCATCTGAAAACATCCCTGACTTGCCATATACTCCGCTCCGGGTGAGCTTACTAACATAGGTGTCCTAAGTAGTTTAGTGGGCAACTTATATTTATCCATGAATCCCCTCGAAATGTATGAATGTAATGCACCAGCATCAAAAAGAACTACTACAATAAATGACTTAACCAAAAACTTACCGATAACTGCATCTGGCTGCTCCTCCACCTCCTCCACGTTCACGTGGTTCACTTGTCCCTTGTTGAAAGGGCTGGGCTTCTTCCTAGAGCTTCAATTGCCATTTCCATTCTTTGCTTCAGAACACTCAATGGCGTAGTGTCCAGTCTTCCCGCACTTGAAACAAGTGATGTGACTTAAATCCTTCTTGGCGAGCGTGCTTGGGTTAGAGCAGTTCTGATTGCTGCCTACTCCACTCCCATTTCCATTCCTAGGGCCATGGTGGTTATGCGGAATTCATGCATTGCGGTTACGGCCTCCATGGTTATGGCTAAATCCTCCCGGGTTCGGGGTGAAACGGGGTTTCTGCTGAGCTCCTGAATTGTACTTTCCTTGCCCATACTTCCTTTTGCGGCTCTTAATCTGCTGCTGCTTCCCTTCAATCATAAGAGCCTTATCTACCAACTCCTGGTAGTTGTTGAATGTTGCCACCATCAACTGTATACTCATCTCATCGTTCAGCCCTTCCATAAACTTCTCTTGTTTCGCGACATCGGTGGCCACGTCATCTGGGGCATAACGAGCCAGCTTGCTAAACTCCTCCACGTACCGCCCTACAGTACGGTTGCCCTGGCATAAGTTCTGAAACACACGATTCTTCATACTCATAGCTCTAGTTGAGACATGAGCAGTGCGGAATGCTTGCTGAAACTGCTCCCAAGTAACATTGGCTATGGGGAAAGTGGCTGTGTAATTTTCCCACCATGCGGCTGCGGGTCCATCTAATTGGTGTGGAGAAAAACACACCTTCTCAGCATCTGTGCAACCGGCAGTGGTTAACTCCCTTCCAATCCTGCATAGCCAGTCATCCTCAACTATGGGATTGGTGCTACTGGAAAACACCGGTGGTTGTAACCTCAGAAAACAGGCTAAGTTGTCAACTGGAGGAGGTGGTGGTGGGTTGTTGTCATTGTTGTTGTTGTTGTTTCCCTGATTCTGAACTAGCAACTGTATTAGTGTATTCTACTGCTGGATCAACTGAGTGAACTCCGGTGGAAAAGCAAATCCGGTGTCACGTCTCGGAGGCATCTGATGGGTTTAGAGGGGAGAGATTAGAATAGACGGACGTCTAATGAGAAAGCACTACCCATATGCACATGACACAAAACACAATAGATATCACACCAAAACAATATCAAGCAAGGGCATACATTTGAGATCATAACAGTGCTTGGAATACTAATATATACATGGGGGGAAATACTGCTAATCATATGGTGGTCATCTGGAAATTTTGATCGGTGGAAGACTCCATGATATCTACTCCAACTTCATCTTCATAATCATCATCACTGGGGTCGGAGTCGGTGTCATTGATGATGATGTAGTCTTCAGAACGAATCTCCTTTGGTTCGTTGTCTTCTCCTCCTAGCATGGGGTCTCCCATGAAAACTCCTAGCTTCCTTGTCAGGTTGTCATTCATCTCCACTAGTACAGTGATTTCCTCCTTGTATCCGTCGTGTGTAGAGTTGAGTTCCTCTTCTAGCTCTGTGATCCTGGTCATTGCCTTCTTCAGATCTATCATGCTTGCGCACAGCTAGTTCTCCTGGCGACGAATGTGATGATTTAACTCCTGGATGAAGGCTGTAATGGACCTGTCCCTCCTGGTGTTGACTATCTCCCATTGCTCATCTAGGCGCCCACATATTTGGTAGATAGTATGCTTAAGCTCCTTGTGATAAACTTCACCGATGCGCCCCATGGCAATGTGGGCTGCCATGCTCTTGCCTAGACTCCAGGTTGGTGCATCAAAGGAAAACTCTATGGGCTTAGTGACTGGCGAGAATGTCCTTCTTGGAACTTGAACTCGAATCAACCATCGCTCCTCTTCTGGTAGTGTGGCGGTGTAGGTCCCGGTGAAGCTTGGTATTCCGATGTTCAGATACCTAGTGACTTCCTTCAAGTGTCGTCCAAAGGGTGTATCTTCATCCGACTGTGTAAACTTGTTCCTTGAGTCCGCCATCCTAAGGAGTAGAAAATGGAGAGGAGTCAGAAATGAGTAGAGAAGAGTGACCTATGGCTCATCTTAGTGGTCGTGTCCTACATTTAACGTGTGCTCTGATACCATCTTGTAGCGACCCGACCTCAG
Organism: Triticum aestivum; assembly: GCF_018294505.1. NCBI lineage: Eukaryota > Viridiplantae > Streptophyta > Magnoliopsida > Poales > Poaceae > Triticum > Triticum aestivum. Next base: position 295,145,063 of record NC_057794.1, on the reverse strand, counting down.
ACGGTCAAGTCTCTGTGTTCAGTGTCATCCCTGGATCGGTAATGCTGACACACACAATACTCGAAGGATTTGTAACAGAGTAGCAATCGCACACTTATTACATCGAATGTCTCAAAAAAGAACTTATTACAATAAATATGGCTTAAGGCCGTCTAAATAAGATAACAGTGGAAGGCTTGGAAGATAAAGTGAGTACATCAACTCCAATGGCATAGCTGAGTGCATGACAAACAACCTATAGCACCTTACTCGTCATCTGAAAAGTCTGCAACATGATATGTTGTAGCCCGAAACGGGTCAGCACATGGAATATGCTGGCAATATAACACAGTAGAGCAATGACCAGATAAATGATATCACTACATGCATATATGGCTGGTGGAGGCTCTATGGTTATATTGTTTTGCGAAAAGCCAATTTTTCCCCACAACAAAGGAATATGTTTTATTTAACTATCAAGGTAGTTGAAACATCATTGAGAAGGTTCCTACAACTCAATCCCAATTAAAGTAGTCATTAACGCCTGTCAAATTAATTTAGAGTGATGAGATCAAATCAATAATTCAAGTACGAGATACTCAAGATGTCCATAATCGGGGACACGACTAACCATATATACACTCTGCAGAGGTTTGCGCACTTTTCCCCACAAGACTCGATCTCCTCCGTTGGATTTCTCGCACTACAAGGTGTTTGAGAAACGGATGAATGAGACACGGTCTTTCAGAAGCATTAACTCTTTACCCTGGGTGGACAGTTACACCTACTTTCCCATACATCTGCTAGCCCACCACTGAAAGAGGTCACGCAAGATACTCAACTATGCCAGAGCCCATAATGGCTTGTGGCTGCACACGAAAGTTTCTAGCATGAATAATCTTACGATCCCTTTGAGCCTGGGTGGCGGACCGTAGGATGATCACACGGGTACTCTGGGATATCCTAGGACAACACTGGATTCTCTAGGTGCCCACAAGCAATCCACCCAGATGTGTATTAAAGTTGCCACCTTAAGTTGAACCATTAATTAACAACTCACATCTTTCATGGTTACACTCAAACCTAAACCACGTCTACGGGCATAACATGGCAATATAAGCATAGCGTAGAAGTAACTCCCAAGGGTTTGATAATAAAACTGGTAATAGGTTCTACCTCATCATCTACTTCTCAGACCCACATGTTAAGAGATCCTACTGATGCAATGTGTGAGGGTTGAAACTAATGCATAAAAACTGGGTAATAAAATGGTATGATCAAAGTGCTACTTACCTTGCTGACGATCCGCAAAACCTAGAGACTCGTAGTAGCATGCTTCGCACTCCGGGAATTCTATCGCAAACAAAAAATAGCATACATAAGAACACAAGCAAAGATGCATGGGTAAAACTCAAATAACAAGATCTAACCAGAAAGTTCAACTGAAGAACTCCGGTTTGCAAAAAGAATCAAATCAAACGGAGCAACGAAACTCAAACTATGAAAGAAACAAGATCCGTTTACTAATTTGGACTAAAGTCAAATTTTGCAGTACCAAAATCTTGTTCAAGTTGGTTCAACAGAAAAAGGACTTTGAGACAAAGATCTAGGTGCTTGTTTCACCTGATTTGGATAAACGAGCGAAAAGATAAACTAAAACGAAGATTAGGGCAAAAATCACGATCGAAAATAATCATGAAAAAACCCTAGAAAATAAAACGAGACGAACAGGCTAACAAACGAACGTTCGCTGTCTGTGGCTAACTGACAAATAGTGTTCGTTAAAACAAACGTACGGACGAATGTCCGCTAAATAACTAAACCGAAAAAACCGAACCGATCTAATAAAAAACGAATCTAGGGTTTACTAAAAAACCGATCGGTTTTCTGAGAAAAAACCGAGGCGGCGGCGGCGATGGTTTCTACCTCAGGCGAGTGGCAGCGGCGGCGGGATCGGCAGCGGCTCCGGCGGGCGGGCGGTTGGCGGCGGTGTCGCGAAGTGGCCGCGATGGCGGTGGGATCGAGGCGGCGGCGCTAGGGTTTCGGGGCGGGGCTGGCGGCACTGCGGGCTTCAAGCCGCGCCCTTTAAATGTCAGTCGGGCGGTGTCCGGGTCGAGCACGGCCTGGTTAGGTCGTTGCATTTTTTTTAAATAATCCTGACGCGGAAAGAGAAATAAAAGAAATACTAAACGGAGTCCAAAAATACTAAAATAAATTCTCACGGTCCTCTAATAATATTGCGGACAAAGTGAACATTTATTTGGGTCTCTAATGCAATTTTGAAAAACGCATATTTTCCTAATTCAAATAAAAACGCATATTTGGATCCAAAAGAAAAATATTTATTTGATTTTAATATTTTCCTCCAATATTCCCTTTATTTTGGAGAAGTCATATTATCTCCTCTCTTATATTTTAATATGAAATATTTTCGGAGAGAAAAATAATTAAAAACCAAAGTGATCCTTGTTTTGATATTTGATAAAATTCAAATATGAAAAACGTGAAATCCCCAACTCTCTCTATGTGTCCTTGAGTTGCTTAGAATTTCGAGGATCGCAAAGCAACAATGCAGTAAAAATATGATATGCATGAATGACATATGTATAACATTTCAAACTGAAAATTTGGGATGTTACAGATAGAGACTATGATTCCCCCACAAGTCGGGATGAGACTCTGGACTTTAAAAAATAAATAAAAGAGGCCAAAGAAGCCCAAATAAAAAAAGAGGCCAAAGAAGCCCACAAAAAAACAAAAAAAATGAGAGAAAAAGAGAGAAGGGTCGATGCTACTATCCTTTTACCACACTTGTGCTTCAGAGTAGCACCATGTTCTTCATATAGAGAGTCTCTTGAGTTATCACTTTCATATACTAGTTGGAATTTTCATTATAGAACTTTGCTTGTATATTCCTATGATGGGCTTCCTAAAATGCCCTAGGTCTTCATGAGCAAGCAAATTGGATGCACACCCACTTAGTTTCCAGTTTGAGCTTTCATACACTTATAGCTCTTAGTGCATCTGTTGCATGGCAATCCCTACTCCTCGCATTGACATCAATTGATGGGCATCTCCATAGCCTGTTGATTAGCCGCGTCGATGTGAGACTTTCTCCTTTTTTGTCTTCTCCACACAACCTCCATCATCATATTCTATTCCACCTATAGTGCTATGTCCATGGCTCGCGCTCATGTATTGCGTGAAAGTTGAAAATGTTTGAAAATGCTAAGTATGAAACAATTTCTTGGCTTGTCATCGGGGTTGTGCATGATGGAAGCATTTTGTGTGACGAAAATGAAGCATGGCCGAACTATATGATTTTGTAGGGATGAGCTTTCTTTGTCTATGTTATTTTGAGAGGACATAATTGCTTGGTTGGTATGCTTGAAGTATTATTGTCTTAATGTCAAATGATAGACTATTGCTTTGAATCACTCGTGTCTTAATATTCATGCCATGATTAGATTACATGATCAAGATTATGCTAGGTAGCATTCCACATCAAAAATTATCTTTTTTTATCATTTACCTACTCGAGGACGAGTAGGAATTAAGCTTGGGGATGCTGATACGTCTCCATCGTATCTATAATTTTTTATTGTTCCATGCCAATATTATACAACTTTCATATACTTTTGGCAACTATTTATACTATTTTTCGGGACTGGCATATTGATCCAGTGCCCAGTGCCAATTCCTGTTTGTTGCATGTTTTTTGTTTCGTAGAAAATCCATATCATACGGAGTCCAAACGGGATAAAAACAGACGGAGATTTTTTTTTGGAATATATGTGATTTTTGGGAAGAAGAATCAACGCGAGACGATGCCCGAGGGAGCCACGAGGCAGGGGGTGCGCCCCAGGTGTTCAGGCGCGCCCTGGGCCCTCGTGGCCACCCCGTAAGGTGGTTGGTGCCCTTCTTTCACCACAAGAAAGCCAATATCCGGATAGAAATCGCGTTAAAATTTCAGCCCAATTGGAGTTACGTATCTCTAGGAATATAAGAAACGGCGAAAGGCCAAAATCTGGAATGCAGAAAAAAGAGAGAGACAGATCCAATCTTGGAGGGGCTCTCGCCCCTCCGCTTCCATGGAGGCGATGGACCAGAGGGGAAACCCTTTTCCCATCTAGGGAGAAGGTCAAGGAAGAAGAAGAAGAAGGGGGCCCTCTCCCCCTCTCTTCTGGTGGCGCCGGAACGCCGCTGGGGCCATCATCGTCACCGCGATCTACACCAACACCTCCGTCATCTTCACCAACATCTGCATCACCTTCCCCCATCTATCTATAGTGGTCCACTCACCCGCAACCTGCCGTACCGTCTACTTGAACATGGTGCTTTATGCTTCATATTATTATCCAATGATGTGTTGCCATCCTATGATGTCTGAGTAGATTTTCGTTGTCCTATCGGTAATTGGGGAATTGCTATGATTGGTTTAATTTGCTTGTGGTTATGTGCTGTCCTTTGGTGCCCATTATATGAGCGCGCGCGTGGATCACACCATAGGGTTAGTTGTATGTTAATAGGACTATGTATTGGAGGGCAAGAGTGACAGAAGCTTCAACCAAGCATAGAAATTGATGCATACGGGATTGAAGGGGACCATTATATCTTAATGCTATGGTTGGGTTTTACCTTAATGAACGTTAGTAGTTGCGGATGCTTGCAAATAGTTCCAATCATAAGTGCATAGAATTCCAAGTCAGGGATGACATGCTAGCAGTGGCCTCTCCCACATAAAACTTGCTATCGGTCTAGTAAAGTAGTCAATTGCTTAGGGACAATTTCGCAACTCCTACCACCACTTTTCCACACTCGGGGCAGTCAGGGGAAGCAGGCGGCGAGTTCCTGATCGTGGAGAGGGGCGGCGGCGACGCCCCCATGCCGGACGCGGTCGCGCCGCCACAGCCGCCCCCGCCGTCGTCTAGAAGCACGCAAGGCAAACAGCCGGCGTATCCACCCTTGCCGCCGACTGAAGATGAGGCCGTGGCAAGGCTACTCCTTCAAGTCGGCTCGCCAACGCGTCGCCGTCTTGAGAAGGCGACTTCGGCGCCACGCCCCTTGGAGACCGACACCGCCAGCTCGACGATTCCAGACGCCGAAGCGACGAGTGCCGCACCCATTAGGTGGGTGCGAGGAGGCGGCACGGGCCCGCTGAACCAGGCCCTTCTGGATGTCCAGACGAGGCTGTGAGATGAGAGCGACGCCATCCAAAACTGCACCAAGGCGCACCTGGCGTCGTGGGTAGCCATCCGGGTATGCTTTCTCCTTTGTCCCTGTTTTCTTGTTCCTCTCTGTGGGGGCACGCCAGCGCACCCACTGGGTGGAGTCCCCGAGTTTTGGGCCAGCTGCTGAGCAAGTGGCCCGGAACTCCAATTGGTAAGTTCCGGGTACTAACCTTTGTTCTAAAATACTTGTTGCAGGACTATCACAACCTCCATGTCACCGCCTTCAACCGCAACGTTGAAGAGCTGGGCAAGCGGACTGCCGACTTGTCGGAGAGTCGGAGTGAGTCCTTTTTCTTCTTTGCGGGGGCGCGCTGGCACACCTGTGGGTTGTAGTCCCTGAGATTTGGGCCGACTTGTCGGTGTTCTGGGAACGGGGGTCCCTAGACTTGCCTGCCTGTGGCCTGCGGCGTGGCTCAAAGGGGGGCCCAGCACGGCCCATCTTCATCAACACAGACCCAAGACCCTCGCGAGGGGCCAAGCCTCGCGGGGCGGACGACACGGAGCTTCCTCAGGCACGGCCTCATTAGGCTGGCTCGCGAGGAGGCGGAGAGATCAAGGTGGGGTACCTCACGAGGTGCCCGTGACGCAAGCCATGACGACCAAAGGCGTCAGGCGGGTGCCAGCCCGCGCAGTGTCCTCCTTTCCTCTTTGGTGCAAAGGGGGCAAGCACAGCCGCGGAGTACCGAGGCATCAGGCAAAGGTTGCCATTTCGGTGCAACAAGACCAAGACCAGGAGGACTGCAAGACGGAGGTCATTGTGGAGCCCAAGACAGCGTCACCACCAGAGCTTTGTGCAGGCGAAGACTACTTTTGTCAGGATATCTAGTACTAGCTGTCCCCCTTCAAATTAGCCCGCCATTGTTGGCCCCCTTCCCGCTCGATATTTGGGAAGAGGACCAAGGCCTCTATAAATAGGACCAGCCACCCACAGGGTAGAGAGAGAGAGGTTGGGGGCATCAACAATCGAAAAGAGAGAGAGAGAGAGAAGGGTGACTGAACTCCTCCTAGTAGTTCATCGCCCTAGCCAAGAACAGACCCTCGCGAGGCTGTTCTTCCTTGTATTGTTCATCATCATCAGCCCAAGAGGCAATCCACCACACCACACACTGGAGTAGGGTATTACACCACAACGGTGGCCCGAACCAGTATAAACCCTGTGTCTCTTGTGTTGTTCTTTCCATAGCTTAGATCTTAGCGAGGCGGAGGGGTGCAGGTAGGTAGGAGGCGAAATCTCCGCGCGCACCCCAGTGTTCGAACCTCCAGGGTCTGCCGGAACCCGAAATCCGACATTTGGCGTGCTAGGTAGGGGTGCACCGGAGTTTTCTCTTCCGCCACCGCCACGGCCTGCCTCGCGATGAGTAGCGCGTCGCCCGCTCCGGCCGCCGGCGCCAGCACGGGGGCCAGGGGGCTCCGAGCCCTGGCCCCAGCCCTGCAACGGGTACGGTGGCCGGACAAGTTCAAGCCAACGACGCCGCCGCGCTACGGCGGCGCGACAGATCCGCTGGCCTTCTTGCTGGCGAGCGAGGAGGCCCTCCTCGAAGCTGGAGGTGACGATAGGGTCATGGCCAACTGGCTCCCCATGGCCCTCACCGGCGCTCCGCGCACATGGCTGCTCCACCTGCCGGCAGCCTCCGTGGCCTCTTGGGAAGAGCCCCGCAGCCTCTTCCCCGCCCATCGCGCTACACCAACACCCCCGGTCGTCGCGGCCCTCCTGGGCGGCTCGCAGGCGCCGCCTACAAGTCACCACGTCAAGCCGTTCATCCGCCGGGTCAGCGCCGCTTCCACGCGGCAGGGGGCTCTCCCGGACCGGGCGGCGCCCAAGGCCGGCCTGACCTTCAGCTCGGAGGACCACCCCTCCAACTCGGCCTGCTCGGGTGCGCTCCCCATGCTGTGCACCCCCACCATCTGCCAGGTGGCCGTCACCAGAACTCTCATCGATGGCGGTGCGGGCCTCAGCGTGCTCTCGGTCGAGGCCTTCAACCTCCTCTGCATACCCCTGGAACGGCTGCAACCCAGCCGGCCCTTCTCAGGCGTTGGGGGCGGATCATCCAGCTCCTTGGGACAGATCCGGCTCCCAGTAACCTTCGGCACCTACAACAACTTCCGCACGGAGCTGGTCGACTTCGACATCGCCCCCATCGGCCTCCCCTACAACGCCATCCTCGGCTACCCAGCGCTGGCCCAGTTCATGGCCGCGACGCACCCGGCGTACAACCTCATGAAGATGCCCGGGAGCAGCGGTGTCCTCACCGTGCACGGGGACACCGGAGACGCGCTGCGGGTGCTCAAGCTCGCCTTCAAGACGGCGGCGTCGGCACAGCCCGCCGACTTGGAGACCCCCGAGCCCAAGGGGGCTGCACCCGCCAAGAAGAAACAGTTGTTCACCCAAGACAAGGCAGAAACCAAGCAGATACCCGTCGATGAGGACGGGTCCACCAACGCCACTTTCACCATAGGCGCCAACCTCGAACCCGAGCAGGAGGAGGCCCTGGTCGGGTTCCTGCGCGCAAACAAGAAGGTATTCGCTTGGGAGCCTGATCAGTTGGCAGGGATCCCTAGGAGTGTAATCGAGCATCACCTCAACGTGTGCCCCAACGTGCGCCCTGTGAAGCAGAAGGCCAGGCGGCAGTCCACAGAAAAGCAGGCCTTCATCGTCCAAGAGACCCGCAAATTAGAAGCCGCTGGGGTCATTCGCGAGGTCCGATACCCGGATTGGTTGGCCAACCCTGTCGTTGTGCCAAAGAAGGGAGGGAAGGAGCGCATGTGTGTCGACTTCACCAACCTCAACAAAGCATGCCCGCAAGATCCGTTCCCGCTCCCCGCATCGACCAGATCGTCGATTCCACCGCGGAATGCGACCTGCTATGCTTCTTGGATGCCTTCTCTGGGTATCACCAGATCAAGATGGCGGTAGAAGACGTCGAAAAGACAGCCTTCCTAACCCCGTGTGGGGTGTACTGCTACACATGCATGCCATTCGGGCTGCGTAACGCAGGGGCGACCTTTCAGCGGCTGATGCACATCACCTTGGGCCCGCAGCTCGGGAAGAATGTTGAAGCTTACGTCGATGACATTGTGGTAAAGTCTCGGGAGGCCAGGACCCTGATACAAGACCTGGAGGAAACCTTCGCGAGCCTCAACGCAGTGAACCTACGGCTCAACCCAGAGAAGTGTGTGTTCGGAGTCCCCTCGGGCAAGCTCTTGGGTTTCCTCGTGTCCCACCGAGGCATCGAGGCTAACCCGGAAAAGGTCAAGGCGGTGGAAGACATGAGCCCGCCAAAGACCCTCAGAGAAATGCAGAAGCTCACTGGGCGCGTGACCGCGCTAGGGCGCTTCATCTCCAAGTTGGGGGAACGAGCGCTGCCCTTCTTCCAGCTAATGAAGAAAAAGGGGCCCTTTGAGTGGACTGAAGAGGCCGACAAGGCGTTCCAGGATCTCAAGAGATACCTGACCAGCCCACCGGTCATGGTGGCTCCGCGCCCTCAAGAGCCCCTGGTGCTTTACCTCGCCGCCACTCCCTACTCCGCCAGCGCAGCCCTGGTGGCGGTTAGAGAGGAGCGTCGAATCAAAACCGCAGCAGCAGCCCGGGACAAGGCAAAACAGGAACAAGGAAGGCCCACAGAAACCGCCACCGCGGCTGAGGAGGATCAGCCGCCGCAGAGGAGTGCACCGGAGGCGGAAGAGGCCCCTCTCCCAGATGGCCAGCCTCAGGAGGCCTCATCGCCTCAAGAGGCGCCATGGTCTCCGAAGGGAGCCGCCAGCACTGACGCACCCAACCTCATTGAGCACCCAGTGTACTTCGTCAGCACGGTGTTGCGGGATGCGAGGGCACGGTACCCCATGCCTCAGAAACTCCTCCTCGCGCTACTGGTGGCCTCGCGCAAGCTGCGGCACTATTTTCAGGGTCACCCCATCAAGGTCGTCTCGTCATACCCCCTGGAGAGAGTGCTCAGGAGCCCTAACTCAGCTGGAAGGGTCGCTGAGTGGAACATAGAACTGCAAGCGTTTCAGCTCGAATTCAGCACGACCAGAGTCATCAAGGGAGCAGCGTTGGCGGATTTTGTGGCAGAATGGACGGAGGCACCAGGCCTCAAGGCCGACGAGGATCGGTCCCTCTCCCCGGGAAGCGAGGCGCCAGAAGGCTGGGTCATGTACTTCGATGGGGCGTTCTCCAGGCATGGCACTGGGGCTGGGGCGGTGCTTATATCGCCCACTCAGGACAAGCTCTACTACGCTGTGCAGCTCTGTTTCCAGCAAGGTGAAAAGGTCTCCAACAACATAGCGGAGTATGAAGGTTTAATAGCGGGCTTGAAGGCCGCAGCTGCCCTGGGGGTGAAACGCCTCACCATCAAGGGCGATTCGCAGCTCCTTGTCAATTTCTCCAACAAGGTGTACGAGCCGAAAGATGAGCACATGGAAGCCTACCTTGCGGAGGTCCGCAGGATGGAGAAGCAGTTCTGGGGGTTGGAGTTGCAGCATGTGCCCCGTGGCACCAATCAGGAGGCCGACGACATCGCCAAACGGGCGTCCAGGCGGTTACCTCAGGAGCCTGGCGTTTTCGAGGAGCGGCTCTTCAAGCCCTCAGCCCTGCCGTCATTGTCAAACACGGCTCAGCCTCGGGAGGAGCTCCCCCAGCCACCTGCCTCAGGAGCTCCGGCCTGTGGCCCGGCCTCAGGAGCACGCCTGCTCCTGACGATGGAACCTCAGGAGGGATGCTGGATCACGGAGCTCCGGAGTTACTTAACACAAGGGACCCTGCCGGAGAAGGAGGAGGAAGCGGAGCGAGTGGCACGCCAGGCCACGGCATACTGCATCAAGGATGGAGAGCTCTACCGGAAGCGACCAAACGATGTATCCCTGCGCTGCATCTCCAGGGAGCAAGGGAAGGAACTGCTGGAAGATATACACGGCGGAGACTGTGGACATCATTCATCATCACGGACCCTCGTCGGCAAGGCGTTCCGCAGTGGGTTTTATTGGCCCACCGCACTCAATGACGCCGTCGAACTAGTGAAAGCTTGTGAGGCCTGCCAGTTCCACGCCAAGCAGATCCATCAGCCAGCAGGAGGCCTGCAGACTATACCCCTTTCGTGGCCATTCGCAGTCTGGGGGCTGGACATCTTGGGCCCGTTTCCTCGGGCGCCAGGGGGCTACCGCTACCTCTACGTCGCCGTGGACAAGTTCACCAAGTGGGCTGAAGTAGAGGCTGTCCGCACCATTCCCGCGGGTTCCGCGGTCAAGTTCATCAAGGGCATCGTGAGCCGGTTCGGGGTGCCGAACCGCATCATCACGGACAACGGTTCGCAGTTCACCAGTAACCTCTTCAAAACATACTGTGCTAACCTTGGAACGCAGATATGCTACGCTTCGGTGGCGCACCCCCGAAGCAACGGCCAGGCCGAGCGAGCCAACGCAGAGGTCCTGAGGGGCCTCAAGACCAGGACGTTCAAGAAGAAGCTGGAGGCCTGCGGCAGAGGTTGGTACGACGAGCTTCAGTCCGTGTTGTGGTCCATCCGCACAACCGCGACCAAGCCGACTGGAGAGACCCCGTTCTTCCTGGTCTACGGAGCCGAAGCGGTCCTCCCTCACGAGGTCAGACGTCGCTCCGCGCGGGTCCTGGCGTTCGACGAGGCGCAGCAGGACGCCATGCGGGGGATGGACCTCGTGCTGGGGGAGGAACGTCGCCGAGAAGCCGCGCTGCGAGCGGCGAGGTACCAACAAGCACTGCGGCGATATCACTGCCGCAACATCCGCCCCAGAACTCTCGAGGTAGGAGACCTCGTGCTCAGGCGGGTTCTCTCCAGGGAGGGGCTGCACAAGCTCTCTCCCATGTGGGAGGGCCCGTTCAAAGTTGTTCATGTTTCCAGGCCCGGCTCCGCGCGCTTGGAGACTCAGGAGGGGGTGCCGGTCCAGAACGCATGGAACATCCAGCACCTCCGGAGGTTCTACCCCTAAAAAGGCCCAGAGCCTGTGAAGAAGGCGAATGCCTGTGAAGCTGTCGCGTTTTGGAAAAGGCCCAGAGCCTGTGAAGAAGGCGAATGCCTGTGAAGCTGTCGCGTTTTGGAAAAGGCCCAGAGCCTGTGAAGAAGGCGAATGCCTGTGAAGCTGTCGCGTTTTGGAAAAGGCCCAGAGCCTGTGAAGAAGGCGAATGCCTGTGAAGCTGTCGCGTTTTGGAAAAGGCCCAGAGCCTATGAAGAAGGCGAATGCCTGTGAAGCTGTCGCATTTTGGAAAAGGCCCAGAGCCTGTGAAGAAGGCGAATGCCTGTGAAGCCGTCGCGTTTTGGAAAAGGCCCGGAGCCTGTGAAGAAGGCCAACGCCTGTGAAGCTCGCCGCCTGTGACACTCTCACGTAATAATGAGTTGGGGCTGTACACGCCTCGGAGTCTCAGGAGCGCCGGCCTCAGGCCCTAGGGCTCCCTCCCACGCCCAGTGGCAGCACTTAGCTCCGCGTTGGTGAGAAGACGTCGAAGACTAGATTAGGTGCCAGACGCGGCTTTTCATTTGCTTTCTGCAGTTGGCTTGTTCCTTATCATTCGAAGTTTTATTGAAGTTGTTGCCATCTTTGGCTTGTGGTTCTTCGACTTTTCACTCTCCTGCCTCGATTTCTCTTGTGCAAGGCCTCGCGAGGGGGGAGGCAGCCGAGCGCCCTCACGAGTGTTCCTGTCCTAGTTGTTCAAAGGGCCCGCGAGTTGGGTCCATTACAGGAGCACCCCTCCAGTCCTTGGCCTACGGGCACCGCGACACGAACACAGGGCCTGGGTCGGTCGCCCCCCCCCCCCCACGGCTGGGGTCGGGAACTATCCACGCATGGGCACGTAGCCGGAAGGCACGATAACGGAAGCAAAACGATGATTAACAGCAATAACCCAAACACACCCCCGCAGGGCTCCACACTACTGTCTTTTTACGCAGGAAAAAGGAAAAGAAAGAACAAATCAGGCGCAGCTCGCCTCACACCAGCCTACAGGGAAGACTCGAGCTGCCTCCGGGGCTCAGGCAGACTCCCTCTCGCGCTTCACCGGGGCACGACGGCGGGCGGACACGCTACCACCTCCCAAGCAGATACGACGGCATGGAGGCTAACCGCGGCCACCGCTAGAAGAGTCGCCTCTGGAAGAAGAACCGGAGAAGCTTGGGGAACCCTGAGCGCCGCCAGTCACGCAAGCGCTGTCCTCTCCATCATCGCCGGAGCTGGGTTCCCGGCCGTGGTCATCGTCCTCGGGGCAGCGCCCTGCGCGGCGACCATCTTCCCCAAACGCCCTCACGTAGAGGGTGTCATCGCCATCAAACTTGAAGTGCAGGGTGCACCGACGGCTCAGGCCACGCACGCGGGCAAACATCTGCCAACCGCGGGCTAAGGCCAGGCTCCCGGCTGCAGAGACCTCCAGTGAAGCCCATGAGGCCCGACTGCAGCAGCCGTCGGCCTGAAGCCAGAGGCCGCCCGGTGCACCGGCCGGGAGCTCGCCGAGGAGGAAGCGAGGAAGTGGAAGCCGGGTGCTAGTCGGCTCCGCTGACCACACGACGAACTCCGGCAGCACCTCTGCAGCGCCTAGGGGGGACGCGCGACCGGAGCGCGCCCCCTGGCCGCAGCAATCCACCCATCGCCGCGCTGGAAATCGTCTCCACGGCCACGGGGAACTGCCGTGGTGGCCACAGGATGTTTGCGAGGGCGCCCTCGGCCGCACTTGGGCGGGGGAGAGGCAGGCTCAACCTGGCGAGCCTTCCCCTTCTCCGCGGCCGAGAACCTCCTCGACGGGGCCATGAAGAAGAAGGATAAGCAAGGGGGGATGAACTGGAAGGGCGCGCGCCGATCCGTACTTATGGCTGGCGAAGGCCAACCGCCGACCTCCACGATCGCAGGTAATCATGACCCACTTTGCATACAGGAACTTGTCCAATCCGTGCAGTTGCCGAGGCGCCATGGGGAAGTGGAGACGCCCACGTCCAATCAACCGCCACGCGGCGCCCAAGGCCGCAAGCTATTAGGGCCTGCAGCGCTTCGCTCTTGCCCTTCCGCCTCCCTGCATGGCCAAGTCCGGGCGCGCCTTGGGCCCGGGGGCTACTGTCGGTGATCTGGGAACGGGGGTCCCCAGACTTGCCTGCCTGCGGCCTGCGGCGTGGCTCAAAGGGGGGCCCAACATGGCCCATCTTCATCAACACAGACCCAAGACCCTCGCGAGGGGCCAAGCCTCGCGGGGCGGACGACACGGAGCTTCCTCGGGCATGGCCTCATCAGGCTGGCTCGCGAGGAGGCGGAGAGATCAAGGCGGGGTACATCACGAGGTGCCCGTGACGCAAACCATGACGACCAAAGGCGCCAGGCGGGTGCCAGCCCGCGCAGTGTCCTCCTTTCCTCTTTGGTGCAAAGGGGGCAAGCACAGCCGCGGAGTATCGAGGCATCAGGCAAAGGTTGCCATTTCGGTGCAACAAGACCAAGACCAGGAGGACTGCAAGACGGAGGTCATTGTGGAGCCCAAGACGGCGTCACCACCAGAGCTTTGTGCAGGCGAAGACTACTTTTGTCAGGATAGCTAGTACTAGCTGTCCCCCTTCAAATTAGCCCGCCATTGTTGGCTCCCTTCCCGCTCGATATTTGGGAAGAGGACCAGGGCCTCTATAAATAGGACCAGCCACCCACAGGGTAGAGAGAGAGAGAGGTTGGGAGGCATCAACAATCGAAAAGAGAGAGAGAGAAGGGTGACTGAACTCCTCCTAGCTGTTCATCGCCCCAGCCAAGAACAGACCCTCGCGAGGCTGTTCTTCCTCAGCCCAAGAGGCAATCCACCACACCACACACTGGAGTAGGGTATTACACCACAACGGTGGCCCGAACCAGTATAAACCCTGTGTCTCTTGTGTTGTTCTTTCCATAGCTTAGATCTTAGCAAGGCGGAGGGGTGCAGGTAGGTAGGAGGCGAAATCTCCGCGCGCACCCTAGTGTTCGAACCTCCAGGGTCTGCCAGAACCCGAAATTCGACACGACTGCTGAGCAGTCGGGCCGGATCTCCCCGGCGACCTTCTTCGTTGATGACTTAACACCTTCTTTCTTCTTTCTCTTCAGAGGCCAATGCCACTCTTCAACAGCAGCTGAGCGAAGCCAACTCCGCGTTGCGCGCCAAGGGGGAGGTGTGCAGCAAGCTCGCCGCAGAGCGTGACCTGCTGGCCGCACAATTGGCAGAGCAGAAGGAGCTGCTTACGAAGACACAGAAGGAGGCGGAAGAGGCGGAAGCCGCCCTCCTGGCCGAGTTCGCGAGCAAGCGCTCCTCCTAGACCGACAAGTAGGCAATGCTGGTCTCCGGCTTCCACGAGATCGAGGACCTCGTCGATGGTGAGCTTCTTTGCTTTCCTTCTTTGAGCCGCCGACTATATGTCGAGCCGACTCCTGGTTTTTTTGACTTGTTCTTCATTCTTTTGGTCTTGGCAGACTTCTTCCCCGGCCACTCGCAGGCCGCCATTCAAGCTATCGAGGCCGACCGCGAGGAGCGGAGGGCGGGTGGCGCGGAGATCGCCGCTGATGCCCCTCGGACCCTTGACGAGCATATTTTGAGCATTGGGACTCTCCTACGGCCGGCCCACCAGATGCTGCATCGGCTTCAACGTGTCGGCGCCCAAGCGATCGCCGCCCTGTGGCCAGACATGCAGGCTCCACGCACCCCCAGTCGTACTGCCGACTGGCTGGAGGTCGCGGCTGGCCGTCTTGAGGCCTGGAAGGGTTCCTCGGCCCGGGCCGGAGCGCGCCGAGCCTTGGAATTCGTCAAGGCGTGGTATCCGGGGCTGGACCTAGACCGGCTGGCCACACTCCGGTCTGAGGCCCAGCCGGAGCTGGCAGCCGCGGAAGACGCCCTTGTCAAGCATGCGGCGGCGATCGCCGAGTACACCGACACCAACATCTTTGTCCCCGAGTGGGATGAAGACGGCGAGGAGGTGCCGCCGGAGTGGTTTGGGCTGAACCCCGACTACGGCGAGGACTCGGCAGAGGTGATTGGCTCCAGCGTCGAGGAGGAAGACGAGGCGGAGGCACCGGAAGACGGAGCGGACGGCTAGCCTCAGCTCGACCGTGCCTCCAGCAACGAGCCGTGCCCGCCCGAGCCGACTTCTGCCGGAGGTGATCAAGCCGAGACCGCCCAGCCGGCCGCCCCAACATCCAATACCGCCATCTCCTCCGATCCTCCAAAACTGTCTGCCACCCCCTAGGCTGCCACCTTGTCTTTGTTTTATCTGTTCTAATAGTTTTTGAAGAAATTGTTAATTCGCACAATTCCACCCGCGGGGTGTATTTTGAAATTCTGCTCGAAGATTTGGCCAAGGGCCTTTGTTATGTAAATATTCATCCAACTTCTATCTTTCTTGCTCATTGTTCTTTTGGCTTTTTCCTTTGTTGTCTTCCCTCAGTTCCGTCTTTGTCAGTCAGACAGCCGCTCCGCGGACTGCTGCTGGATCAAATTCTTGGTCACTTTGGGAAAGCAAGTACTTAGCTGTTTTTAGAGTTGTTTAACAAGTCGGATAGAAGGCGGCAAGCCGACTATTCAAGAGTCGGTTTGCAAAAAAAAGACTGGAAGCCGGCCTTAAGCTATGTTTGTGCTTTGAGTCCTTAGCCATTTTTCATGTGGACGCCCATTCTTCCTTACTCCTGCCCACCAGACAGTCGCTCTGCAAGCTGCGGCTTCTGGCAGGAGACGGTTTAGACGCCACACACTGCTTGTTCGGCTGCAGGAAGCATTTCATAGCGCAAGTCGGCAAGTCCCCGGGCCGACTAGTCGAACCCGGTGCCAAGCGGCATAACAAAGAGTAATATACTCGAAGGCATATTTCTTATCATATAGATAAAAGAGGGCAGTCCCCGAGCTCTTCTCGGGGGGCCCGAAGTCTTGGTACTTTTAATACAAAAGGTAGCGTGATACATGCTGCGTTTAACTATAAAATTTTCGGAGGAGATTTGCATTCCATGGCCGCTCTGTCTCTTTGTCGGAGTCGTCCCTCTTGCGTGTTCAGGGCTTCTGAGCGTCGATCAGGTAGTAGGAGTCATTGCCCAGCACTTTGCTGATGATGAAGGGGCCTTCCCAAGGTGCCGACAGCTTGTGCTGGCCGGCTGTTCGCTGGATTAATCGGAGCACGAGGTCGCCCTCCTGGAAAGATCTCGGCCTGACCTTCCTGTTGTAGTATCTGCGCAGGCTCCGCTGGTAGATGCTGGACCGGCTGAGTGCCAATAGCCGGCCCTCTTCTAGCAGGTCGACGCCGTCTTGTCGTGCTTCTTCTTCTTCTTCCTCGGTGTACATGGTGACTCGCGGGGAATCGAACTCTATGTCCGTTGGGATGACGGCTTCAGCACCATAGACGAGGAAGAAAGGCGTGAAGCCGGTTGACTTGTTTGGAGTCGTGCACAGACTCCAGAGGACGGCTGGCAACTCGTCGAGCCAGCAGCCAGCCGAGCGCTCTAGAGGCTCGATCAGTCAGGGCTTGTTGCCGGACAGGATGAGGCCGTTTGCTCGCTCCACCTGGCCGTTTGACTGTGGATGGGCGACGGATGCTAGGTCCAGTAGGATGCCCTGTGTCGCACAGAAACGGGCCAAGGCGCCTTTGGCAAAATTCGTGCCGTTGTCGGTGATGATGTTATGTGGTATGTCGTACCGAATTGTGATGTCGAAGATGAAAGTCACGGCAGTCGGACCGTTCAGTTTCTTGATTGACTTCGCTTCTATCCACTTGGTGAACTTGTCCACCGCGACAAGTAAGTGAGTTAAGACACCTCGTGCCGTCTTGAATGGTCCCACCATATCTAGACCCCAAACTACAAAAGGCCAGGCAATGGGGATGGTCTTGAGTGGAGAAGCCGGCTGATGCGGCATGGAGCGGAACTTCTGGCACCCTTTGCATTTTTGGACCAATTCCTTGGCCTCTTCTAAGGCCGTTGGCCAAAAGAAACCGTGTCGGAAAGCTTTGGCGACGAGTGCTCTTGAAGCCGCATGGTGGCCGCACTGGCCTTGATGGATGTCTTTGAGAATTGCTTGGCCTTGCTCTGGCTCTACGCAGCGCTGGTAGACACCAGTGACGCTGCGCCTGACCAGCTCTCTGTTGACTATGGTGTAGGCTGCCGCTCGGCGTTGTACTTGCCGAGCTAAGGTCTCATCAGTCGGCAGCTCTTTGCTCACCAGGAATTTGAGGATGGGTTGGGCCCATGAGGGTGCTGCTATTTCTTTGACCGCCAGAACTGCGACTTGGACGAGGGCGGCTGGGCTGGGAGGCGGCGGGCTGGAGTCAGCAACCGCTTGTTGGATTAATGAAGTCCCCGGGCCGACTGGCGCAGCTCTTGGGCCGAGTTCTGGAGTCTTCGGGCCGGCCTCCACAGTCCCCGGGCCGGGTTCTGCAGTCCCTGGGCCGGCCTCGACTGTGGCAGCTTTGGAGCCATCTGCCAAAATCCCCATACCGTCTGCCGGGGCTCTGGAGTCGGATCCAACTTCTTCGGGAGGAGCCGGTACAAAGATGGAGTCTGATTCCGGTGAAGGCTTGACAGACGGCTTGAGGAGGCGTTGAAGGGCAATGCCGGATGGTATTGCTTGGCGGGTAGAGCCGATTCGTGCCAAGGCGTCTGCTTGGTCGTTGTCGTTTCTTGGCACATGGAGGAACTCGCACCCCTCGAAATATCCACTGAGTTGCTGCACGAGGAAACGGTAACTCGCCATGTTTGCATCTTTGGCGTCCCAGTCGCCAAACGACTGCTGGACCACTAAGTCTGAGTCGCCATAACACATGATCCGGCGAATTCCAAGTTCTTTGGCAAGTCGGAGCCCGTGAATGAGTGCTTCGTACTCGGCGACGTTGTTGGAGGCGGCAAAGTGGATTTGCAGTGCGTATTTGAGCTTGTCGCCTTTAGGAGAAGTGAGGACAACGCCGGCTCCCAAGCCGGTGCGCATCTTGGAGCCGTCGAAATGCATCCGCCAATGGGTGGAGTCGGGCGCTGGAGGTAGGTACTGGGTCTCGGCCCAGTCGATGAGGAAGTCGGCCAGTGCTTGTGACTTGATGGCGGTGCGGGGCTGGTAGTGGATGGTGTAGGGAGCCAGCTCTATGGCCCATTTGGCCACTCGGCCAGAAGCATCTCGGCTTCCGATGATCTCGGCAAGTGGGGCCATGCAGACCATAGTGATTGGATGCTCTTGAAAGTAAGGCTTCAATTTCTTGGCGGCAAAGTGCATGCCATAGCACATCTTCTGGTAGTGGGGGTAGTTCTGCTTGGAGGCCGACAGCACTTCACTCAGGTAATATACCGGTCTCTAGACAGGTAGTGCCTTGCCTTCCTCCTTGCGTTCCACTATAATGACTGTGCTGACTACCCGGCTCATGGCGGCGATGTACAGGAGCATAGGCTCCTTAGGAGTCGGAGCCGCCAGAATGGGTGGAGTAGTCAGCATCTTCTTCAACTGGAGAAAAGCTTCATCCGCCTTGTGGTTACACTCGAAAAAAGTGGTCTTCTTCATGAGCTGGTATAAGGGGAGAGCTTTCTCGCCCAGCCGACTGATGAATCTGCTGATGGACGCCAAGCAGCCGGTGAACTTTTGCATGTCCAGCAGTCGGCTGGGTACCTCCATCCTCTCAATGGCCTTGATCTTTACAAGGTTGCACTCTATGCCGCGTTTAGAGACCAGGAAGCCAAGGAGTTGGCCGACTGGTACTCCGAAGACGCACTTCTCAGGGTTGAGCTTGATCTGGAATCGGCGCAGGTTCTCAAAGGTCTCCTTGAGGTCTTCCAGCAGTGTTCCACGCTTCTCCGTCTTCACCACCACATCGGACACGTAGATGTGGGCATTTCTGCCGAGTTGCTTGAGGAGGCACTTCTGCATGCAACGCTGAAAGGTGGCGCCAGCATTCCTCAAGCCGAACGTCATGGTGAGGTAGTAGAAGGCTCCAAACAGCGTGATGAAGGTGGTATTCAGTCTGTCAGCCGGGTTCAGCTTGATCTGGTGATATCCTGAATATGCATCCAAAAAGCTCAACAGCTCGCATCCGGCTGTGGAGTCTATCACCTAATCAATTCTTGGTAAAGCAAACGGGTCCTTGGGGCAAGCCTTGTTGAGGCTTGTGTAGTCAATACACATTCGCCACTGCTTGTTCTTCTTCAGTACCAGGACCTGGTTGGCTAGCCACTCTGGAAAGAATACTTCCATAATGAAGCCGGCTGCTAGGAGTCGGGCTATCTCTTCTCCGACAACTCTTCTCTTTTCTTCTGATAGGCGGCGCAAGGGCTGCCTGACCGGTTTTGCATCAGATCGGACATGTAACTTGTGCTCGGCGAATTCTGTCGGTACACCTGGCATGTCTTTGGGGGACCATGCGAAGATGTCCCGATTCTCACGAAGGAAATCGACGAGCTCGCCTTCCTATTTGTTGTCCAGGTTTGCGCCTACGACAGCGTACCTCTCTGGGTGCTCCAGATCCAAGGGTATCTTCTTTGTCTCTTTGGCCGGCTTGAACGAACCCTCAGCCTCCGACTCCTTTGGGTTAGGCGACACCTCTAGCTGCTTGCCGGCCATCGCCACAACCCAGTCAAGGAGCCGCTTCTCGGCCCCGATCACCAGGGACTTGGCCAGCCGACTACTCTCAGCCGCATAGGTAGACGACTTCCGGTAGTCACCGGCTACGGTCAGAATCCCCCTGGAACTGGGCATCTTCATTTTGAGGTAGGCGTAGTGGGGGACTTCCATGAACTTGGCCAGGGCGGGTCGGCCAAGTAATGCATGGTATGGGCTCTCGAGGTCCACCACCTCAAACCAAACTGACTCTCAGCGGAAGTGATCTTTGTCTCCAAAGAGGACGTCCATCAGGATCTTGCCAGTTGGTGAGCAGGAAAGACCAGGAACAATGCCATGGAACACAGTCCGGCTGTTCTGAAGCTGTCTTTGCTTGATTCCTAACTTCTCCATGGAGTCCTTGTACATGATGTTGATGCTGCTGCCTCCGTCTATCAGAACTCGCGAGAAACCAGCAGCTCGTCTATCCGTGGCAAAGGTGGCATCCAAGACCAAGGCATAAGAGCCCGGACTCGGCATCACCTCTGGGTGATCAGCCCTGCTCCAGCTGATAGGCTTCTCGGACCAGTGCATGAACTCTGGCGTCTCTGATGCTACTGCATTCACCTCTTGTCACTGCAGCCGCCTGCTGCGTCGATCATCAGTCATGTTGGTAAATATCACGTAGGCTCCGTGCTCTTCGGGGTACTCGTCTTGTACTGCGCCGACTGGCCTGACAGCCGGCTGCTGGGGCGGAGGCGGAGGCTGCTGCCCAGCAGGCAGGGGAGGTAGGAGGCCGTCTCCTTTGGCGATCCTGGTGAGCCAGTGGCACTTCCGGGTGGTGTGATTCGACGGCTTCGCGCCGCTATGGAACTTGCAAGGACCATCCAGAGTCTGCTCGTCTGAGAAAGCCAGCAACCAGTTGGGCTTGCCACCTTTCTGCCACTTGGGTGGAGGTTGCCCGTCCGGCTGCTGGTCTTCAACTGTCGCCACCTGCCGGCTGCGGGGCCTTGCGCTTGTGGTCGTTCTGCTATTGCCACCGACTGGCGTCTCCTGCCGGAGTTCTAGGAGCCTGAGGGGCCACTTTGCTAGTCGCGCTAACTTGAATCTCCGCCTTCATGGAGGAGTTGACCGTGGCATACTTGTCTGCTATGATCAGCAGCTCGTCGAGCATTTCTGGCTCGTCGCAGAGGAGCTTGTGCTTGAGGAGGGTGCCTTCTCTGCACCCGGCGGTGAAGTACTCGATAGCCTGCACCTCATGCACGCCCTCGCAGGAGTTTCGAAGCTCGGCCCAACGCGTGAGGTAGTCGCGAGTCGACTCATTGGGGCCTTGCATGCACAAGGAAAGCTGACGAGGCTTGGGAGGACGCTTGTACGTGCTTGTGAAGTTGCGGACGAATGCATCGGTGAAGTCGACCCAGCTGTTGATGCTGCGGGGCTTCAGGCTGTTCAGCCATGTCTGGGCCGTGCCCTGGAGCATGAGCGGAACGTATTTTACAGCGACACGCTTGTTGCTGTTCGCTATGTTGACGGTCGTGGAGTAGTCAACCAGCCAGTCCTCCAGCTTCACGGAGACGGTGTACTTGGGCGTGTCTCTTGGGAGCGTGAACCCTTTGGGAAAGGGCTCGTCTCGAATGCGGGGCCCGAAACAAGGCGGACCCAACTCGTCTTCTTCTTCCAGTGCCAGGGATCGGTGAAGTCGGTCGATCCGGTGGCGGGCGTCGTTTTCTCCGACTCCCTCTCGGCGGCCAAGGCGGTCGCCGAGAGTCGGATGGTCAACAGGTGTAACGCCCTCGATGCGGCTATATCTCCCACGTCGAAGCACGACTTAGAGGCATAACCGCATTGAAAGCAATGTCGCAAGTGACATAATCTTCACACAACCCATGTAATACATAAGGGAAAGAGATACATAGTTGGCTTACAATCGCCACTTCACACAATTACATGAATAAAGCATTACAACATCCAAATACAATCAAGGTCCGACTATGGAACCAAAATAAAAGAAGAACCCCAAATGCGACAAGGTCCCCGATCAACCCCAACTGGGCTCCACTACTGATCAACTAGAACGAAACAACACAAAGGACAAGATCTTCATTGAGCTCCTCCTGAGCTTGGTTGCGTCATCTGCACAGACTCATCGGCACCTGCAAACTGGTTTTGGAAGTATCTGTGAGTCACGGGGACTCAGCAATCTCACACACTCGCGATCAAGACTATTTAAGCTTATGGATAAGGTAAAGGTATGAGGTGGAGCTGCAGCAAGCGACTAGCATATATGGTGGCTAACATACGCAAATGAGAGCGAGAAGAGAAGGCAAAGCATGATCGAGAAACTATGATCAAGAAGTGATCCTAGAACAACCTACGTCAAGCATAACTCCAAAACCGTGTTCACTTCCCAGACCCCGCCGGAAAGAGACCATCACGGTTACACACGCGGTTGATGTATTTTAATTAAGGTCAACTTCAGGTTTTCTACAACCGGACATTAACAAATTCCCATCTGCCCATAACCGTGGGCACGGCTTTCGAAAGTTCAAATCCTTGCAGGGGTGTCCCAACTTAGCCCATCACAAGCTCTCACGGTCAACGAAGGATATTCCTTCTAGCGGGAAGACCCGATCAGACTCGGAATGCCGGTTACAAGACATTTTGACAATGGTAAAACAAGACCAGCAAAGCCACCCGAATGTGCCGACAAATCCTGATAGGAGTTGCACATATCTCGTTCTCAAGGCACACCGGATTGTCCAAACTTTCGGTAGGCCAGCCCAGAGTTGCCCCTGGTGGCCACCGGCGGCTGAGAAGGTGGACCAACACTCAGAGGAGCACTGGCCCAGGGGGGTTAAAATAATGATGACCCTTGAGAGCACGACTCCCATGGGAAAAGAAAAGGCTAGGTGGCGAATGGTAAAACCAAGGTTGGGCCTTGCTAGAGGAGTTTTATTCAAAGCGAACTATCAAGGGGTTCCCATTATAACCCAACCGCATAAGGAACGCAAAATCCAGGAACATAACACCGATATAACGGAAACTAGGGCGGCAAGAGTGGAACAAAACACCAGGCATAAGGCCGAGCCTTCCACCCTTTACCAAGTATATAGATGCATTAATTAAATGAGAGATATTGTGATATCCCAACCAAATAGACATGTTCCAACAAGGAACAACATCTCCATGTTCCAACAAGGAACAAACTTCAATCTTCACCTGCAACTAACAACGCTATAAGAGGGGCTGAGCAAAGCGGTAATATAGCCAAACAACGGTTTGCTAGGACAAGGTGGGTTAGAGGCTTGGCTTAACAATATGGGAGGCATGATAAGCAAGTGGTAGGTATCGTAGCATAGGCATACAAAAGAGCGAGCAACTAGCAAGCAAAGATAGAAGTGATTTCGAGGGTATGGTCATCTTGCCTGAAATCCTGCAAGGAAGAAGAACGAGTCCATGAAGAAGACAAATGGACATAGACGAATGGGTCCTCACAAACGCGACGTTGCGGAACCAACACGAAGAATAAACACCGGAAAGAAGCACACAACATAGTGAACAACCAACACATGAACATGGTATGATATGCGGGATGCGGTATGTGATGCATATGCAAGATTTGACAAGGAATGATTGAACCTGGCCTCAACTTGGAAATCCAAGAGTGTCACTGGAAAGGTGAGGTGATTTCGGTTGAAATCGATATAAAGATCACCGGAATCGGATGCACGGTTTGGAAATGGCAAGCAAAACAAATATGGCACCGGTCTGCGATAATCAGCAAGTGACCAAATAATGCAACAAGATAAATATGCTACAGCACTCAAGCATGGCAACAAAATACATGGCAGGGATCCACTCAAGATGCTTGACAAAAGATGAACACTGAGCTACGGCTAATTCATCCATTAACAGGTTCAAACAAGCATGGCAAAAGTGCAAATGATAATAGGTTTTAGACTTTGTGAAATTAACACAAGTCTGGAATTTAACATCAGGAAGCACACTTTAGAGCATGAAAAATACACGCTATAGGAACTTAACATGGCAAAGCAAGGCATGGCATGAAGCTACTCAAAGCACTTAACAAAAGTCCCTTAGTGACCTTGAGCCAAAAGGGATCAGAAAATACAATTGCAAGCATGTGAACATGGCAAAAACATAAACAGATTCAGACTTAGTGAAAAACTGGAGCATGCAAATCAGTTAACGAGTAGGCATGTTTACGAGCTCGATGCACTCACTACAGAGCATGGCATGACAAAATAAGCATACACCCATCAAGAATACATGGCAAGAACAACATCATAGCATGCACGGATCAATAGCAACATCCTTGGCAAAATCGCTAACAAGTCAACAATCTGCCAGGATTCACGATATAGCAAAAGTAGAGCTCGATTGACTCAAGCTAGGGTGCTCCATAAATGCAAACAAAGACATGGATGGATAGAGCACCACAATGTTAACAAAACATCCTTACTGATCATCCTCAAAAGAGGCACGGATCACTAGGAAACAACATGAACTTGGTGAAATTCTAAGTCCCTGAAATCAGCATTACCGACTACGCTACTTTGCAAGCTTGTGCTAGTCACCACAAACATCACAAAAATACAGGGTAAGCACCACTGTAAAGATGGCATGCCATATTACAAAACACGTGTAGAGCTCAACATCATATCATGCACACAATAATCATGGCAAAAATGACAAAATGCCATTTGTTGAAACAGATCTGACAAATTACTCACATAGCCCTCTTCCAACAGTATTTCGGGCATCAAGATAAGCTCAAATGAAAATGATGCAGTGAGATGAAATGATTTACTCATCGAGACGAACATTTTGATATGCTACACGCATGAATCGGAGCTGCGGATGCAGAGTTATGATGCAATGAAGATGCCAAAAAGTTAGGGTTTCGGGAGGAGAAAGTCAACCGAATTTTTAGATCTGGATCGGAATCAGGTACTGTAGCGGCGGTGCACGCGAACCGAGGATGCTCGCCGGAGTCGCCGGAGTTCGAGGTGGCCGGACGGTGCTGCGGGGAGGCGAGGGGGTTGCCGGAGAGGAGGCTCGCCGGCCGGAGCTCGCCGGTGCGGGTGCGTGGCACGAGGTGCGGGGCACTACGGCGACCGGATTGGTGGGGGCGGCGGTCGCCGGATGAATCGGGGCGGCGGCCGGAGTGAGGAGGTGGCCGCGGCGGAGGGGCGGCGAGCCGGCACGCGGGCGAGGGGCTCTGCAGGCGGCGGAGGCGGTTCGGGCCCCGCGGGCCGGATCTGGGTCGCGCGGGCCCGCGGCGGCGCGCGGTGGGAACGGTGGCGGCGCGACACTTGGCGGCACGGGAGTGGTGGCGGCCAAGCGTTCTCTAGGAGGCGGACATGTCCGGCGCGTGCAGGGGATTTGTCCGGTGGCGCGAGGTAGGAGGAGCTAGGGTTTCATCCGCGAGATTTTCGGGGAAGATGACATATATATGGGTAGAGGGAGCTAGGAGAGTCCAAATGAGGTGTGGTTTGTGGCCACGCAATCGTGATCGAACGAACGAGATGATAGAAGGGGTTTAGGTGGGTTTTGGGCCAAATTGGAAGGGTGTTGGGCTGCAACACACACGAGGCCTTTTCGGTTCCTCGGTTAACCGTTGGAGTATCAAACGAAGTCCAAATGGCACAAAACTTGACAGGCGGTCTACCGGTAGTAAACCAAGGCCGTATGACAAGTCTCGGTCCAATCCGAAAACGTTTAACACCCGCACACGAAAAGAGGTACAAAGGGACACCGGGTGACATAGGAGCGCCGGATTGCAAAACGAACAACGGGAAAAATGCTCGGATGCATGAGGCGAACATGTATGCAAATGAAATTCACATGATGACATGATATGCAATGCATGACACGCAAGTAAAAACAAGGAAAACAACAACGAATAACTGGAAGACACCTGGCACATCGGTCTCGGGGCGTTACAACAGGCGGCGGGAGACTCGCCTTTCCTTGCGAGGAGGAGGAGGCGGACAGTCGCCCCGTCGTTCCACTGCTCTCTGGCGGCCGTCTTGGTCGTGCTCTATGGTAATGTGAGTCCGACTATAGCTAACAGCCAGATCCTTGTCTTTCCTTCCTCGGTCGCCGCCAGTCAGTGTCCGAGACGTCGCGCCTTGATCTCGGCGTGGAGGCGGGTTGTCGTTTTGTCGCTGCGGCGCCTCCGTGCGGTAGCCGGCCTCGTTCTGCGCGGCAACCGTGTCGAGGAGCCGCTGGACTCGCTCCGTCATCAGGCGGCGCTCTTCACCCTCGAAGTTGTCCAGCTCGTCCGCCGCCGCCTGGGCGGCTCGAATGTTCTCCGCGGGCGTGGCGTACACAGGGCGATTTGCCCCGAACAGGTTGGCGATGGCCACGCCGCGCTGCTGGACCGCGCCAAGGCGGCTGGGCCCAGCTGGGGCTGGCGAGCCACCCACAGCGCGATCCATCTCACGCTGGTAGGCTTCTAACAAGCGTCTCATGCTAGCCAGCTTCTTCGCGCCTTCGACGAGCTGAAGGCGGCGCGCCTCCAATGTCTCTGTGTCAGCGTCTTCCGGAATGGGCGCAGTCAGGTCTTGCAGTGCCGCACCAAGTGGGTCATGCGCTCCTCCGCCAGGAGGCTCGTCATGACTGATGACGAGCACCTCGGTGACGGTGCTTCCGTCGCTCTCCGCACGAGGGAGAGGCTCGTAGTAGACCACCACGTTGGTGGGGAACGCGTCGAGCGACGCGGTGTCGGAGTCGACCAACATCGGGTCGATGGAGCCTACAGACTCCAAGTCCACGGCAGGCTCGCCGGCGACGTGGAGTTGGTCGAGGAGGCCCGCGAGGAGGCTCTCGGGGCCGCCCGTGCCTGCGTTGGATGCAGGTTCGTCGGAGAGGCAAACATCGCCGACAAGATTGGCGAGGCAGCTGGCTGCGCAGGCGATCTCAGCACCATGCAGCGTGTCAGCGCAAACTCCGTCTGGCGTGCCGGGCTGGCTGCGCTCACCAGGGAGAAAAAGGGTTCCTGTCTAGAGCAGGTCTCCGAACGACAGTGCAGTAGGCCCCACGGTGGGCGCCAAATGTCGGGGGTTGGGTGCGACATATGCCAAAGGATGGCTTATCATGGTGGGGGTGAGTAGAACTTCACCGGTGCCTAGAAACGGGATAAGGCGAAGGCATGCACGCCGGCAAATCTTACCCAGCTTCAGGGCTCTCTGGGAGATAATACCCCTACTGCTGCTCTACGGGGTCTCCGCATGATCACTATGGCAAAGTGTTTACACGGTTGCTCCTCGAGCTGTTTCCTGGAGGTAGGAGAAGGCAAGGCTAGCTCTCTCCTTCCTATACGATCTGGTCTAGTGCTCATGGATTCCAACCCTTTGCATGAATGCCCTGGGGGGTTTATATAGGCCTACCCCCCAGGGGTACAATGGTAATCCGGCTGGGCGCGGGCCCAGCCGTCAGTCTCTCCAGCCGTCGTCTTATCCGCTGACTCCTAGGGCCCGCCGACTGGTGGGCCCCGCCGACTGGCTCAGTACGGAGCCGACAGGCCGCGTCCGCCGTGGGCGGGTCTTGCCGGCTGCAGATTACTGTAGTCGTGCCTCTAATGACGCAGGCTCGGTCATGAGGTCGTGGCGACAGCTTCGCTGTCTGGCGGGTGATCACTGTGGCCACTACTTGTCGTGTGTGATTAATGGCGCGTGGGGCCCGTGGGAGGGGCCGGCCGACTTTTGGTGACCGAATCCCATCCGGGCCAACTGGTGGCGCTTTCGCCGTCTTTCGTACGCCCGCCGACTGGTGGGACCCATCATCCCTGGGTCGTACCGGCATGCCGTCGTGGGCATAGGGCTCCACCCCCTGGGGCTGACGTCAGGGCCGGCATGGCAATAGTGTCGCGCCGCGCGGAGATCTCCGCGGGTACGGCATACTGTAGCCACGCCTGCCCTTGGAAAAGGCGTGGGAGTGGACCTTACTATGGCCACTCCCCATCCCGTCCCTCTTTATGAGGGCATGGGGGTTGTTGGCGTCGCGGGCCGACTCCTCAAGGCCGACTTCTATGGAAGTCGCCAGTCAGGAGTCGGCTTTACCCTGAAGCCATTCCTGGGACTCGGCCGCGAGTGGGCAGTCGGCCGCCTCGCCGCCGACTCCTCAGAAGGTGGCTCTTCGTCCTGGGATCTCGAGGGGCACAGTCTGCCTCAATGTCTTGAAAGGTTCTGGGCCTGGGTTAGCCTACCCGTGGCCCATTACTCCGACAAGGAGGGACCGAACCTGGGTAAACACCATGTCCCCTGCCTCCTGTTACCTCTGATCCTTAGACGCACAGTTCGGGACCCCCTACCTGAGATCTGCCGGTTCTAGCACCAACATTGGTGCTTTCATTGAGAGTTCCACGATGTCGTCACTAGAAGGCTCGATGGTTCCATCGGCATCTACAATAATACTGCCTTGAGGGAGACTTTTCTCCCGGCCAAGTTTTCGTATTCGACGGCTTTGCACTGCACGCCAACTCGATTGGCCACCTAGAACAGATCGATAGCTACGCCCCCGGTCATCAGATCAATTTTGGAAATCTGAACTATATCGCTGATATCCGAGGATACTAAATCTTCCAAGGGTTTGCGGCCCCAACCGCCGCTCTGGCCTTAGATCTGGAGCACATCACTAGGTCCGAGGACGGGAGTTTAGAGCCTGCCGGAATCTCTATAGCTATAGAGCTTGTCACCGGAGAACCGGAGGGGAGCGCGTCACCGGCAGGCCCAGAGTTACGCTAGGCTTCCTCTATCATCATGAAGCCAGACTCTCCTTCGGAAACTAGACACCCTCGAAGTTCATGATACAAGAGCTCGACCAGGGAACTTCCGTCCCAACCAACTCCACGGACTCTCGCTTCCCCGTCCAAACCTCACTCTTAAACGAGGCTTTGGACTTAATGTGATCCCTCGCCATCACAGAGGAATCGCTTCCGAATTGCGCTCGGCCCGGACTAGGGGCTAAAAGCAGGGAAATTTACTTCCCACCCACCACCCACTTCATAGCCACTGTCGAAGATTTAACCGACATGCTCGATTACGCCTCCGAAGACATCGACAGTACCGACGACGATGCCGGAGATGAGTAAGGCCAGAACCCGCCGTTCACCTGGACGACCACTTCCACATATGACGTGTATATGGTGGACACACTCAAAGAAGATGACGAAGACGGAAGGAAGGATCCGATCAAGGACAAGCCTGCTGAGGCACCTCGAAAACGTCGACGTCAGCGATGCTGCTCGAAATCGCGTCGCGAAAAAGACTGCAATGTCGGTGCCGAAGACAATAATACTATGAAGAACGCCGAAGACCAAGAAGCCCCTATCGAGCCAACATTCGATCAGGACGATTGGGAGGATGGGCAAGTTAACCCCGACGATCCTGTCGGGAACAAGGGCTCGGAGGATAGTAACTACCTACCGACCTCCGAAGAGGATGTGAGCTTCATCGACGAAGATTTCATCATGTCGGAGGAACCCCTTGAACAAGAGAGCTTTAAGCGCCGGCTAATAGCTAATGCAAGAAGCTTGAAAAAGAAGCAGCATCAGCTTCAAGCTGATCAGGATTTACTCAATGACAGATGGACTAATGTCCTGGCAGCCAAGGAATACAACCTCGTATGAACAACTAAGAGTTACCCGAAGCGCAAGCTGCTACCCCAATTCGATGATGAGGCCCTAGAGCCCATACCGCCAGCGCATAACGCCGCTGACAAACCTGACCGACCACCACGTGGTCGGGACAGAGCGGCAACTCAAGCCGAACACCAGCCTGCACCACCTCGTCGTAGAGGCAGAGAGACAGCGGCCACAGGATCCACTTACGACCTACGATAAGACCTGGACAATAGAGCCGGTCTGACCAGATCAATCTACGGATCAAGGGGGTGTGCCCCAGCACGAGAAGACGACCATCAGGCCTGGCGCAACAAGCACAACCTCACCCGGGCCGAACACCACATTCGAACTTCATCCAAACTGCGTCGAGACGTCGCCCTATACAAAGGCGCCACATACCCCCTATGCTTCACCAATGAGGTAATGGAGCACCAGTTCCCAGATGGGTTTAAACCCGTGAACATTGAATCATACGATGGCACAACAGATCCCAAAGTATGGATTAAAGATTTTCTTCTCCACATTCACATGGCTCGCGGTGATGATCTACATGCCATCAAATACCTCCCCCTAAAACTTAAGGGACCAGCTCGGCACTAGTTAAACAGCCTCCCAGAAAACTCTATTGGAAGCTGGGAAGACTTGGAAGACGCCTTTAGAGACAACTTCCAAGGCACTTATATCCGGCCTCCGGACGCCGATGACCTCAGCCACATAGTCCAGCAAATCGGAGAGTCCGCTAGAAAATTATGGACCAGGTTCCTAATTAAAAAGAACCAAATTGTGGATTGTCCGGACGTAGAAGCATTAGCGGCCTTTAAGCATAGCATTCGCAAGGAATGGCTCGCCCGACACCTCGGCCAAGAGAAGCCAAAGTCCATGGCAGCCCTTACAGCACTCATGACCCTCTTTTACACGGGCGAAGATTGCTGTCTAGCCCGTAGCAGCAACAGTACCAGCAACCCTGGCACTTCTGAAGCCAGAAACGACAACAGTAGACCCCTACACAACAAAAACAAGCGTGGAAGCAACAATGACAATACCGAAGACACGGCGGTCAACGCCGGGTTCAGTGGCTGCAAATCCGGTCAGCCAAAGAAGCCATTTAAGAGAAACAAAGACAGTTCATCCAGCTTGGACCAAATACTCGATCGACCTTGCCAGATTCATGGCACCCCCGACAAGCCTGCCAACCATACCAACAGAAGTTGTTGGGTCATTAAATAGGCCGGTAAGTTAAACACCGAACATAAGGGGAAAGGGTCACCCAGCAAGGACGATGACGAAGAACCTCGCCCGCCGAACACAGGGGGGCAGAAGAAATTTTCCCCCGAGGTCAAAACGGTAAATAAGATATATGTTACTCACATCCCCAAGAGGGAGCGCAAGTGCGCGTTAAGGGACATCTATGCGATACGGCCATTCGCTCCAAAATTCAACCCATGGTCTGCATGTCCGATCACTTTCGACCGCAGAGACCACCCGACCAGTATCCGTCATGGAGGTTCAGCCGCATTGGTCCTCGACCCAATCATCGACGGATTCCACCTCACGAGAGTCCTCATGGATGGCGGCAGCAGTATTAACCTACTATATCAGGATACTGCCCGCAAAATGGGTATTGACTCATCAAGAATCAAACCCACCAAAACTACCTTTAAAGGAGTCATACCTGGTGTAGAGGCGCGTTGCACGGGCTCAATCACATTGGGAAGTTGTCTTCAGCTCGCCGGACAACTTCCACAGTGAAGACTTGATCTTCGACATCGTCCCTTTCCGTAGTGGCTATCATGCACTGCTCGGACAAACCGTGTTTGCTCAGTTCAATGCGGTCCTGGACTATGCCTATCTAAAACTCAAGATGCCCGGACCCCGCGGTGTCATAACAGTCAATGGAAACACGGAGTGCTCCCTCCGTACTGAGGAGCACACCGCGGCCCTTGCAGCGGAAGTCCAGTACGGCCTTATCAAGACAAATACTGCATCGGCAGTCAAGCCCTCGGACACTGTTAAATGTGTCCGGACCACCCTGCAGAGCGACGATCAAGATTGTCAGGAGCTCGATTAGCAGTTCGGCCTTCGTCTCAGCACCAACCGCATCGCGACATATGTACCACGCGTACATAACTATGCGCTGAAGATACCATGGGCAAAGACGGAGGCATATTAAAAATAAAATCCATAATACAGCTCGACCCTATGTGGACCCCCATATCATTTCTCTTTTCCTTATTCTTTCTTTTTCAGGTTCCTTAAAGCCACATCAACTTTTGATGGTACCAAGGGCACCGTTTCCAGTACCCTTATGAGAAATCGATCGTTGATCCTCTTGAAGGATCACACACCAAGGAACAACGTAGCACAGACGTGCGGCGGAGTATCTAAAGGATCTTTAAAGACCGCCTCTTCCTCTTTAGGACCCGTACATAGCTTTCCCTGGTATTCGACATGTAAAATAGCCTGGATGCTTGTCACATCATTTGTTAAAATACGTTTTGACGAATCAATCAGACTGTAATGGAAACAATCTTTCTCCCAATATACTCGGTACTGTCTTATTCCCTAATCTGTATTTTCCTTCCTTTTTTTCTCTCGTATGATTGCCATGTACACCTTGGTACAACCTAAATCGCCAGGGGCTCCATTCGGCGACGTACATGTCTTAAAAATAAAATAAGTCTGAAACACTTTTACAGTGAAAATTCGACATCACGAATTTAGCATTATATGCATCGGCTTCGAATCATGTCTTTGGTCAATAGTTGGGTTGCCCGGCTCCTGTGGTTACTGCCTTACATTCTGCTTTTTGGGCTAAGGCGGTAAAGGGAGAGCTGCTGCGATTGTGTTTCCGGCTCATCCGAATAAACACCTCAGTAGAGAAAGCCGAAAACTGACTATCATGATGCGGCTAGAGCTGGTCATCTATTCAATGACTAACTACAAATCTCTTGCGATTTTGCCCGCATTATGCGAAGGACCGGTCTATGCCAGGTCAGGCGTCTACAGCACCCAAGTTCGGATAATCGAGCAACACCAGGGGTTGCGCCTATAAACCTCATTGTCAAACTCCTATGGCTAAGTGAGAGTGATAAAGCCACATAGTCTGATTGCCTGGTTCGCCGCACTGACACCTCCTTCAAGGACCACGTGGGTTGGGTCAAGTGTGTCTAGGTGCCATTCTGAACACCCCCGTACTACCTACGTGGGGACTGAAGCTGACGACTGGACAACTCCCAGATACTGTAAACGGTCGCAAAGGAGAAATATTTTCAAGTAAAACAAGCAACATATCATACATAAGCCTTGTTTCATAATACAGGATTGGACAACATAGATACATTCATTCAAAAATGATGTCCTTCGAACACTGCCCCTCTACAATGCGGGATCCTTCTAGGACATCATCGAAAGACCACTCAGGCGTGCGGTGCTCTTTGCCTGTGGGTGGTCCCTCAGTTGCGAGCTTGACGGCGTCCATCTTCGCCCACTACACTTTGACACAGGCGAAGGCCACCCGTGCACCTTCGATATAGACCGACTGCTTCACAGCATCAAGCTAGGGGCAAGCACTGACCAGTCGCTTCACGAGCCCGAAGTAGCTGCTGGGTATGGGTTCGGCAGGCCACAAACGGATTATAAAATCCCGCATGGACAATCCGGCCACCCTATGCAGTTCGGTCAACTGCTTCAGCTAATCGCTGAGGGGCACAGGATGCTCAGGCACAAGGTACTGCGACCAGAACATCTTTTCCATTGAGCTCCCCTCTTCGACTCTGAAGAACTCCGCGGCATCGGCAACACTCCGGGGCAGGTCCGCAAATGCTCCTGGAGAACTCCAAATCCAGGTCAGTAAGATATATTTCCTTTTCACAAATTTGCTCTGCATGTTAAAGGCCTTACCCACCACAATCTTCTTTGCCTCCTGGATCTCCCGGCAGGCATTTTGGGCTTCGGCCCGGGCCTCCTGTGCATTTTGGAGGGCCTTTGCAAGTTCGGATTATTGATCCGCAATCTTGCGCTCTAAGGACTCACATTTGCTTATAGCATCCTAGAGCTCTTGCTGGACTTCCTCCACCCTTAACTCATGTTTTAGGCGGACAACTCGTTCCTCCTCCGCCTCTTTCTTGGCCTCGTCCAGTGCGCTCTTGAGGGTCTCGACCTCAGATGCGTCAGCTATGAGCAAAGTTATCACACTCACTCAGATGAAAAATTATCGCTAATATTATTTCAGACTCATTTTCGGTATCACATACCTTGCTTTTCCTCTAACTTCCACCTCAGCTCAAACGCTTCGGCGGCATGGGAAGCGGACGCTTGCATTGCAGCCTGTTTGATTCAAATAGATATGTATGTTAATCTCCTGTACGAGTTATTAGATCCTTTGTTCGACCTTTCTTTGCCAACACCGAACAGAGTCTCAAGGGCTACTATCTATACACAGTCATTCTTATTATATAGCTAAAAGGCATTATATTACATGCCTCAAAGCCTCTCAGAAGGCTAGTGTAGGCCTCTTTCAATCTGCTCTTAGCGGATCGAACCTTTACAACCACTACACCAATAAGGGTATGATGTTCTTCAATGATGGAGGCGCTCTGAAGCGTTTCCATCAGAGTGTCCGGCGCCTCCGGATTGACAGAGGTCGTCGGAGGAGTCGACGCACCCCCTTCTTTCAAAGGAGGCTGCTCGCCTCATTCTGGAGCCGTAATGGCCTCCGGAATGATATTTGGTTGGGGGCCAAATTGGGCATGGCCCCTGTTGCCAGTCTCCATGGGGGTTCACTCCCCCGTGTTTTCGGCTGTAGAGGTATTGCCCTCTGATGCCACCTTGACGGCTTCCCGCACCTCTCAGTGTCCTGGAGAGGCCCTTCAGGACAACGCTTTGGTGTTATCCGTAGCAGTGGGTGGAGAGGTCAGTGGAGGCGACTCACTCGCCATCATGTCAGAACCCATTGAATTCCCAGAGGACGATGATCGCCGGGGGAGATCGCGGGCCGGACTGCAATACATGATTCTGTGTGTTAGAATCACAAGGCATAAAGTCGGATACATACATTATCCTTAAAAACTTACGATTCGGCCGAAGGCTTCGGCCTGGGGTTCCATTCGGGGACGGCTTCGTCTTTCGACTCCGAATTGTCTAAAAGGGAGAGTTTCCCCTTCTTGGATGCTTTCGCCTCTAGATCTGTGGAAGCCCCCCTTTTCTTCTCCCCCCCCCCCTTGGGGGAGAATTGTGCTCCTCCTCTTCCTCCTCATCTTCATCATGGGAGGAGAGAGCTTCGGTGTCTTCGGATGATATGTCCGAAGCACCTTTTCGGCGAAGGCCACTCCGGACCTCCTTGCCCTTCTTCTTGGCCTTCTTTTCCGGTGCTAGGTACGGTGCCGGAACTAGCATCTTCATCAGAAGAGGAATAGATGGGTCTTCGGGAAGGGGAGCCAGGCACTTGATCCGCTCTGCCTTGTTTGTCCAGCCCTAGGAAACAAGGGGAGGGGTTGAACTTACTCCTTGTATCTACAAATCAAGGATATGATTAGAAATCCGAAAAACTTACTGGAGTGGCTGGGTGAGCGCAGTCATGGACGAGGTCTTCGGTCATTGGCGGCCATGACTTTTGGGCCTTGAAAAGCAGTTTCCATATATCTTCGTGCTTCATGCCGAAGAACCGCTGCAAGGTCCAAGGACTTGCCGGATCGAACTCCCACATATGGGAAGTC
This sequence comes from Triticum aestivum, assembly GCF_018294505.1. Classification (NCBI taxonomy): domain Eukaryota; kingdom Viridiplantae; phylum Streptophyta; class Magnoliopsida; order Poales; family Poaceae; genus Triticum; species Triticum aestivum. The sequence continues at coordinate 295,109,990 of NC_057794.1, read as the reverse complement.
CGACATTGGCAGGGAGAATCTAGCGAAATAGCATCACCTGGATCACACTGGCGAGGCTGGTGTTCTTGTCCACCATGCTCTCGACGCGCTTTTGCAGTGCCATCACCTCGTCGGGTGATGCCCAATCTAGGCCCTTCTTGAGCCATGATGTGAGCCACATTGGCGGACCGGTTTTGAACTCAGGAGTGGCGGCCCATGAGGCGTCATGGGGTTCCGTGACATAGAACCACTCCTTCTGCCACCCCTTCACGGTCTTCATGAAGGTGCCTTTGGGCCAAGTGACGTTGGGGAGCTTGCTCACCATGGCGCCGCCGCACTCCGCGTGTTGACCATCCACCACTTTTGGCTTCACATTGAAGACCTTGAGCGATAGGCCGAAGTGGGGAGGAATGCGGAGGAATGCCTCACACATGAAGATGAACGCCGAAATGTTGAGTAAAGAATTCGGGGCTAGAGCATGGAAATCTTGCCCATAGTAAAATATAAGGTCGCAGACGAAAGGATGGAGGGGAAACCCTAATCTATGAAGGAAATGAGGAATAAATACGACTCTCTCATGGGGCTCCGGAGTAGGGACGATCTGCTTCTTGGCGGGAAGCCGGTGGGCAATTTCCTTGGCTAAATACCCCGCTTCCCGGAGCTCCTTGATGTTCTCCTCCATGACGGAGGAGGCCATCCACTTGCCCTGCGTTCCAGATCCGGACATGGGTAGAGTGTTTTCTGGGGACAGAAGGGATCGAAGCTTGGGCGCTGGAGCTCGAGGGCGGATGGGCTGAGGAAGAAGAAGGCGTGGGGTAAAAAGGTGGCTCCTTGTCTCCTTATAAAGGCATTGAATATCAAGCGTCCCCCCACGAGCCTTAAAACTCGCCTACTCCCCAGGAGTCGTGCGAGTGGCACAATTGGATTACCCAAATCCGTATTGATGAGAATCCTACAATAAGGGGACACCATCTCAGCTTTGACAAGACGTGTCACTAAATACCGCGTCTCGAAACACGAAACGGAAGGCTGGAAAACGGTTCGAAATAATAATAAGGTCGGAATGCAATACCTCGCCTAAAAAGTTGTTAGAAGACATAACCTATTTTTGTTTAAAGTGTTTTTCCCTCGTGGCTTCGGGTTGTAACGATTGTACAGAGCCAGATATAGGTCTTTTGATCAACTACTTTGGAGTATTCGGAGGAGGAACCCGCCTTGCAATGCCGAAGACAATCCGCGCGCCGGACACATCATCATTGAAGCCTGGTTCTGGGGCTACTGAGAGAGTCATGGATTAGGGGGTCCCCGAGCATCCGGGCAATGGGACATGGGCCGGACTGGTGGGCATGAACATACAAGATAGAAGGCTTCCCCCGTGTCCAGATGGGACTCTGCTGGGCGTGGAAGGCAAGCTTAGCGTTCGGATATGAAGATTCCTTTCTCTATAAACCGACTCTGTACAAACCCTAGCCCCCTCCGGTATCTACATAAACTGGAGGGTTTGGTCCGTGGAGGCAATCATAACCATACAGGCTAGACATCTAGGGTTTAGTCATTATGATCTCGAGGTAGATCAACTCTTGTAACCCCTATACTCATCAAAGTCAATCAAGCAGGACGTAGGGTTTTACCTCCATCAGGAGGGCCCGAACCTGGGTAAACACCGTGTCCCCTGCCTCATGTTGCCTCTGATCCTTAGACACACGGTTTGGGACCCCCTACCCGAGATCTACTGGTTTGACACTGACACCCGGCGATTCTCTCCTCGCCGCCCTGTGAGAGTGATCACCGGGTTGTATATGGCACTTGAAAGGGTGTTTTTATTAAGTATCCGATTCTAGTTGTCATAAGGTTAAGGTACAACTCTGGGTCGTCCTTTTACTGAGGGACATGACTATTCGAATAGATAAACTACCCTGCAGGGGTGCACCACATTACCCAACACGCTCGATCCCTCTGGCCGGACAAACTTTCCTGGGTCATGCCCAGCTCGGAAGATCAACACGTCGCAGCCCTACCTAGGCACAACAGAGAGGTCAGCACATCGATCTAAATCCTAAGCGCACATGGGTCTGGGCCCATCGCCCCTTACACACATGCACGTTGCGTACGCGGCCGGTGAGCAGACCTAGAAACCTCCATTACAAAGTAAGTTGCGCTACGCGGTCCAACCCGGCGCGCGCCACTCAGTCGCTGACATCAAGAAGGCTTCAGCTGATACCACGACATCGAGTGCCCATAACTGTTCCCGCGTAGTTGGTTAGTGCATATAGGCCAGTGGCCAGACTCAGATCAAATACCAATATCTCGTTAAGCGTGTTAATTGAAGTATCCGTGGACGCCGACCAGGGTCAGGCCCACCTCTCACCTAGGTGGTCTTGATAACCCACAAGTATAGGGGATCACAACAGTTTTCGAGGGTAAAGTATTCAACCCAAATTTATTGATTCGACACAAGGGGAGCCAAAGAATATTCTCAAGTATTAACAGTTGAGTTGTCAATTCAACTGCACCTGAAAGGCTTAATATCTGCAGCAAAGTATTTAGTAGCAAAGTAATATGGAAGTAGCGTTAACGGTGGCAAAAGTAACAGTAGTAGTTTTGTAGTGATTGAAACAGTGGCAACGGAAAAGTAACTAAGCAAAGATCAATATATGAAAAGCTCGTAGGCATTGGATCAGTGATGGATAATTATGTCGGATGCAATTCCTCATGCAACAGTTATAACATAGGATGACACAGAACTAGCTCCAGTTCATCAATGTAATGTAGGCATGTGTTCCAAATATAGTCATACGTGCTTATGAAAAAGAACTTGCATGACATCTTTTGTCCTACCCTCCCGTGGCAGCGGGGTCCTATTGGAAAATAAGGGATATTAAGGCCTCCTTTTAATAGAGTACCGGAACAAAGCATTAGCACTTAGTGAATACATGAACTCCTCAAACTACGGTAATCACTGGTAAGTATCCCGATTATTGTCACTTCGGGGTTAACAGATCATAACACATAATAGGTGACTATAGACTTGCAAGATAGGATCAAGAACTCACATATATTCATGAAAACATAATAGGTTCAGATCTGAAATCATGGCACTCGGGCCCTAGTGACAAGCATTAAGCATAGCAAAGTCATAGAAACATCAATCTCAGAACATAATGGATACTAGGGATCAAACCGTAACAAAACTAACTCAATTACATGATAAATCTCATCCAACCCATCACCGTCCAGCAAGCCTACGATGGAATTACTCACGCACGGCGGTGAGCATCATGAAATTGGTGATGGAGGAAGGTTGATGATGACGATGGTGACGGATTCCCCTCTCCGGAGCCCCGAACGGACTCCAGATCAGCCCTCCCAAGAGAGATTAGGGCTTGAAGGCGGCTCCGTATCATAAAACACAATGAATCCTTCTCTCTGATTTTTTTCTCCCCGAGCATGAATATATAGAGTTGGAGTTGAGGTCGGTGGAGCATCAGGGGGCCACGAGGCAGGGGGCGCGCCCCAGGGGGGTGGGTGCGCCCCCACCCTCATGGACAGGGTGTGGGCCCCCTTGCGTTGATTCTTTCGCTGGTATTTTTTATATATTCCAAAAATATTCTTCGTGAAGTTTTAGGTCATTCCAAGAACTTTTATTTCTGCACAAAAATAACACCATGGAAATTCTGCTGAAAACAACGTCAGTCCGGGTTAGTTCCATTCAAATCATGCAAGTCAGAGTCCAAAACAAGGTCAAAAGTGTTTGGAAAAGTAGATACGATAGAGACATATCAACTCCCCCAAGCTTAAACCTTTGCTTGTCCTCAAGAAATTCAGTTGATAAACTGAAAGTGATAAAGAAAAACTTTTACAAACTCTGTTTGATCTTGTTGTTGTAAATATGTAAAGCCAGCATTCAAGTTTTCAGCAAAGATTATGAACTAACCATATTCACAATAACACATAGGTTTCATGTTTACTCATATCAATGGCATAATCAACTAGCGAGCAATAATAGTAAATCTCGGATGACAACACTTTCTCAAAATAATCATAATATGATATAACAAGACGGTATCTCGCTAGCCCTTTCGAGACCGCAAAACATAAATGCAGAGCACCTCTGAAGTACAAGGACTGACTAAACATTGTAATTCATGGTAAAAGAGATCCAGTCACAGTCAACTAATAGTAATACATGCAAATGACAGTGGTGCTCTCCAACTGGTGCTTTTTAATAAGAGGGTGATGACTCAACATAAAAGTAAATAGATAGGCCCTTCTCAGAGGGAAGCAGGGATTTGTAGAGGTGCCAGAGCTCGATTTTGAAATAGAGATGAATAATATTTTGAGTGGTATACTTTCATTGTCAACATAACAACCGAGAGATCTTGATATCTTCCATGCTACACACATTATAGGCGGTTCCCAAACAGAATGGTAAAGTTTATACTCCCCCTACCACCAACACACATCAATCCATGGCTTGTCTGAAACAACGAGTGCCTCCAACTAACAACAATACCGGGGGAGTTTTGTTTGCAATTATTTTAATTTAAGCATGGGACTGGGCATCTCGGTTACCAGCCATTTTCTCGTGAATGAGGAGTGGAGTCCACTCCTCTTGAGAATAACCCGCCTAGCATGGAAGATATAGACAGCCCTGGTTGATACATGACCTATTCAATCATACAAAACAGAATTCCATTTGAAGGTTTAGAGTTTGGCACATACAAATTAACTTGGAACGGCAGGTAGATACCGCATATAGGAAGGTATGGTGGACTCATATGGAATAACTTTTGCGGTTTATGGAAGTGGATGCACAAGCAGTATTCCTACTTAGTACAAGTGAAGGCTAGAAGAGACTGGGAAGCGACCAGCTAGAGAGCGACAACAGGCATGAACATGCATTAAAATTAATCAACACTGAATGCAAGCATGAGTAGGATATAATTCACCATGAACATAAATATCGTGGAGGCTATGTTGATTTTGTTTCAACTACATGTGTGAACATGTGCCAAGTCAAGCCACTCGAATTGTTCAAAGGAGGATACCACCCTATCATACCACATCACAACCATTTTAATAGCATGTTGGCACGCAAAGTAAACCATTATAAACTCCTAGCTAATTAAGCATGGCATGAGCAACTATAATCTCTAATTGTCATTGCAAACATGTTTCATTCATAATAGGCTGAATCAGGAATGATGAACTAATCATATTTACATTAACAAGATAGGTCGAGTTCATACCAGCTTTTCTCATCTCAATCAGTTCATCATACATCGTCATTATTGCCTTTCATTTGCACGACCGAACGGTGTGGATAATAATAATAGTGCATGTGCATTGGACTAAGCTGGAATCTGCAAGCATTCAATACAAGGGAGAAGACAAGGTAATATGGGCTCTTGGTTAGATCAACAATAATGCATATGAGAGCCACTCAACATTTTCATCATGGTCTTCGACCCCCAAAGGAAAGAAAAGAAACAAAAATATTTACACAGGAAAGCTCCCAACAAGCAAAAGAAGAGCGAAAAATCTTTTTGGGTTTTCTTTTAATTACTACTACTACATGCATGAAAAGTAAACTAGCTAAATGCTACAACTAACTTTTTCTGGTTTTTCTTAAGGTTTTTCAAACACACAAGAAGAAGGCTGGAAAAGAAAATAAACTAGCATGGATATTACAATGAAAAAGTATGAGCATCGACAACTGGCATGAGTGTGTGAACATAAATGTAATGTCGGTGAGAAATACGTACTCCCCCAAGCTTAGGCTCTTGTCATAAGTTGGTCTATGGCCGCAGCTCAAAGCTGCCCTCTTCGGTGTAAGGAGGAGTGTCCTCTGGGTGCCACTAGTTGGCGATCTCCTCGGGATCCCACTGATAAACAGACTGACGGTAAGGATCAAGTGGTGGCTCCGGCTCAGGCTTTGGAGCTGATGTCAGGTTCCAGTATGCATGAACGGCCTCCAGGAAAACAAGGTACGTGCCTGAAAATATGCTAAACAAAGAGGGAGCATGCAAGGTAATAATCTCAAAGTATTTTTTATGAAATATCAATCTATATTTAAGCATCTTCTTCTTATCCTTAACAATAAAATCATGTACTACCATACTCTTATAATCTAGAAAAATAGGAGGCATCAACTTTTCCTCTTTCTCATAATTCCTAATAGGTATGTTAAAGTGTGCAGCAAGGCGCGAGGCAAAGATGCCTCCAAAGACGGGACCCTTTGTACGGTTCAGATTTAACCGTTTAGCAACAATAGCGCCTAAACTGAAAGTGGTATCACGAAACAAAGCATGGCACAAAATAACAATATCAGGGGCACTAAGATTTCCACTATTCCCGCGACCAATTAAGCATCTACTAGCAAATATTGCAAAGTAACGTAGAACAGGAAAATGTATGCTAGTAATTCTTGCATCGAAAACTTTCCTCGTTTCCCCTACAGCAATCATATTAATAAATCCCTCCACATCATTACGATGTGGTTCCTCTATGCTACCCGCAAAGGGTATCTTACAGACCCTACAAAACTCATATAGTGACATCTCCTTAACCTCATCATATAAATGAAATTCCACCAAAGGTGGTGATTTCTTAGCATGAAATTTAAAATTTTGCACGAAAATATTAGTGAGGAGGAGATACAGTTCGCGCTGGTCGCGGAGGAAGTCGACGCGGACTGCATTCTCATCCAAATAATAAAAGTCCTCATATATCACGGCTGCTCTCAAGAACTCATCACAAGGCCATTCGCACGGCCGAACCTCCGCAGTGCGAGGGAGATTATATTTGGGCTTCTTATTCTCTTCACTTTGCTTATCCTTTGAGCTTCGGCTCGAAGAGCCCCTCAACAATCTCCTCATCATTTTCTTTCTCTGGAAAATTTCTGAAATTTTTAGTGACTCAAAATAAAAGTGAACCAAACTCAACAAGATTGATAGAAACTACTCCTACAAGTGCCTAGAAGCCATATCATGCATTAAAACTACTTTTGACGACATAAATTTGACATGCAAGCTCTAGAACAGGGTCACCTAAGCAGCAAAAATTTGCAATAAATAAAGCACTAGAACAAAAACTAGTTGGACCATTGGAGGAGTCACGTATCGAAGAACAATCCCCCAAAACAATTTTGTGAATGGAGCTTTGAGCAAGGAGATCGAAAATGGCAACAAGATGAGCAAGAACTCGGGTTTGAGCTGGTGGAGGATTTTTTCTAGGGGAAGACGAAGTGTGTGGGTGGAAGAATAAGTGGAGGGGGGCCACGTGGGGCCCACGAGGCAGGGGGCGCGCCCTCCACCCTCGTGGGCACATGGTGGGTCCCCCTGGTGTGTTCCCAGTACCAATAATTCTTAAATATTCTAGAAAGAATCATATTAAATTTTCAGGGCATTTGGAGAACTTTTATTTTTGGGGTATTATTTTATTGCAAAGATAATTCAGAAAATAGACAGAAAATACTATTTTTTCTTTATTTAATCTAAATAACAAAAAGTAAAAGAAGGGTACAAAGAGTTGTGCTTTCTAACTTCATCCATCTCATGCTCATCAAAAGGAATCCACTAACAAGGTTTATCAAGTCTTGTTAACAATCTCTTTTCGAATAACATGAAATCGGAGAATTTTGAATAACACTAAGTTACCTCCACGTGGATATGCATGTCCCCAACAATAAGAATATCATATTTCTTCTTGACAGTAGGAAAAGGAAATTCAAAACCTCCAATAGTAATCATTGAAGTTTTTCCAATAGAATTAATACTGTGGACTTGAGGTTGTTTCCTTGTACCGTATGCTCATTACCATTAACATGAAAAGTGACATTGCCTTTGTTGCAATCAATAAAAGCTCCTGCAGTATTAAAAAAGGGTCTACCAAGAATAATAGACATCCTATCATCCTCGGGAATATCAAGAATAACAAAGTCCGTTAAAATAGTAATGTTTGCAACCACAATAGGTGCATCCTCACAAATACCGACATGTATAGCAGTTGATTTATCAGCCATTTGCAAAGATATTTCAGTAGGTGTCCACTTATTCAAATCAAATCTACGATATAAAGAGAGAGGCATAACACTAACACTGGCTCCAAGATCACATAAAGGAGTTTTAACATAGTTTCTCTTAATGGAGCATGGTATAGTTGGTACTCCTGGATCTCCTAGTTTCTTTGGTATTCTGCCTTTAAAAGTATAATTAGCAAGAATGGTGGAAATTTCAGCTTCCGGTATCTTTCTTTTATTTGTAACAATATCTTTCATATACTTATGATAATGATTCATTTTAAGCATATTAGTCAAACGCATACGCAAAAAGATGGGTCTAATCATTTCAGCAAAGCGCTCAAAATCCTCATCATCCTTTTTCTTGGATGGTTTATGAGGAAAAGGCATGGGTTTCTGAACCCATGGTTTGCTTTCTTTACCGTGCTTCCTAGCAACAAAGTCTCTCTTATCACAACGTTGATTCTTTGATTGTGGGTTATCAAGATCAATAGCAGGTTCAATCTCTACACCATTGTTATTGCTAGGTTGAGCATCAACATGAACATCATCATTAGCATTATCACTAGGTTCATGTTCATTACCAGATTGTGTTTCAGCATCAGAAATAGAAATATCATTGGGATTCTTAGGTGTGTCAACAACATGTTTACTAGAAGCATGCAAAGTTCAATCATTTTTCTTTTTCTTCTTCTTAGAAGAACTAGGTGTATCAACATTAGTTCTCTGAGAATCTTGCTCAATTCTCTTAGGGTGGCCCTCGGGATACAAAGGTTCCTGAGTCATTTTACCCCCTCTAGTCACAACTCTAACAACATTTTCATTTTTCTTATTATCTAATTCACTGAGCAAATCATTCTGAGATTTAAGTACTTGTTCTACTTGAGTGGTAACCATAGAAGCATGTTTACTAATAAGTTTAAGCTCACCTTTAACTCTAGACATATAACCACTCAAGTGTTCAATCATATAGGCATTACGTTTCAATTGTCTACCAACATAAGCATTGAATTTTTCTTGTTTAACTATAAAATTATCAAACTCATCCAAGCATTGGCTAGCATACTTATAATGAGGAATATCACCTTCATCAAATCTATAGAGAGAATTTACCTTTACTACCTGTCTCAGGTTATCAAGACCATGTATCTCTTCAATAGGTGGTAAATTCTTAACATCTTCAGCTTTAATACCTTTTTCTTTCATAGATTTCTTTGCCTCTTGCATATCTTCAGGACTGAGAAATAGAATACCCCTTTTCTTTGGAGTTGGCTTAGGAAGTGTCCAATCATTTTCATTACTCAACATATTATTCAATAGCAATTCAGCTTGATCAACAATTCTTTCCCTGAAAACACAACTAGCACAACTATCCAGGTGGTCTCTGGAAGCATCAGTTAGTCCATTATAAAAGATATCAAGTATTTCATTTTTCTTGAGAGGATGATCAGGCAAAGCATTAAGTAATCAAAGAAGCCTCCCCCAAGCTTATGGGAGACTCTCTTCTTCAATTTGCACAAAATTATATATTTCCCTTAAGGCAGCTTGTTTCTTATGAGCGAGGGAAATATTTAGCAGAGAAGTAATAAATCATATCCTGGGGACTACGCACACAACCAGGATCAAGAGAATTAAACCATGTTTTAGCATCACCCTTAAATGAGAATGGAAATAGCTTAAGGATATAGTAGTAACGAGTTTTTTCCTCATAAGTGAATAGGGTGGCTATATCATTTAATTTAGTAAGATGTGCCACAACAGCTTCAGATTCATAGCCATAAAAAGGATCAGATTCAACCAAAGTAATTAACTCAGGATCGACAGAGAAATCATAATCCTTATCGGAAATACAGATAGGTGAAGTAGCAAAAGCAGGGTCATATTTCATTCTAGCATTCAAGGATTTTTCTTTTATCTTAGCTAACAGTTTCTTAAGATCATATCCATCATTGCAAGCTAAAAAGTCTCTAGCAGTTTCTTCATCCATAACATAACCCTTAGGCATAATAGGCAATTCATATATAGGGGAGAATCTTCATCATCACTTTCATCAATATTATCAGTTTCAATAATTTCATTCTCTCTAACCCTAGAATTCACCTAGTGGCACAGTATTATCAAGCATAGAAGTAGTTTCATCATAAGCATCATGCAAAGTAGAAGTGGCATCATCGATAACATGTGACATATCAGAATGAATAGCATGAGTAGGTGTCGCAAGTTTACTCATAACAGAAGATGAATCAAGTGCAGAGCTAGATGGCAGTTCCTTATCTCCCCTCGTAGTTGAGGGATAAATCTTGGTTCTTTCTTATTTCAAGTTCTTCATAGTGATCAACAGATACAAATCTCAAGTGACTCAAAGAATAGAGCTATGCTCCCCGGCAACGGCGCTAGAAAATAGTCTTGATAACCCACAAGTATAGGGCATCGCAATAGTTTTTGAGGGTAGAGTATTCAACCCAAATTTATTGATTCGACACAAGGGGAGCCAAAGAATATTCTCAAGTATTAACAGTTGAGTTGTCAATTCAACCGCACCTGAAAGACATAATATCTGCAACAAAGTATTTAGTAGCAAAGTAATATGGAAGTAGCGGTAACGGTGGCAAAAGTAACAGTACTAGTTTTGTAGTGATTGTAACAGTGGCAACGGAAAAGTATCTAAGAAAAGATCAATATATGAAAAGCTCGTAGGCATTGGATCAGTGATGGATAATTATGTTGGATGCGATTCCTCATGCAACAGTTATAACATAGAGTGACACAGAACTAGCTCCAGTTCATCAATGTAATGTAGGCATGTATTCCGAATATAGTCATACGTGCTTATGGAAAAGAACTTGCATGACATCTTTTGTATACCCTCCCATGGCAGCGGGGTCCTATTGGAAAATAAGGGATATTAAGGCTTCCTTTTAATAGAGTACTGGAACAAAGCATTAGCACTTAGTGAAATACATGAACTCCTCAAACTACGGTCATCACCGGTAAGTATCCCGATTATTGTCACTTCGGGGTTAATGGATCATAACACATAATAGGTGACTATAGACTTGCAAGATAGGATCAAGAACTCACATATATTCATGAAAACATAATAGGTTCAGATCTGAAATCATGGCACTCGGGCCCTAGTGACAAGCATTAAGCATAGCAAAGTCATAGCAACATCAATCTCAGAACATAATGGATACTAGGGATGAAACCCTAACAAAACTAACTCGATTACATGATAAATCTCATCCAACCCATCACCGTCCAGCAAGCCTACGATGGAATTACTCATGCACGGCTGTGAGCATCATGAAATTGGTGATGGAGGAAGGTTGATGATGACGATGGTGACGGATTCCCCTCTCCAGAGCACCGAACGGACTCTCGATCGGCCCTCCCGAGAGAGATTAGGGCTTGGCGGCAGCTCTGTATCGTAAAACGCAATGAATCCTTCTCTCTGACTTTTTTCTCCCCAAACATGAATATATAGAGTTGGAGTTGAGGTCGGTGGAGCATTAGGGGGCCCAGGAGGCAGGGGCGCGCCCCAGGGGGTGGGTGCGCCCCCACCCTCGTGGACAGGGTGTGGGCCCCCTTGCGTTGATTCTTTCGCCAATATTTTTTGTATATTCCCAAAATATTCTTCGTGAAGTTTCAGGTCATTCCGAGAACTTTTATTTCTGCACAAAAATAACACCATGGCAATTCTGCTGAAAACCGTGTCAGTCCGGGTTAGTTCCATTCAAATCATGCGAGTTAGAGTCCAAAACAAGGTCAAAAGTGTTTGGAAAAGTAGATACGATGGAGACGTATCAGGTCTCAACCTGCCATGTCTCTCCGCCACAAAGATCCACCCAGAGGGCTGTCGGAACAAATGTCCTTTCAGCCCCCAATCCGTGAATCACTCCCGGGTACTCTACGAGCCGACCCGACTTTAGTCACCACAGGTATCGTATACTATGTATAGAAGTATATACCCATGATCACCTCCCAAGTGATCACGACCCGGTAGTATAGCATGGCAGACGGACAAGAATGTCGGGCTACTGATGGAATACTAGCATCTGATACGTCTCCAATGTATCTATAATTTATGAAGTATTCATGCTATTATATTATCCATCTTAGATGTTTAATGGGCCTTTATATGATGTTTTATATGATTTTTGGGACTAACCTATTAACCTAGAGCCCAGTGCGAGTTTCTGTTTTTTCCTTGTTTTTGTGTATCGCGGAAAAGGAAAATCAAACGGAGTCCAATTGACCTGACAATTCACGGAGATTGTTTTTGGACCAGAAGAAGCCCACGGAGTACCGAAGATAGACCAAGGGAGTCCCGAGGCCACCACGAGGGTGAGGGGTGCGCCATACCTCCTGGGCGCGCCCCCTATCTCGTGGCCACCTCAGGGACCTCCCAGACTGTTTCCCGACTCCAACACCTCTTATATATACCCAAACATCCAGAAAGAAACCTAGATCTGAAGTTTCGCCGCCGCAAGCCTATGTAGCCACGAGAAAACAATCTAGGCCCTCTCTGGCACCCTGCTAGAGGGGGCCATCATCACCAGAGGCTATGGAGGAGGATCCCGGAGGGGCCATCATCGCCATGAAGGCCAAGATCAGAGGGAGAACCTCTCCCCACCTAGGGGGGAGGTCATGGAGGAGGAAGCACAAGGGGGATAACTTCTCATCCTCTATCTCAGTGGCTCCAATTCCTCACGTCCACCAATTTCATGATGATTAATAAACAAATTCCTCACGTCCATCAATTTATTTCATAATTTTTGGAGTAGCAGAAGTATGGTTGTTGTTCAGATCATTACGGACTGTTTTGTTTCTGACAGATTCTGTTTTCATTGCATAGTTTGCTTGTTTTCTAGTTTCTATGGCTTGTATTTCTCAATATTAATTGTAGAAATGATAGGGTACAATAGGCATTGTGTGAGAACAATTATGAACCTTGTCTTTGACAGTACAAAAGTGAATGGTTTACTCTTTATCATACTAACCTATCTCACGAAGTTCCGTTAAGTTTTGTGTGATTGAAGTTTTCAAGCTTTGGGTGAGATATCGATATGAGGAGAATAAGGAGTGGAAAGACCATAAGCTTGGGGATGCCCAAGGAACCCCTAGGTAATATTCAAGGAATACTGAAGCGCATAAGCTTGGGGATGCCCGGGAAGGCATCCCCTCTTTCGTCTTCAAAACTATCGGTATACCTTACTCGAAGCTATATTTTTATTCGTCACATGATATGTGTTTTGCTTGGAGCGTATTTTCAATTTTACTTGCTGTTTGAATAAAATCTTTGGATCTGAAATCTTGAATGAAAAAGAATCTTCCCATGGCTATTTAATTATTTGACTACTTAGTATTCTTCACTTATATCTTTTTGGAGTAGTTTGTCAATTACTCACGTGCTTCACATATAACCTATGAGTAAATGGTTGAATGAATTGAATATCATAAATCTGAATTTATATACGTTTCATATTCTTACAACATGGGGAGTAATGACTTCACACATAATAAGTATAGGTAGTAAACTTATTGGAAGTTAGCAAACGCAGAATTGGTCACTTGAACAATTCATGAAAGAATATTGAAGGAAGAGAGATTTCACATATAAATATACTATCTTGGACATCTTTTGCAATTGTGAGCACTCATTAAAATATGACATGCTAAAAGGTTGATGTTGGACAAGGAAGACAACTTAATGGGTTATGCTTTCCTATATCTGAAACGTTATATTGTCTTGGATCATCCAACATGTTGAGCTTGCCTTTCCCTCTCATGCTAGCCAAATTCTTTGCACCAAGTAGAGATACTACTTGTGCTTCCAAACATTCCTTAAACCAGTTTTTCCATGAGAGTCCATCATACCTACCTATGGATTGAGTAAGATCCTTCAAGTAAGTTGTCATCGGTGCATGCAATAAAAATTGCTCTCTAAATATGTATGATTTATTAGTGCGAAGAAAATAAGCTTTATACGAACTTGTGATAGGGAAGAAATAAAAGCGACGGACTGCATAATAAAGGTCTTTATCACAAGAGGCAATATAAAGTGACATTCTTTTGCACTAAGATTTTGTGCATTCAACCATAAAAGCGCATGACAACCTCTGCTTCCCTCTGCGAAGGGCCTATCTTTTACTTTTACCTTCTACCCTTATACAAGAGTCGCGGTGATCATCACCTTTCCTTTTTACACTTTTTCCTTTGGCAAGCACTTTGTGTTGGAGCGATCCGGATATATATATATATATCCACTTGGATGTAGGTTTTCATAAATTATTATTGTTGACATTACCCTTGAGGTAAAATGTTGGGAGGCGAAACTATAAGCCCCTATCTTTCTCTGTGTCCGATTAGAACTTTGAGCCCATAAATATCATGTGAGTGTTAGCAATTGTGAAAGATTAAATGATAGTTGAGTATGTGGAGTTTGCTCAACCAAAGCTCTTACATAGACCCTTCCCGAAAATAAGATGAATTGCAATTGTTTGATGACTAAGAGCATGGTTTGTTATTTTTCAAGAAAGTTTATGATCTATACTTTAACATGTGAATAGCTTGTTACTTGATTATGAGAAGTTTTATGAGTTGAGCTACTGTTATGATATATAATGATGCTAGAAAAAGTGATTGGAACTATCATTGATCAAACTCATGCACTTGCTAGCATTCACACTTCATAAATTATTTCTTTTATCATTTACCTACTCGAGGACGAGCAGGAATTAAGCTTGGGGATGCTGATACATCTCCAACGTATCTATAATTTATGAAGTATTCATGCTATTATATTATCCATCTTAGATGTTTAATGGGCCTTTATATGATGTTTTATATGATTTTTGGGAGTAACCTATTAACCTAGAGCCCAGTGCCAGTTTCTATTTTTTCCTTGTTTTTGAGTATCGCAGAAAAGGAAAATCAAACGGAGTCCAATTGACCTGAAAATTCACGGAGATTGTTTTTGGACCAGTAGAAGCCCATGGAGTACCGGAGATAGACCAGGGGAGTCCCGAGGCCACCACGAGGGTGGGGGCGCGCCCTACCCCCCTGGGCGCGCCCCCTATCTCGTGGCTGCCTCGGGGACCTCCCTGACTTGTTCCTGACTCCAACACCTCTTATATATACCCAAACTTCCAGAAAGAAACCTAGATCGGAAGTTCCGCCACCGCAAGCCTCTGTAGCCACGAGAAATCAATCTAGGCCCTCTCTGGCACCCTGCCGGAGGGGGCCATCATCACCGGAGGCTATGAAGGAGGATCCCGGAGGGGCCATCATCGCCATGAAGGCCAAGATCTAGAGGGAAAACCTCTCCCCATCTAGGGGGAGGCCATGGAAGAGGAAGCACAAGGGGGAGAACTTCTACTCCTCTCTCTCGGTGGCGCCGGAGTGCCATCGGGAGGGGAATCATCCCTGCGGTGATCGTCTTCATCAACATCACAATCATCATCACCATCCTCATCTCTTTTACGTGCTCCACTCTCCCGCACCCCGCTGTAATCCCTACTTGAACTTGGTGCTTTATGCCACATATTATGATCCAATGATGTGTTGCCATCCTATGATGTTTTGAGTAGATATCCTTTGTCTTTGGGTTGATTGATGATCTAGATTGGTACAAATTGTATGTTTTATTTCGGTGCTGTCCTATTGTACCCTCCATGTCGTGCAAGTGTGAGGGATTCTCCTTGTAGGGTGTTTCAATACGTTCATGATTCGCTTATAGTGTGTTGCTTGAGTGATAGAAGCATAAACCCGAGTAAGGGGGTTGTTGCGTATGGGAAAAAGGGGAATTGATGCTTTAATGCTATGGTAGGGTTTTACCTTAATGATCTTTAGTAGTTGCGGACGCTTGCTAGAGTTCCAATCATAAGTGCATATGATCCAAGAAGATAAAGTATGTTAGCTTATGCCTCTCCCTCATATGAAATTGCAATGATGACTATCGGTCTTGTTAACAATTGCCTAGGACAATTCCACACACCGATCCATCATTATTCCACACTCGCTATTTATAATATTTAGTAATATATTCTAACTTTATGATAACAGCACCTACTTCATATTTTAGCTCTCCGATATCATGCAAATTTATCCTCTTCATACCCACAACGTACTTTTATTTCTCATTTCTAGTTGGAAGCAAACGTTTGGTGTACTTAGAGTCGTATCGGTGGCAGATAGGACTTGAGAGAATATTGATCTTACCTTTAGCTCCTTGTGGGTTCGACACTCCATACTTATCACTTCCACCTTTGGGAATTGCTACGATGATTCCCTGCACTTGGGTATTATCAGCATCCTATACTAAGCATTTAGGATTGCAGGTAAGGGTAACATATGTAGCAACAATGACATGCTATGCAGCAGAATAGGATTAACCGAAAGCAGTAACATGCTACACTACTCTAATGCAAGCAGTAGAGAGAAGGAATAAGCGATATCTGGTGATCAAGGGGGGGCTTGCCTGGTTGCTCTGGCAAGGAGGAGGAGTCGATGTAGTTGATCACGGGGGTATCGGCAGCGGTCTCGGGGTCTACCGAAAAGAAGTAACGGAGGGGGAACATAACAAATAACAGAGCAATCAAAGCATCACAAAGCATAACATGGCAATCCGCGGTGCTAGGGGTAACCTAACGCAGTACTAGGTGCTACTGGCGAAGGGGGAAAACATCCAGGAAAGTATTCCCGGTGTTTGGCATTCTCGGACACATGAAACGGAGGGGGGCGGTTGGATGTTCACTATGTTAGGGACGTGTGGTAGACGAACTGACTGCATATTTGGATCTGTCTCGTCGTTCTGAGCAACTTTAACGTACAAAGTAATTTCATCCGAGTTACGGTTTATTTTTTATTAATTTACTAAGTTTTAATCATTTTCTGAAATCATTTTAATAGAAAACAAAATAGCAATTGCTAAGTGTACACACTATGGGCTAGCCATAGTGGATGACAGGTGGGTTTAGAGGGCCCAGTTGACCTAGTCAACTGTCAACTAAGTTGACCATTGACTGGTCAAAGCTGTCAAGTGGGGTCCTATGTCATAGATTAAGCTAAATTTTTAATGGAATTTTAGCATTTTAATTTAACTGTGGGTCCCATGCGTCATAGGGTTATCTAGTTTAAACATTTTTTACTTAGTTATTTTATAAGAAAAGAGGGTCCAATGGTCAGTGGGGTTAAGGGGTGGTTTAGTTGCTAACCTAACCTCAATTAGGCCTAATTAACATGGTATTAGCCCTTATCTATTCCTAATAATAAAGTACGGATTGACTCCGTCGGTTCACCGTCACAATACGCTTCTTCCGTCACAATACACTTCTTCCTGTGAATTTACGCTTTCAGCTTTTTTCATCTATATCATTTCTACATCCGAGGTGGTACTGAAAACGATTTGTACGATTGTCCACGAATCACTACAAAGGCCTGAGCCTGCACATAAGCCAACACACATCCTAGTGGGCCTATGTTCGAACGTGTACAACTCAAATTGGTCATCAAACTAGATCGAGTCTGGATGATTGATCCATCGATCACAAGCAGCTGCACCCGTGGTAATAAATAAATCTAAGAAAACTGCAGCAGTCGTTCGTTTGTGCCAACTGCGTCACCGAGCGCGTCGTGTTCTTCTACTCCGCCGACGGCGCCAGGCTCTTCTTCGAGTGTGATGGCGCCGTGCACGGGGTTAGCGCGCTCGCGAGCCTCCACCTATGTGCCCCGCTTTGCGACGCCTGTGACGCCGAACGTGCCGCTCTCTGCTGCCAAATCGGCGCCCACCGGGCCATGCTCTGCGCCGGCCGCCGTGCGCTGCTAGACCGCGGCGGTGGAGCCTCCCCCGTGGATGCTTACACCAGCGGTTATGCGCCCGCCGAGATCGTCTGCATCCTCTCCGTCGACGCGCCGTCGTCGCATGAGGACTTCGATGTCTGGCTCGCCGACAACCTCCCCCAAATCCTACACGAGGTTCAGGTATAACATCTACTTGGGTAAATTTCTAAATTGCACTTCTTTTTTGCAACTGTATATGCAATTGAAGGAGACTCTTCTTGATGATCTTGCGTGCCAAATCTTACATGGACAGTTTGATTGTGTGATCCAGCGACAAAATTCATTGAGTAGTGCTGCTATATATCAGTCAAGGGAATGGTATAGAGAAGAGAGGATGATGATAATACAAAGTGGGTGAGATAGTATGAGTGAGTAGTGAAGGGGCATAGGCTTGGTACTACACCATCGTACAAACAAGGAAGTGGTTAGTGTGCTATCTTTGATGTAAAAGAGGAAGATTTCTTTCCTGACTCATCTAATGGTGGATCGATGATTTAAGAAGCATATTCAGTTCTTCTCTCAATTTTTTGGTGCCAAGCTTGATCTTTATCCAACTGACTGACTGACTAAAAGTACCTTCTAATCACTATTGAACGCATATATTAGTTAGTTTGACTGTATACACCACATAAAGAGAAAAAAATGAATTCTAAAAAAGTTAGGCATAGATACTACAGAACCAGTGGACCCTCAAGAAACAAAAGGCACACCTGAAGGATTTTTTCTTAAAAATGTATTAATTTGACTATTTGAGTATGCAAAATGTGCAATTTCAATCTTTCCTTTTCGAGGAGAACAGGGGACTGCTACATACCCAATATGGATGGAGGCTAATTACTGATCTTCCAAGTTAAAAATCTGAAAATAACTTCATTTAGTAATGGATATATGGTCAAGAAAGGATGCCTTTCCTTAAAGATACAGAACAAAATCATGTTCGTGTATGTCCGGCTGACAGATGAATCAATCTCCTTTTAAGTTTCAAACCAGCAACCTTTGTGTACGTACATGTGTTATCAAGGATGCACGGATCCATTGGCCTGCGTACCACACATCCCCTCACTAATTCTATCAGTGTCATTCTTAACAAGGTAAGTATGATTGCCTAATCTCTGATTTTCTTAATTGATCTTTGGTCCTTGATCCCTAATGTCGTTATATTTTATTGATTTTATAAATGACCTCAAACAGGAACATACCATTTTTTAGGCTACAGTTCCTATAACTTGCCTTGTCAATTTAATAAAATTACATGTGTGATGGAGGTTGTAACTTATTACGGTTTACATTGTCAAAATTCTTCAAACCCTATGTCGATCCTCACTATCTTTGAAACAATCTGATTTCTGTGTCATTGCTAAACATATGTTTGGTGTGCTGGATTTTCTGATGTAAGAGGAAGCTATTCGACAATCCTGCTCAAGTTGGTATAGATTAGATCGATTTTATTCAGTAAATATTTATGCTTGATAGATGAAAGCCTCCCTCTTCTGCCCTTCTTTTCTCCATCCTCTGTAGGTCGCAAGCACATGTGAATCGTTGTCGTCAAGAGCATGCTTGTGACATCATTACTATACGTGATGCATCGCAAAAGGACGTTGTCAGGAGGTACAAACACATGTAGTCATTTCCTATTATTTTCCTTGCCCGTTTTTGCCGTCATATACACAGTATCTCCCACTGTAACACACAGCCAAATTTGTATTATTGAAAGTTTTAATCATCCTTGCTGCAGTTAAGTGTTCAAGCGCAATCTCTAGCCAAGTTCCCTTTGTTGTTGTGTTGAATTTTGGGGAAAGGCGGCCAAGCAGCTCGTGGCATCTGTGTCGCGCCTGCTCCGCCGCTACCTTGACTCGCCGACAACGTCGCCCGTTGGGCTGCAGGGGTGCAAGACGACCATGGGGCCCATTGCATGGGTGCTGAGTATGCTTGATTTCCATGTCGGAGACGAAGGCCCTAGAGCTTGGTGGCTTGTGTGTGATGTTTTTTTCCTCCCATTGCAACACATCGATTGATTTATTCATGCATCCATCGATTTACTCTGAATTGTTTTCAGTCGTCAAACATTAACTGGATTGACTCGTGGATACGCATTGTGACAAGTCGTGTGAGATGAAGGTGGTGAACCATCTCAATATGAAGCCAAGTATGGTGGATTTGCCATGGATGATGGTAGACCGGTAAGGTTTAAAGTTTGAATTGTCAAATTTTGTGTCACCGAGCTCCTGGACGGTCAAACCTATAAAGTTCAGTTAAGATTCAGACTACATATGGATTCCTTTTTGTTGCCGACAATGCTAGAATCACGCTAACTATGTGCATGGAGTGTACTAGAGATGATGCAAAAATTGCTTGCAGATAGGCGGCTGGGTGCATGAATAATTGTCAAGGTGGCCAAAGCTAGCGCTATTTTTGTTGGACTAAAGGAATTGTATAAGGTATTTCGAGGCTCCCTGGTGGTGGAGATCGACTACGCAGTGGGGAAATGAGCTAGGGGTTGATTTTGTAAGCAGATCATTATCCTACCCAATTATTGTTGATATTAAATCTGCCGAAGCTCACAGAGACCTTATGGTTGCGGATGGTGTCGCGGACCAATTACATGCTCTGCTCTGGAAGGAAAATGATGCAGCCTTGACGTCGGCCTAAGTCTTGATGTAATCCTCAAAAGAGATATTGCTTGCAGATTGGTTATATAGAAACATGCATGTTGTAGGTCTGTTAATTTTAGTTTTGGAATACTAAGATCTGTTCAGATGCTTTCCTTACTCTTAGGGCTAAAAAATTCACAAGATAGTGACTGAAATACGTTGGTTTTACTCAACTTGCTGCTACTTGATTAGTACTCAATCAAGATTTTTTTTTGAGAAAAGTACTCAATCAAGATGAGGTGACCATGATAACTGGTGTTGAGTATAGGTACATGGACTGAATTTTCCATTGTGCCAAAACTAACACATCAGAATCTTTCAATTTGCTGCTACCATATTTCAAAGTAAGAACACGATGATGCACAGGAATCTTATTATGTAGGCATATGTAATCTCAGTTTTTTACTCTGTATAAACTATGATAGGAGTAGGCCCACATAAATGTGTATCCAGTTTTGCCTTCTACTGATCTATGACAAAGGGGATGTGCTGGACTAACTGGCAATTCCTATTGAAACAAAGGAGTGGAACTGACAATTTTTCAAACAATAGAGGTTGTCTTTCATATGGATTTTATTATTAGATACTTGCAGATGTGTTTCGCTTCCTTAGATCATGTTTGATTCTTAAAAATTTAGATGTTTCATGTAACCATCAATTATGCAACTGGCAGTCCCTGTACATTCTTTTTTATCTGCTCTAAAAAAATATATTTCAGTTTATAAGCATCATACATTTTAGTCTATAAGTAAGATTATAAGTTGATCCAGTGTCATACACAATTCAGTTGAACATGTTTGTTCTACCGGTTTTAGGCAACAATTCACGTGCATACATTCACGTGCATACGAAGTTTGATTCCATGTGAAGTCAATGATTGATTTTTTTATTGAATTCTTTAGGTTTGATTGGTGAAGCTACATTCAGCAAAGAAGATATGTTTATTTGTGGGAATTAATTTTCGCAGGGAATATCCATCCATCCATGCACAAGACTGACAATATCATTCTTTAACAATGTGCACTTGACCTCTACTCTGTCGTGCGTAGAGATAAGGCTGGGACATCTATTGTTTTTTGTACAATCTTACACTGTAAAATAATTTTTGGTACCAAACATGTTAACAAGGGCGCAAGTTTTTTCATACATAATTTCAGAAGTACTCCATCCGTTTGTAAATATGTGACATTTTGGTAGTCTACATAGGGAGTACTATAAAAAATTGGCTGATTTCCCTAATAAGTAAATAATGGCTAAAGTTTTTTGGAACATTTATTTCTGAGCTATGGAGGATAAACAAATATTATTCATGGTATATTGTAATGATTTACCGGTAAAACGTTACATGATAAAAATATTGCACCACTACAATATCTATGCCACTAGCCTGATATTCGCACCAAGCATTCTTCCGTTGCAACGCACGGGCATTTTTGCTAGTAAAAGGGCCCGTGCGTTGCAACAGGAGAAAAAATCATCACATTTGATTTGATTTATTATAACCAAAAATTAATTATTTCATCCCTTAGCATTCAACTTCTAACCATGACTCTCGGTATACACTTCTAATATTAGGTTTTCAATAATAAAAGAAATTCAACCATGACAAATGTGCACCTGTTAGTTGCGAAAAATACTGTTGGTACCAAATTCTTCAACATATATTGAAAAAAAGTATACTTGTACAGCTTCTACATTCTTGAAAGATGAACGGATTGGTTGTTTCAAATAGAAGATCTCTGAAAACTTATGGACCAAACTAAATATGAATGTAGGAAATAAGATACACAAATTAGATTATGCTAGGTAGAACTTATTTTCATGACCAAAATGAATGTACCTTGTTTATCGTGTTGCTTCAGAGTAACTCGCATACATAAGCAAAGTTAGCACAGAACCAATAGAAATAAGATAACCACTACAAAGTTCAATCAGACCTTTCACATTATAAAACAATTTGCCCCTTCCTTTTGGTTCGCTTTTCTTTATAGTTTTTCTTACTATTTGGCATTCTATGACCATCTAGATAGTATTTTCAGATAATTTTGTTGTCCTTGCTACTAAAGTTCAGTTCTAAACACGTTTAACTCCATGTACTATGCTTCTACGCAAAAAAAAATGTACTGCTACCCTGAAGCAATTGAAGCGAGACCCTTCCCTCATGCAATCCAACTGGTTCAGTTGGAACCGACATTCTCGTAGATAGTGAGGTGCTTGTCGTGACTTCATCAGTTTCAAAACCTACCGGTTTAATCTCTTGGTGCTTATAGAGGTATGATATGCGTGTGTACTTTTATACGGACGAGTGTATGTATGTGTTTGTCAGCGTCAGCGTCTATGCTGTGTCTTTAAAAAAATCCACTTACACTTTTGCATGCATTAACTTAATGTGTTCGTGCGTTGCAATGGGAATAAAAAACGTCTACTCACATGTTGCCACTTTTCATGTTCGCCATCACCGACGATTTTCATGTCCACCACCTCGGTTCATGATGGTATGATTCTCAGTGTCCTCAATTTTTTTATTAGCTGAAAGAGTGGTGATGGATCCAAGTCGTATTATTTCTATAATTTTTTTAGTTCGAAAGTGAGTTTTTACTATCTTAATTTTAGGAGAATGTTAGCTGTTTGGTTTACAAGATTATATTGCTTCTTGTTGTACTATTTTTTGAACAAAATACAGATGCAAGCGCTCTTACATACGCTTATACACTCACCCCTATAAACATACACATGCACACCTACCCCTATGAGCATCTTGAGATTTATGAAGTCACCGTAGCCGTCTCGTCTTCAATGGGAACGTCTCTCCCACTAAAAATGCATCGCCGGAAATCCTGAAATAAATCTAGA
Source organism: Triticum aestivum (assembly GCF_018294505.1). Taxonomy (NCBI): domain Eukaryota; kingdom Viridiplantae; phylum Streptophyta; class Magnoliopsida; order Poales; family Poaceae; genus Triticum; species Triticum aestivum. Next base: position 295,086,644 of record NC_057794.1, on the reverse strand, counting down.
AATAACGTGAGCATCAGCATTTAAACCCTCGTGAGCTGAAAATATCACTGTCCCTCTAACCATCCAACCATTCATCTAAACACAAACATTTCATGTAGACAACATATATGCTCTTTGTCCAAACCAGATAGTACAAAAACTGCATGCACATATCTTCCCGTGCCAATTCTCAATAAGAAAACTTTACTATGTTTCCCGTCAGTAAACTTCTCCGCCGGCCTGTAAACAATAAACACACACTCATTCATTAATTAAATCAGAGATTGAGCGACCGCCACGTACACAGCCCCATCACATGTGCGCCTCGCTTTTCTGGCATTCTCATCCACATGTTGTTGCTTCAGGAAGGCGACGCAGGTCTTGCTCCAGTAGTCCGACCTGCTGGTGAATCCTCTAACCCCGCCCCCCTTCTGTTCGGTTCGCCATCGAGCGTGTTCCCGCTGCGCCTCGGGGTCGTCCGCCGGCGACGGCCCCATCGAGACCTCCACCTCTGCCGCATCAGCTCGTGGCCGACCGGCTTGCTTCCGTGCTCAAGCTCGCCCACGTATGCTCCAGTAGTCCGACCTGCTGGTGAATCCTCTAGCCCCGCCCCCCTTCTGTTCGGTTCGTCATCGAGCGTGTTCCCGCTGCGCCTCGGGGTCGTTCGCCGGCGACGGCCCCATCGAGACCTCCATTGCTTCCGCGCTCAAGCTCGCCCTCGTACGGTCCTCCGCTATGTTCTTCCTTCCTTCGCCCTTCCTACTTTCCGTTTTCTTGAGGAGATAATTCTTTTGCATCATCCTCTTCATCTCTGCTTATCAATTTTCATGGCCGCTTGTTTCGATCGCTAGGGCATACATATATAAACCGATGAGATTAGATGTAAAAGAGCAATGTGGGATTATTAACTGAAAGGAGAACATGTGGCTTTTGTATAGGTGAGTTAATCGCACGCACTGTCGTTGGGTAGCCCACTACAGGTAAAACTAAAATATGAATCCTTTTGCAATAGAGCGGGCCGACGCCGGAACACATGTACTGCTGCGGCAGCCCAATACGGGGATAGGAAAAGGCGGACCGGAATTTTAGTACCACCTCGAAAAGGAGCGGAAGAAAATAACTTCAAACTGAAAGCGTAAATTCACGAGAAGAAGCGTATTGTGACGGTGAACCCACGGAGTCAATCCGTGCTTTATTATTAGGGAAAGATGTGACATTTTGGTAGTCTACATAGGGAGTACTATAAAAAATTGGCTGATTTCCCTAATAAGTAAATAATGGCTAAAGTTTTTTGGAACATTTATTTCTGAGCTATGGAGGATAAACAAATATTATTCATGGTATATTGTAATGATTTACCGGTAAAATATTACATGATAAAAATATTGCACCACTACAATATCTATGCCACTAGCCTGATATTCGCACCAAGCATTCTTTCGTTGCAACGCACGGGCATTTTTGCTAGTATGTATATATATAGGACAAATTATGTATCATATTTTGAGTATGCTCCTTTTTACGTATAAATATGTACGTATTTCACAAATATAATAAAAATCATGGGTCAACTTGCAATTTTTTCATGTAACTCACTTTGGAGTATCTTATATATATTATATGAACATACTCAAAATGTTAAAGTAGAATATATACTACCACATGGTAGTATATGAGACATGTGGGGTAACTACCCCCAGGTGGTAGGATGGATTTTCCCTATATATACATAAACACTATTCTGATCACGGGATAAGAATAATATTCTAATCACAACATGAACTTCCCGAGTAACGCGCCTGACCTTCCCCGAGTACTAGGTTGAACTTCAGCTAAAAAGTGTCCAAATGGGGCTTGCGATATACCGTTGGATAGCTACGGACATTAGTATCATGACCCAAATTAAATTTTTGGCAAAATGTAAGCGGTTTAAGAGCAGTTTTGAAAACCGTTTTCTTCGTCATACAAAAAATGTGAATCGTATTTTCGATCGCATTTTTAAACCGTTTATCGGAATGAGACAAATAACATGGCGTTGGAAAGCTGCTGCAAAACCGCTCCTTCCACATGTTGAAAGTTTTCTCTAATTCCCTACGGTTAAAGAGTAAATCGGAAAATCATAAAATTTCGTAAACCGAACACCCGAGTTCGCATTTTTGACGCCATTTCTAAACGGCTAATCCAATTAAGGCAAATAATATGGCGTTGGAAAGCTTATGAAAATGCACTACTTTTTTATGTTAAAAGTGTTTTCTAATTTTGAATGGTTTAAAAGTAATTTAGAAAACGGTACAAGTTCCACCGAGTTCATATTTTCGAGCTAATTTTTTAACCATACGTCCAAATGCAGCAAATGATATGGCGTTGGAAAGCTTGAAGAAATGCGAAACATTTCTGTATATATTGTTTCTCCTAATTCATTACGGTTTTATGTCAGTTTTGAAAATGGTTAAAAACGTATTTTTGCCGTAATTTCTACAAACTTTATCGGAATGGGGCAAATAATATACCGGTGAAAAGCTACGGAAAATGCGAAACTTTTTCATGTTGATGGTTTTCTCTGAATCCTGGCCGTTTTCAAGTAATTTCGAAAATGGCGAGATCATTCGTTCTGCCTTTATCGCGAAACAGATTCTTCGAAAATGCACCGCGTGAAGAACCTGAACTTCTCGACATGTCTACTTGAACTTCACTCTATTTTTTACGTGTTTTTTTCTCGTAGCTTTCCATCCACTGCTCGTAGCTCTCCATCCACTCACCAGAATTGAGCAAGTGATATACCAGTGGAAAGCTGTTGTAAACACGCAACTTCCCCGTGTTGATCATTTTTTCATACCCGCGACGATTTTGGAAGTTTTTCATCTGAAATTCATTCAGTGTAGTAGGTGAACTTCCTGCTGTTTTCACGTTGAACTTCTATGACGTATTTTCCTTTGTAATTTTCTCATCCATTCGTCAGTGTTACACAAATGATATTCTTTTTGTACAAACCTCTCTCACAATAATTTTTTTAATTTTTTCCGACCGAGGACTTGAACTTACACAAATGATATCCCGGCTGTTTTGAAGTAAATTAGAAAATGACGAGATCATGATTTCTTCCTTCATCACGAACGGAAATGCACTGCATGAAGTAGTTGAACTTCTCGAGCATGTCTGTTTGAACCTCACTCTGTTTTTGACGTGCTATTTTTTTGCAGTGCGTGAAGTAGTTGAACTTCTCGGGCATGTCTGTTTGAACCTCAATCTGTTTTTGAACGTGCTATTTTTTGCACTATGTGAAGTAGTTAAACTTCTGGGGCATGTCTGTTTGAACTTCACTCTGTTAGAATTTTTTTGTATTTTTCTTATATGAAATACACACCATGTAGTACGAGAACTTCTGGTCGTTATCACTCTGAACTTCTCTCTCGTTTGAGAGAATTATTTAATGTATTTTGGACATCTAAATACACGGTGAACCTCTCTCACAACAATTTTTTGAACTTTTCCTCGTAGATCACTTGAACTTCTAGCAACCTTTTTTCGTTTATGAGTTGTTTTTAAAAGTGCAAAAAATGGCGTTGTGTTTTTTATTAATTGAACAGGTAAATCCTAGGTTTTAATAAACTCCGAACTTCTCTGTTATTTCAATTTGAACTTCACCTTTTTATTTTTTTGAGTAAAGAATTTTATTCGGTTTTTATACGGAAAAAATTGAATATAGAAATACAAAGTGAACCTCTCTCGCAAGAATTTTTGAACTTCCCCGGAGAGAGCACTTGAACTTCTTTCTGCAAACCTTTTAACATTTAAATTTTCTATACTTTTATTCTCACATGAAATGCATTCCTTGCGGTACTTGAACTTCTCGTTGTTTTCACTATGAACTTCTGTCGCATTTTTTGTATATGTCAAACTACACGCAACTGAAGGTTGGACATCATTTTTTGCCATTTTAAAACATGTAATTGGAGGTCGGATGTCCCATAATATAAATTCTGAACCATGCACGGTGGTGCAGGCCAACTTCTTCCTCTAGATTCATCTATTTGTGAAAAATCCAAATTTTTTATATACATCGAACTTCACCATTTTTTAAATTTGAACTTCTTAATTTTATTTGTTAGTACTGGGGAAAATGCTTTTTTCATATAAACAATGATACCGCGTCGTTATTTTAATTTGAGTTTCTAGTTTTTATAGAATGGGGAAAATCAGTTTTTACACAATCTTTTTGAAATGCTCCTATTTTTAATTTGATCTTCTCTATTTTTTTACAAACGAGGAAAATCCGTTATAAAGATTTTTGAACTACTTTTTTAACTTCTTGCTCAAATTTTTTGAACATCCAAATTTGTCTTTTAGATATTAAAACTTCATTTTTTTACGTTGACCTGCTTCGGTTTTTAAATTTGAACTTCTTATAGAATTTTATCGCGACATTTTATGCATTTTTTTTGCTTTTCGGTGAAATGGCCTAGGCGGTCCCTTTCTTCATTTGATGATTTCTCTTCTGTATGCGGTACACGTGAACTTCGGAATTTCTGAAACATGAACTTCGCGCACTATGATTTTTTTCACAAAACTCCATAGTTTTTATTCTTTGAATTCCATGATTTTTTGTTCACTTTTTTTTGGTTTGAACTTTCGAAATCACACCTTTTTTATACACATTTTCCCTTGAATCCAACATTTGTAAAAACAATAGGAAAATTTGGGCCAATTCTCAGAAGCAATAGGACAAACATTTAGAGGGCACCCATAATAGTTTCTTTGTTCTATTCAGTGTACTATGCACAAGCACATGCACAACACATCCACACAAAAATTTGGCTCACCTAAAATGAAAAAGACCACATGAAGTTCTAGCAAATGTCTTTTCAGACTTTGCCTTTTTATTATTTTTTGTTATATGGAACACATGTCATGTGGTAGTTGAACCCCTGGTTGTTTTCACTTTGAACTTCTCTCTGCTTTTTCTACCCATAACTCCTAAAACACTCAATGAAAATCTCAGTTTTTTATAAATATCAAACTGCTCAATTTTTGTAATTCAGGCATATTGGTTTATTTTATTATAGTAACGGAAAAATCCTAGTTTTCTAATAAATATTGTACCGGTCCGTAATTTAAATATGAACTTCTAGAGCTTTTTTATTAGAAACGGTGAAAATCATTTTTTTGTGATTTTTGTACTGCTCTATTTTTAAAATTGGCCTTCTTGGGTTTACCTTTAGTAACGGAGAAAAATCCCTATGTAGTAATGAGTGTTGAAACCGCTCCGTTATTTGTATTTGAACTTTTAGGTTTTTTAACGAGAAAATCCGCCTTCTAGGTTTGATTTTCCTTTTAGTAATGAAAACTATCACAGTAATTTGTAGTAAACAACGAATCACTCTGTTTTTTATTTGGACGTGTAGGGTTTTTTTAGAAACGGGAAACATGCGTTTATTAAATTTGACTTAATCATAGGTTTATTATTTATGAGTGAAATTCATGAACATGTACTGGAGTAGGGAATCGTAACTGATAAAACATTTTTTTCCTTCTAATTTACTGTTTTTTCTGTTGGTTTTGTGAAATGTCAATTTTTTGGTAGTAATAAGTGAACTCTCGGTGCAATAAGAAATGAACTTCCACAATACAGAATGTTTTCTCATGTAAACCAAATCAAAAACACAATCAAGGAGAAAACTACTATCAAATTATACACCCAAATCTCATTTTTTTATGTGGCAACATCTCATCTTAACATAGGGCCAAACAATTATAGAATGAACTTTTATATTGTTGTTGTTTGCCGAACTAATGTAGCATATAAACTGAGGAACTATCAAATACTTTTTACTCACTGAGGAATAGGCACAAAACATCCCATGGATCACAAATGATACCAATCTACAGTAACGGAACACGGTAATTCTTCCTCGATTTCCTGATTAATTATAGAATCTTCAAAAGAGGAGCAGCTAATCTCATCGTGCACCAGAAACCTATAGCAACACTAGCAAGCGGTAGCACCTAGCAAGAACACACCACGCACACACACAACACTTTGAACCGTGCAAGATTAGAAAACTAAACTTCTATCATTTTAAATACAGTGAGCGTGTGAAAAACAGTACATTCATCCTTTCTAAATGTTTTGCAGGATTGTGTGCGGCCATTGATGACTAGAAACATGGGGGAAAGAAAAGGGCTTGGGGATGGTGATGTGTGTCTGCTAACATCGAGGAAGAGCGACACACTGTCTAGCCACAGAAGGCATACATTAAAATAGCTTAACGAGCACAACACTGTTGTTGTCGTAGCGACACTGCAGTGCGAAATATCGTTGTTGCCAGCACCCTACCAGCTGAACTTTTCTCGAACATCAAGATGTAGTAGAAGAAGAAGGCCAACACTATCTAAAGACAACATTTTTTCTGAACTTCTTGTGCCAAAACAGTCTGAACTTTTCATCCCTTGTTCTTACTGAACTTCAACTCCACAATACACAGAACTTGGTTGGATTTAGCGAGTTGGTCGACAGGCGATGGATCGACGGGTCGGGGAAGCCCTTGTAGAAGGCAACTGCATTGCCGTGTGTTAGAACCGTCCTGGGGAACGACACTCTGCCTCGGGGTATTGGGGACGGCTACATCACCGGCATGCGGGAGCTCATCATCCGCCATCGGTTGCATGTCACTGCAGAGGTGAGGGAGGGAATCGCCATGCATCACCGGCAGCGTCGAGTGAGACGGCGAGGGGTGGCCAGGGCGGCGGCCATCGCCGCGCAATGTCGCCAGTAGGAGGCACATGCTGCCTACGCCCAGTCGGGGCGGGGGGGGGGGGGGAGCACCGGTCGCCGGGGTGTGGATCGACTGGGTGCGCTGCGGTGCGTGGTGATGCGGGTGGGGGGCATCGGCGCGAGGAGTGGCAGCGGTGGCGGCACAATTTTCAGGAGTGTGGCGGAGGTTGCCGGGCGGTGGCTGTGGCGGGGGTCCCCGGGGAGGGTGCGCGGCGACGGGGGTCTTTGGGTAGGGGGCGCGACGGCGGAGCTCTTCAGGGAGGCCGCCGGGCGGCATGGTGGTTCTGGGAGGGCGCGGAAGCGGCGTGGGGATCGGTGGAGGATGCTCGGCGGCGAGGGATCGGGGGATGTGGGCGGTTGCGCGGGATCGGGGGATGTGGGCGGTTGTGGTGTGAAGTGCGTGAGATCGCGCACGGGACGGGGGTTGGGGGATGTATTTTTTCTTTTTTGTTTTCTGTTCGGGAACACCTCATCACGTCTATATAGGGCCCGTCCTGATCGAATAGTTATTCTAATCCTGGGATTAGAATAGTGTTGTCCTATATATATATAAATATAAACACTATTCTGATCACGGGATCAGAATAATATTCTGATCACAACCTGACCTGCCCCGCTAGTAGTACGTTGAATTTCCCTGTGAACTAGGTTCAACTTCTGCCAACATTGCCCAAATGGGGCTTGCGATATACCGTTGGAAAGCTATGGACACCAATATCATGACCCAACTTAAATTTTTGGCAAAATATAAGCGGTTTAAGAGCAGTTTTGAAAACCGTTTTTTCTTCGCACAAAAAACGTGAATCATATTTTCAATCACATTTCTAAACCGTTTATCGGAATGAGGCATATAATATGGCGTTGGAAAGCTGCTGCAAAACCGCTCCTTCCACATGTTGAAAGTTTTCTCTAATTCCCTATGGTTAAAGAGTAATTTGAAAAAACGTAAAATTTCATAAACCGAACAGCTGAGTTCGTATCTTCGATGTCATTTCTAAACGGCTAATCCAATGGAGGCATATGATACGGGAAAGCTTATGAAAATGCGCTACTTTTTCATCTTGAATGTTTTTTTTTCTAATTTTGAATGGTTTAAGAGTAATTTAGAAAACGGTCCAAGTGCGACCGAGTTCGTTTTTTCGATCTAATTTTTTAACCGTGCGTCCGAATGCAGCAAATGATATGGCATTGGAAAGCTTGAACAAATGCGAAACTTTTTGGTATGTATTGTTTCTCCCAATTCTTTACGGTTTTAAGTCAGTTTCGAAGATGGCGAAAAACGTATTTTCGCCGTAATTTCTACAAACTTTATCAGAATGGGACAAATAATATACCGCTGAAAAGCTACGGAAAATGCGAAACTTTGTCATGTTGATGGTTTTCTCTGATTCCAAGCCATTTTCAAGTAATTTTGAAAATGGCGAGATCATGCGTTCTGCCTTTATCGCGAAACAAATTCTTCGAAAATGCACCGCGTGAAGAATCTAAACTTCTCGGCGCGTGTACCTGAACTTCACTCTGTTTTTCACGTGATTTTTTGCTCATAGGTCTCCATCCACTACTCGTAACTCTCCATCCACTCACCGGAATTGAGCAAGTGATATACCAGTGGAAAGCTGCTGTAAGCACATAACTTTCCCGTGTTGATCGTTTTTTCATACTCGCGACAATTTTAGAAGTTTTTCATCTCAAATTCATTTACTATAGTAGTCGAACTTCCTGTTGTTTTCATGTTGAACTTTCGTGACGTATTTTCGTTTGTAATTTTCTCATCCATTCGTCAGTGTTACACAAATGATATTTCTTTTGTACAAACCTATCTCACAATATTTTTTCTAACTTTCTTCGACCGAGGACTTGAACTTACACAAATGATATTACTGCCGTTTTGAAGTAAATTAGAAAACGACGAGATAATGATTTCTGCCTTCATCGTGAATAGAAATGCACTGCGTGAAGTAGTTGAACTTCTCGGGCATGTCTGTTTGAACTTGACTCTATTTTTTGATGTGCTGTTTTTTGACGTACTGTTTTTTGCATTGCGTGAAGTAGTTGAACTTCTTCGGCATGTCTATTTGAACTTCACTTTGTTTCACTTTATTGTATTTTTCCTATATGAAATACACACCATGTAGTACGTGAACTTCCGGTTGTTATCACCTTGAACTTCTCTCTGGTTTGAGAGAATTATTTTAAAACACAAAAAACAACATATTTTTTAATTTATTTTGGACATCTAAATACACGGTGAACCTCTCTCACAAGAATTTTTGAACTTTCCATCGCCGAGCACTTGAACTTGTAGCAACCATTTTTACGTTTATGAGATTGTTTTCAAAAGTGCAAAAATGGTGTTGCGCTTTTTATTTTTTGAAAAGTTAAATCCTAGGTTTTAATAAACTCCGAACTTCTATGTTATTTCAATTTGAACTTCACCTTTTTATATTTTGAGTAAAGAATTGTATTCGATTTTTATATGGAAAAAATCAACCATGAAAATACAAGATGAACCTCTCTCTTAAGAATTTTTGAACTTCCCCGGACAGAGCACTTGAACTTATTTCAACAAACATTTTAAGCTTTTAATTTTCTATACTTTTATTCTCATTCGAAATGCATTCCTTGCGGTAGTTGAACTTCTCGTTGTTTTGACCTTGAACTTCGGTCACGTATTTTTGTTCAACCTCTCACAAGAATTTTTGAACTTTCTCGGGCCGAGCACTTGAACTTCTAGCGAAAAAACTTTTTAGCCTTTGCTTTTTTATTCTTTTTTTCATACCAAATGCACACTATGTAGTACGTGAACTTCTGGCAGTTATCAACCTAAACTTTTCTCGGTTATGTGAGAATATCTGAGTTTTTTATTTGAGCTTCACTATGTATTTTTCAGAAATGTTCAAATTGTACTATTTTTAGAAACTTCTTCGTTATTTGAAATTGAACTTATTGGTCTTATTCCATAACTACACACCGCACAAACAATACACCTTTGAAAATCTATTGAAATTATCCAAATATTTCTTGTTAAAAATTTGAACTTCTTTTGTTCTAAATTTTTGAACTTCTTGGTTTTATTCTTTTAATAATAAGAAAAAATTGAATTTTTTATAGACACCGAACTTCACCATTTTTTAAATTTGAACTTCTTAGTTTTATTGGCTAGTAACTGGAAAACACTTTTTTATAGACATTGAAACCACATTGTTATTTTAGTTTGATGTTCTAGTTTTTTTAGAAAGCTGAAAACCATTTTTTATTACTTATTTTTTGAAATGTTCCTCTTTTTAATTTGAACTTCTCTAAATTTATTTACAAAAGGGGAAATCCTTTTTTTATAAAGAATTTTGATTTACTTTTTATATTTGAACTTCTAGACTTGTCTTTTAGGAGAAACTTTTGCATGTAAATAGTTTTTTCAAAATTCACACCCTTTCTCAAAATGCATAGCCATGTAGAGAGTTTGAATAGATCACTACTTTTTAGAACAAAAATATTGATTTTTTATAAACATAGAACTTCCCTTTTTTTAAACATCAAACTATTTTTGTTATTTTAATTTTAACTTCTTTGTTTTATTTATTTAAGAAATTGAAAAGGTCAATTTTTTTCCTATGTGTGAAGTTTTACTGATTTTATATTTGAACTTATGTGCTAATTTACATGACCTTTTTAGAAGTAAATTTTGTAAACTAACTTTCTTTCTCTTTTACATATTTGAAACTTGTACATTTTATATATATGAACTTCTTTCCTTTTTATATAAAAAATAAAGCACGCAGAGTAAAGACAGTAAAATTTGGAGATCATTGACCATAAGGATCAGTAGCAAAAAGACACTACACACCTACAAAATAAAATCTCCAGTGGCCTGGTCATACAATAATTACATGCACTTAATCATGTTTTATACGCAAAACAAGCACTAACTTGGCTTCACTACAATTCTCCACCACAAAATTAGCATCTTCTCTCAGCTTATCCAACCAGTGCCGGTTTTTGCGTTCTCTTGTTTATGCTTTTCTCCAAACGCATATAGGAAGCTAAATATTTGATTCAAGAAGGTATTGAGGCAGTATCATTATGAAAATAAATTAGCTCTTTCCAAGATACAATAGCTGAACTTTCCAACACAACACCACACATGTACGCAGCCAAAACAGTGCTTGCACACACGAACACACTAAAAACAGAGCGCACCAGTGCATACTCGCACACATGACTAAGGCTGGTCGAGCTCGGGGTCCAGCGGTTCATGGGCAGAGGATGAACCAGAAGGGCGGCAGAGCTCGAGGGAGCTGGCGGCAGGGTGCAGGACGGCCAATCGACAAAGCAGTAGCTCGGTCTACGCGATCAAGAGGAGCAGCATTGGCAACAAATTGCTAGCTTGCGAGGCGACAGACTGCTCGTGACCAAGGTGACGGACTGCTCATGCAGAAGGAGCCGAGGTGTTTTGATTTCCTTGCACTGTAACAAACATCGTCAGCTCATACAACACAAAATTTCTCACCGCTGTTCCTTTATTTCTCATAGCCAGTGTGCACACCAACGGTGCAGTTGTTGACCGCGGGGAACATCCAGTGGAGGAAGGCGGAGCAACCGCTGGCTCTGTGGAAGAAGGCGGCCGCCGGCTCCGGGGAAGAAGGATGGAGGGGCGGCGGCTTGCGGGGTTGATGACCGCGCGCTGGATCAGGTGGATCCAGCAGGGACGCGCGTTGGCGTGGCCGGCAACGGGGATGCAGGAGGAGGTCGCCGACGCGGTTGGGAGCTCGCGGCAGCGGCAGGTCTGCGGGATGAGCCCCGCGGCGGCGGTGGGGTCTGCGGGAGGAGGCCAGCGGCGGCGACGGGGTCTGCGGGAGGAGGCCCGCGGCGGCGGCAGCTATGCCTCAGCCGGATCCGTTGGGGGCGGAGGTGCGGCGCGTCACCGGTTGGGGTCGGGCCTGCGGCGTGTCGGCGGCTGGGGGCGGGGCGTCCGTGGCGGCGGTGGACAGGGGCGAGGCGGCGGTGGTGTCGCCGGGTGGTGGTGGGTGTCGTGCTTGGATAGGGGAGGGTAACAGCAGGGTGGAGGTAGGGAGGGCGGCGGCGGGATGGAGGGGAGGCCGGCCGCGCGGTGGAGGGAAGGGAGTCGGGGTGGAAGGGGATGGATTAGGGGAAGGTTTTTTTCTCTATCTCCGCGGTTTCGGGTGTTCGGGAACGTCTTCGCCGCTCCTTATAAGGTGCGCCGTGACCCAAATAACTATTCTGATCCCAGGATCAGAATAGTGCTATCCTATATATATATGTATATATATGCGGTCAGCATATCACCAAGGAGATGAGGATAAAAGTATGCCTATCGAAATATTTCCCCTGATAGTATCTATGGCACACGGAGAAGCAATATGACCAAGCTCTTTCAGCAAAGGATCCAGACCAAGAAAACAGTAATGAAGGAGCAAGACCGACGACGCAGGTATGAAAACTGTTGCATGACCCACATAGTGCAGATACCCCAGACAGTCTGAGTCTGTATCAATCACCATGGATATTCACCTAAGGGCTCTACTCAATTTTGGCAAGGGCCCCATATCCAGACAACCCGCTCAGTTAACCGCATATGCTCAGATTTGTAAGTATCGCATATCTAAGTCTGCCCTGTCAGACCAAAGGTCAATTCAATGGTTTGACTGCAACAACTATGGTAAAGCATCACACAACCTACAATCCCCATGGATATGTCAACAGAATGAATAATTAGAAGGGTGGATAGCAATCTTCAAGCATGTGTCCTCACTTATGAGAATCATCAAAGGATATCCTTGTCAGGACCACCATTCTTCTGCCAGAACCACCGTCAGTCGGATCTGCAGATACTATCATATAAGGCTGTACCCCTTTATGATGGCCACGACAGGTTACAACCAACTATTTGGTACAAATTTGATACTCAAGACAGTGGAGCCAGTCAATATGATTCAGAAACTCCGCGAGAAATCAGCATCCGTCAGAAAAATGGTTATGAACCACCTCACTGTTTGAACCTGGAGGACCCACAGCTAGTTGAGATACCCAATGGAAGGAGTAAAGAGATTGGGTGTCCACCAGAAAAATCTATTCACAACTCCATGAAAGGTTGACAGTGCTGGATGACACATCCATCGAAATTCACTCTCGGACTTGTGAAGACGGACATATATTCCAGTCATGGTAATCTCAGCTAAATCAGCAGATATGAAAATAATTGGAGCCAGTATAAGCATGAGCAGGTAAGGTAAGATCTTTTAGAATGTGGATACAGTGAAGCAAACCACCCCAGAGCCGGGAAGTCTCGCCATATGAAATTCAGGGGGGAACAAACAATGAAGGAAAAAGGATACCCGAGTTGGTAACGGTTTCCTTAAGTTGGTATATTCGTACTTGTTCCATGAGCAACCAAATCTCGCGGACAAGATTTCTTTAAGGGGGAAGGTTTGTCACACCCTGATTATTGGCCCTTTCTTTTTCTTTCGATTTTCTGAGGTTTTTGCTTGAGTTTTGTTTTTCCGTGGCTATGTGGTCTGGAAATTGAAGAAGATGATCTCTTCTTTCTTTCCATAGTGGCTTTTCATCCTCTTATCTATCCCTAGACCTTGCCATTTCAATCATGGACCAACCCCAATATTCTTTTCCTTGGGAATATTCCTTTTTTTATTAAAGGAATAACCCAATTTGCCCTAGGTTGTGAAGCAACCTATATTTCCATCACTCCCAAAATTCCCAAATAATTCTCATAAATTTTTTGGGTCATATCTTCATCAAATATGGCAACAATTTTCATTTTCCATGTTCCTCACCATGCTCAATTAATTCCTTTCCTATTCTGTCCTGAATGGCAGTTTGTGAAGCAAGTGCCATTTACCTTTGCCCAATTGACCCCAAACTTTTTGGAAACCTTTTTATGTCCAAATAATTGCCTCATGCCAAAATTCAACTTAATTTTCCTAGTAAATATTCTTGAGCAATTTTAAAAAATTCCTGTATGAGGGAATTTTTTGTGAAGGAAGTACTAGCTAGGTAAATCCAATTGAGTTGAAATTTGTCATGGTCCTTAATATCATCAAATAAAAGCTCTCCACAAGATTTGAGATCATGCAATGCATCCATGTGAGCACAGATTCAAATATTTGTTTCTGTCCAAATTTTTAGTTAGTGAAGCAAGTATATTTTATACTGCTCCATTATGGCTGAAAATTTTCCTAGGCCTTATCCTACCTATTTAACCTCTCTCCACAAATTTTGGGACCAATCCATAAAGCCACTTTCCCTCGGGATTTTTACCAAGTCTTTGTCCAAAGAGGTGCTGTATGAAGGAAGTACCATTTTGGCTTGGCCAAATGGCATGAAATTTTTATAGCACTCTCATATGATCAAACCACCCTTCCACGTCCATTTTCAGCTTAATTCATCACTGCTAGTGAGTGCTTCTTCCTGTTTTGGATTCTGGACCAGATTAAGTAGTTGTAAAGCAACTATATTAATTAATGGTCGAAAACCCTCCAAACTTCACAAGATTTTGCCCGAATGCGTTTTCAATTTTCTCATGCAGGGGCTTGTTTGCAAAAAACTTTTCACAAATAGGTCCTTGGCAGGAAAACGATCACAACTACTTGCTCGTAACTCCGATTGAGGTGAATCCAGAGCCTACTTCTTCGTCTCGTCGAGCCCGATCTATTCATATCATTTTCACTATGTGTTTACATTTTGAAAATTACCATATTTCCCTTTCCCCAAATCATCCCCCTCCGAGGGAGAATCTTTTCCGGTGAATCTTTCTGCGGTTTCACCGGACCTCTTCCCGGAGCATCCTTCATCCCCAAGCAAGCCACAACCACCATTTGCATGATAGCCATGCAGTATCATTGGTTTTCAACTTGAATCTTGAATAACTGTCTGTTTGTTTTGATACGGTTATCATTGTTTCGGTGATGCTTATAGATCTGTGTTCACTTTCATGCTATGCTCTTTTGCATCTTGTTATCTTGCACTTATTACTAGTATTATTGTTATATGTCATGCTTGGTAGTAGTACCTATTGGTGTTGGTCGTGCTCCTCGGTGCATGACTATCGTCTGCTACCGAGTACCGTTGATACGCAAGTGCCTTTGCATCTAGCTGTTTATATGCTTACCTGGTAATATTCTTGGTATGTTCTTGCTTAGTATTTATTGTTGATGCTAGTGGTCATGATATGCTTGTGATGTTCATGCTAGTCAGTATGCCATGCTCATTCAGATATATGATTTCTTGTTGTTGATATGCTTGATGATTATGTTGTACCCCCATGCTTATGTTGATATCATGCATGATAGTTACATTATGTTATATTGTATGCACTGGTGCGCGTCGGTCCTAAACAAACGGTTTTTAACCCCTTTCCGCGATGACATTTGGAACCGTCGCCAAGTGAGTGTGTGCGATAGGGTTTCCTTCCCACACGACCCAGAAATCGTCGGGGATAGGCCCTCCTAGGACCCAGGCTGGGGCCGTGTGCGATCGAGCGAGGCATCGAAACCCAATCATTTTCGTAGGTATGTACATCCCACACGGTAATCCGAGAAAATCATTTTCGCAGGTATGTACATCCCACACGGTAATCCGAGAAAATCATTTCCGTAGGTATGTGCATCCCACATGGTGAATCCCAAAAAAACATTTCCGTTCGTATGTATATCACACACAGTCAATCCAAGGAATACGTTACCGTTCTTATGTACATCCCACATAGTCAATCTAGGGAAAACGTTTCTGTTCGGACGTACATCCCACACAGTTTTATGTGTAGGCTCGTGTCTGAAAGGTGTAACTATCACACACAGTCTTCCTTGGTTAACTATTTGCTTTTATCAACTATATCACACACGATTTGATGAAGAAAAATGTGTGGCATTGGGCTATCCATCGCAAGCGCTTTTACTGCTAGAACCGTTTGCAAAGATCCATGACACATTGAGCAGGTTTATTAGTTTACAATTAATAATTCCAGTATTATGCAAATTCACATTTCATATCGAATAGCTGTTTGCCAATTTCATATCAGGCACATAAATATATTATAACATCACAGCACGGTAGCTACATGAAAACAACACAGTACAACATATAGCTAGTTCAGCTTCATAAGAACAATATATTCATTTCCCTAATCAAGATCATCTAGGCTCGTCTTATCCACCTCTACTTTTAGTTTAGTAAGAACCCGTTTTGCATGTGCCAAATGGGAAAGTGCCTCCTCCTTAACCAACACCATCTTAGCAAAGTCTGATTTAAAAAATCTGAGCTCATTCTCCACCTTCAACTTTTTTATCCCGCATCTTGAAATATGCTTCAATGTTGACAAGACTTTCTCTAATCCTACGTGTGTTCTCTTCCTCATACATGCTCCAGAGCTTCGTTAGGCACATCTTCAAAGACTGTGGCCACTCTTGATCAACCCACTCCAAGTAAGAACACTTCTGTTCATCCTATAATATTTAAAACTAGACCAGTAACAATTGTAGGGGAAATGGGTTTATAGCAACATAGAAAATCATCAATGCTTATTTTGAAAAACTGAAGAAACATGTTAATTATGACATATCTTCTCAAAAAGATCAATGTGCAAATGAAATAATTGGTACTGAGAAAAAAACCAAATTCTGGAACATCAGATGCTATAATTAACTACAACGATGCTACAAGTTCTTACTCATGTACAATAAATAACAAACTGAACATTTTATGAGGAAGGTAAATATAACTGCAACAGCATAGCGACAGTGTTTGGATGACAGCAAATTGATACTAACATGTGTGTACATGCACAAATTTAGTAACATAGAACTAATAGCACTAAGGTCGTCCACTATGTATGCCAAAACTGGGGTAAAGACAACTGTTCCTACATCTCGCACCGGTGCCCTGCACTGACGTGCCGATGCAGCGGAAAAAAATCAGGGACCCGGACTCCGGAGCACGTAGTTGCTTCGATGCCCAGTTCCTTTGTGCCATAAAGATTTAGTATTTTACTGCTTGGCTGCTCGAATGTGTGGACCAAAGTTGGCTGCACAAACTGCTGAATCGGTGCCAAATAATTTTCTAATGGCACCGCTGATGAGATGGGAACAATTTAAGATACTAGGTACAAATTGTGAAACTGTCTTAGGATGCGTTTGGTTGAAGGTGTGGTATGGATGGGTTGGGACCGTGACAGTGCCTGAATCATCTCTAACAAATAATTTGTAACAACGAAAAAGGGTCTAACCTTCTCTGCACATGCCAGAAACTTCCTCCCACTGTCCACAGAATCAAACACAACTAGCTTCACGCATGGAGATTGATGGTGACAACAAGCAGATAGATCTTCAGCCACCCCGCTCCATTCGTTGCCACTGATGGTCTTAGGGAGCTACAAGAGGAAGAAACGACTCAAATCGACCTCCAAGTAAAAATCCTTCATTCCAGGTCATAGCCCGAGAGAGAGAAGAGAGTCATACCCGGGTGGTGAAGGAGTAGTCGCCGGAGGAGGAACCGCTGGAGATGTCTTTGAAGAAGACCATGGCGACCATGGCGGTAGGATGCGAGACGACGAGAGCGAGGAAGCGGCTATAGCTTAGCAAGGAAGGAAGGAAGGAGGAAACAAGGGAAATGTGACTTGTGGTCGGGGAGAAAAGGGGGTGGGGAAGGGGGCGGGGGTAGATATTTTGGCGGTAGGCCAAAATTTTGGAAATGTGGTGGGAAACTTTGCGCTCGGTGCCGCTGGACCATTCACTTTGAACGATTGTGTGCATCGCAAACAATTCTTCTGCTTTACGCGCATGGGATGAGTTTGATAATTCAAATTTTGGTCTCAAGGCATGGGCACATTCACTTTGAACGCGCGTGGTGCCGCCGGACCATTCACTTTGAAGGATTGTGTGCATCGCAAACGATTCTTCTGCTTTACGCGCATGCGATCAGTTTGATAATTCAAATTTTGGTGGAAATTTCCCTGAGTACATCATTGCATAATTTAACATCGCTTGCTAATTTGGGCACACAAAAGAGTGTACAGCAGACATGGAACACTTACTGAATCGAGCAATTTTAGTAATTACACAGAGCTAGTTGACCTAAACATTGCTCTAACAAAAGACCAGCATTAAAAACAAAGCCTAAGTACGCATAATTAAAAATCCGCCGCCACGCCGGCCTATGCATCACCGGTGTGAGATGAGACGTCGATGACTTGTACTGGCGATAGGCCGACGTTGGTGGACTCCGCGCCCCCCTGCTGAAGTTAACCGCGTCCTCGTCCTCGGCGCCACCCTCAAGGTTGTAGTACTCGTAGTAGTGGCTGCGCCAGAGCTCGCGTTGGTACTCCACCGCCGATTTCTCGACATACAAACTCTTCTCTACCTCGACCTTGGCCACGCGTAACTCCTCCTCCCGGCGCTCCTTGATCTCTGCCACCTCCTCCATCTCCAGCTCCCGGTCGCCAACCTCATGAGGAAGCAGGTGCTCCATGGCCACCGCCGCCTTTTCATACGTGGGTTGCATGCTGGAGTACGAGGTGGCCTGGAATATCTTGGCGTGTGCATCCTCGATCTTACCGTGGATGGCCTCGACCCGGGCCAGGGCGACATCAGCGGCACGGACGGCAGCTCGAGCGGTCTCGGTGTTTGCAGCCGCCGTCGCAGCAGCAGCTGCAACCGTCTTGGCTCCTGCAGCTGCCCTGTCGGCTGCCGCAGATGTCCTCTTGACGGATGAGGCCGCACTCAATGCGGATGCGGTGCCACTCGCGGCGTACGCGGCTGTGCTCTCGGTGCAGGCGGTGGCGCTCAGGGGGGATGCAGCCATCGTACGGGCCTTCACGAAGCGTTTCCACGACGTCATCTTTGCAAGAAGGGGGTGCGGGAATGGGGATCAGGATTCGTGGATTCAGGGGTTGCCGACACTAGAGCAGACGAGCCGGTGAAGCTTAAGGAGGGAGACTTAAATAGACCCAGATATTTGCATTGCAAATGGTTCCTAGAAAACAAGTCTGTGTGATGTTGTAGATATCTTTTATTAGCTGTGAAAGACGAATTTGGAATAAAGTGCCAACGGATGGTGTTTTAAATGAAAGAGAAATTTTGTAGTACTAATACAACTGTCATGTCAAATTTTGGAAAATTTCAGGGGTCATTTGACCTTCTAAGACATTTAAGTGATTTTCTAGCCATTTAATGACCGTAATTGAAATTTGAACTACATGTACATGCAACAGCTAACCATAACGGTTTGAAAACTCATATTTTGTGTACTTGTGTGCGATTTAATTCTATGTGCAGTAAATTGGAAGGAATTTTCAAACATATTGGTCTAACGGCTATGACACAATTAAGCATGGAGTGACATGACATTTTAATTCCAAAAAAATCAGAAACACATGAAACCTTGGATGCTGTAATGTCATGCCACCAAGATGATGTGGTAAAAAAATTGGCATGTTTGACCAAAGTTTGGACACATACCCCTCACAAACCGGAGCAACTCACTAGAAGGTTCGTGGTTCCGAGAGGGAACAATGCATGTTTGATGACGAACGGGAGATAGCTTCCTCTTACGGCCTTAAATTTTTTTCTACGTCTAACGTGTACTACTACAACTGGAATGTGAAATTTTTGAAAATTCTAGGGGTCATTTGACCTTTTAAAGACATTTAAGTGATTTTCTAGCCATTTAATGACCGTAATTCAAATTTGAACTACATCTACATGCAATGCCTAACCAAAACGGTTTGAAAAATCATATTTGTGTACTTACGTGTGAGTTAATTCCATGTGCAGTAAAGTAGAAGGAATTTTCAAATATATTTGTATCACGACATGGACACATATGCATGAATACGTATGCATGGAGTGGCATATCATTTTAATTCCAAAAAAAAATCAGAAACACATGAAACCTTGGTTGATGTAATGTCATGCCACCAAGATGATGTGGTAAAGAAATTGGCATGTTTGATGAAAGTTTGGACACACACCCCTCACAAACCAGAGCAACTCGCTAGAAGGTTCGTGGTTACGGGAGAGAACAATGCATGTTTGATGACGAACGGGAGATAGCTTCTCTGACGGCCTTCAAATTTTTTCTACGTCTAACGTGCACTACTACAACTATAATGTGAAATTTTGGAAAATTCTAGGGGTCATTTGACCTTTTAAAGACATTTAAGTGATTTTCTAACCATTTAATGACCGTAATTCAAATTTGAACTACATCTACATGCAACGCCTAACCAAAACGGTTTGAAAAATCATATATGTGTACTTGTGTGCAAGTTAATTCCATGTGTAGTAAATTAGAAAGAATTTTCAAACATATTGGTCTCACGACATGGACGCATGCATACGTATGCATGGAGTGACATGGCATTTTAATTCAAAAAAATAGAAAAATGATCAGAAACACATGAAACCTTGGTTGATGTAATGTCGTGCCACCAAGATGATGTGGTAAAGAAATTGGCATGTTTTACAAATGTTTGGACACACACCCCTCACAAACCGGAGCAACTCGCTAGAAGGTTCATGGTTCCGAGAGGGAACGATGCATGTTTGATGACTAACGGGAGATAGCTTCCTCTTACGGCCTTCAAATTTTTTCCTACGTTTAACGTGCACTAATACAACTGTCATGTGAAAATTTGGTGAATTTCAGGGGTCATTTGACCTTTTAAAGACATTTAAGTGATTTTCTAACCATTTAATGACCGTAATTCAAATTTGAACTACATCTACATGCAATGCCTAACCATAACGGTTTGAAAAAAACATATTTTTGTGTACTTGTGCATGAGTTAATTCCATGTGCAATAAATTAGAAGGAATTTTCAAACATATTGGTGTCAAGGCATGGGCACATGCATGGAGTACATGCCATGGCATTTTAATTCCAAAAAATTAAAAATGATCAGAAAAACATGAAACCTTGCTTGATTTAATATCATCCACCAAGATGATGTGGTAAAGAAATTGGCATGTTTGACGAAAGTTTGGACACACACCGCTCACAAACCAGAGCAACCCGCTAGAAGGTTCGTCGTTCCGAGAGGGAACAATGCATGTTTGATGACGAACGGGAGATAGCTTCCTCTTACGGCCTTCAAATTTTTTCTACGTCTAACGTGCACTACTACAACTATAATGTGAAATTTTGGAAAATTCTAGGGGTCATTTGACCTTTTAAAGACATTTAAGTGATTTTCTAACCATTTAATGACCGTAATTCAAATTTGAACTACATCTACATGCAACGCCCAACCAAAACGGTTTGAAAAATCATATCTGTGTACTTGTGTGTGAGTTAATTCCATGTGCAGTAAATTAGAAACAATTTTCAAACATATTGGTCTCACGACATGGGCACATGCATACGTATGCATGGAGTGACATTGCATTTTAATTCAAAAAATAGAAAAATGATTAGAAACACATGAAACCTTGGTTGATGTAATGTCATGCCACTAAGATGATGTGGTAAAGAAATTGGCATGTTTGACGAACGTTTGGACAGACGCCCCTCACAAATTGGAGCAACTCACTAGAAGGTTCGTGGTTCCGAGAGGGAACAATGCATGTTTGATGACGAACGGGAGATAGCTTCCTCTTGCGGCCTTCAAATTTTTTCCTATGTTTAACGTGCAACTGTCATGTGAAAATTTGGTAATTTGACCTTCTAAAGACATTTAAGTGATTTTCTAACCATTTAATGACCATAATTCAAATTTGAACTACATCTACATGCAACGCCTAACCAAAACGGTTTGAAAAATCATATTTTTTGTGTACTTGTGTGCGAATTAATTCCATGTGTAGTAAATTATAAGGAAATTTCAAACATATTGGTGTCAAGGCATGGGCACATGCATGGAGTGCATGCCATGGCATTTTAATTCCAGAAAATAAAAAAATGATCAGAAAAACATGAAACCTAGGTTGATTTAATGTCATGCCACCAAGATGATGTGGTAAAAAATTTGGCCTGTTTGATGAAAGTTTGCACACACACCCCTCACAAACCAGAGCAACTCACTAGAATGTTTGTGGTTCCGAGAGGGAACAATGCATGTTTGCTGATGGATGGGAGATAGCTTCCTCTTACGGCCTTCAAATTTTTTCCTATGTTTAACATGCACTAATACAACTGTCGTGTGAAAATTTGGAAATTTTTAGGGGTCATTTGACCTTTTAAAGACATTTAAGTGATTTTCTAACCATTTAATGACCGTAATTCAAATTTAAACTACATCTTGCAACGCCTAACCAAAACAGTTTGAAAAATCATATTTTTGTGTACTTGTGTGTGAGTTAAAAATCATCAGACGATGTAAATATCTGGTGTTCAAAAAAGAAAATGTAAATATTTGGCAACACAACCGGCCCCCACACGATTAGCACTCTATCTCGCGGCTCGAGGTTTGGTAGGTGATTGGCGGGGATCATTAATCAGACACGGTTCTGTATTGCAAACCGTCAGCTATTATGTTCACACACGGATTTGCTGTGGGAATTGTGTGTAATTCAAACTATAGTACTCGTAAGTTCTGGTGACCGGCGTGTGTACTGTCCTCGTCGATCTAGATTCTGACCGCCAATAAATACTACCTTGCTCATGTCGTCCCGCCTGCATTTTCATCTACATCCTCCCCTCGCCCGCCCTCTCTCTCTCTAAAATCTCTACCATGGCACCGCCAGTTTGCCCATGCGCCAACGAAGAGTCGCCGCCCCCCGAGGACGCTCACTCGATTAGCAGCGAGGAGGACCCCTACGCGCCGCCTGACAAGGTTGCGCCGGACCCCCCAACTTTGGATTGGTTTTGGGGCCAATACAATCTTTGTCTGTGGAAGTCGCTGCCGCCGGCTGAGAAATCCAGGAAAGTGGCGTTCAAGAAGGAGATGGCGGAGGAGGATGCCAGGTACCAGGCGGCCTGTGAAGCCCATGATGCCGCCGGGAAAAAGGAGGCGGCAGAGCTTTGGGGGCGGGCGCGTCGTCCTGCCGAGGAGGTGTACAGAGACGGGTACTTCGCGAGGAAGGTCATAGGCGCTGGGCGCCTCGTCGCCGCATGGAGGTGGGCCAATAAGCTCCAGCTTGCCACCGATGAGGAGCTCCGGTAGGCGCCCAACAAAATGGCAAGATCGGCCGCGCGCATCCGCCAGCAAGAGGTAGATCGGTATGTCAAGCGCTGCGAGGCGAAGGAGTCGGAGTACTGCCTCCGCATTGGGAAGACGCCGTGCACCAGGGAGCTGCTGGCGAGGGGCTGCCGGAATACTGGCCCCAGGAGGGATTATTAGTTTTAGTATTGATCGTTTTCAATTTTATGCATTGTACCTAGTAGTTAAGTATCATCACGTATATGTGATGATATTATATATATATACATATTCTGTGATGATCTAATGAACAATATATATATATATTATGAATTCCATTTTCTATCTATTTTTGTATACCAATTTGAATCTAGCTGTTATCATCCACATATACAGAATGGAAAGTGTATATACACACATTGAAACAGAACATATAAGAATTGAAAATAGGGTACACACATTGAAACAGAGCAATAAACACAGCAATACTATGATTGTTGTGAATACATATCTATCCACATCGAAACAACTTTTCAAAATAAAACGCGTCCATGAGACCATGACTAGCAGCCCTTGCCTAGGGTAGCTCTTGGCTCTGCCTGAACTCGTGCAGGCTTTCGTCCAAGCAGTCGACACGCTCGTGGTACATCTGGAGCGCGATCTCGAGCTCCAAGTTGGCTATTTAATCGGAGATCACCAACTCGAGGATGCGACGACCATGTTCCTCTACTGCGCCCAGGTGGACAGCTAGGCCAAGGAGGCGGTCGAGCCTACAGATCAGCGCGTTGGCATCCAGTGGGCTGCAGACAAGGCAAACGGCGGCACCTGCTGGTGTCAAAACCAGCGGATCTCGGGTAGGGGGTCCTGACCTGCGCGTCTAAGGTCGATGGTAACAAGAGACATGGGACACAATGTTTACCCAGGTTCGGGCCCTCTCTATGGAGGTAATACCCTACTTCCTGCTTGATTGATCTTGATGAATATGAGTGTTACAAGAGTTGATCTACCATGAGATCGTAATGGCTAAACCCTAGAAGTCTGGCCTGTATGACTATGATTATGATTAATCTCTCTACAGACCTGGCCCTCCGGTTTATATAGGCATCGGAGGGATCTAGGGTTACACAAAGTCAGTTACAGAAAAGGAAATCTTCATATTCGGTCGCCAAGCTTGCCTTCCACGCCAAGGAGGGTCCCATCCGGACACGGGTAGATTCTTCAATCTTCGTACCTTCACAGCCCAACAGTCCAGCCCATGGATAATAGGCCGGACGCCCGAGGACCCCTTAGTCCAGGACTCCCTCAGTAGCCCCCAAACCAGACTTCAATGATGAGGTATCCGGCGCGCAGATTGTCTTCGGCATTGCAAGGCGGGTTCTTCCTTCGATGACTTCAGAGTGATGTACTCGGCCTCCCATTTAATGTCGCACCCCTCGGCTTCTGTGTATCAACAGCTTTAGTTCCCACGTGTTGAGAGAAGGCGAGAGGTCAGGGTGTTTTTACACATAACACCCCGTCTATGTAAGGAGAAGCATCTATTTAAAGAGATTGGATCTCAGATCCATTCAGCACCATACGGAAAAATCCTTTGAGCGCGCCAGGAAAGTCCATTCCAACATGGCTGACGCTCCAGGATCTTCATCCCGCCCCTGCGTCCCTGAAAAAGTTGAATGGAAGAGGTGTTCCGTATCCCACATTCAGCTATTGAAGCTGCAAACACAGGGATTCCTTCCCCCCGCAGATCTAGTCCCTGTCCAAGCAGGATTGACCTCCTTCAATGGCGGGGCTCAGGTTGAAAATTTCCCCAATCCATCCAGGGGGGAACGAGTATGCTTCGTCCCTTATCTACTAAGAGGCATCAGATTTCCAATTCATCCATTCCTCCGAGGGCTTCTGGAGTATTATGGCCTCCAACTGCACAACTTTACTCCAGCCTCCCTCATGCATATCGCGGGTTACGTCACTCTTTGTGAGCTATTCCTAGGTTGTGAGGCCCATTTCGAATTGTGGAGAAAACTATTCTATCTTGTCCCGCACAACCGCGAGGGGTCAATATTTGAAGTGGGCGGAGCAGAAATATGGCGCATCGCCGAGACCGGATACCTGTCCGGCACACCAAAGAAGGCATCCGAAGAGTGGACCTCCGAATGGTTCTATATTGAGGACATCGCACTTCCAGACCCAGTTCGGAGGGGCTTCCCGAATTCACAAGTGCTCGTTTGAAGAAACGCCACAACTGGTGCCCTCGGAGCCTCGAGGAGGAAGATAGTGCGGAAGTTCGTCAACTCATGAGCAAGATAAGGACACTCGCTCAGTCCAGGTTATCCATAGTTGAGGTAATGGCAACTTCAATAGTACGGGGGGTTCAGCCGCTCCAGTACAGAGGTCTCCCCATGTGGCACTACAACGGGGAAGATGACGCCTCCCGCTGTGGCCGAAAGGGTCCGGATACCCCCGTCGCTCTGGCCAAAATATTGGCCGAACTGTTCAAAGGGGAGGAAGAGGAATTTCTACGTATCAAGCGCAGAGATGGATTTTCCATGTACAGTCCACCTAGATGGGTAACTCCCAATTCCTCTGCTCTACTCACTCCACTCCTCGAGCTACTTTCAATGAGTATTAACCCGTCCATTTATAACGGCACTGGCAAAAGATTTCGGAAGGGCTTCACAGGCCCGCCCCACAGCCCGAGGGACACAATCGGGACCTTGATCCCGGATTCGAGGAGGATCTGGATATATTCATGGTGCTCGAGGAGGGGGTGTTTTACCAGGAGAGCTATGACGGCACAGAGGTGGCTATCAGCGCCGATTATCCCGACCTTTGATGTCTACTACACAACCTTCTTTTTGTAGACGTTGTTGGGCCTCCAAGTGCAGAGGTTTGTAGGACAGTGGCACATTTCCCTCAAGTGGATGACCTAAGGTTTATCAATCCGTGGGAGGCGTAGGATGAAGATGGTCTCTCTCAAACAACACTGTAACCAAATAACAAAGAGTCTCTTGTGTCCCCAACACACCCAATACAATGGTAAATTGTATAGGTGCACTAGTTCGGCAAAGAGATGGTGATACAAGTGCAATATGGATGGTATATACAGGTTTTTGTAATCTCAAAATATAAAAACAGCAAGGTAACAAGTGGTAAAAGTGAGTGTAAATGGTACTGCAATGCTAGGAAACAAGGCCTAGGGTTCATACTTTCACTAGTGCAAGTTCTCTCAACAATAATAACATAATTGGACCATATAACTATCCCTCAACATGCAACAAAGAGTCACTCCAAAGTCACTAATAGCGGAGAACAAACAAAGAGATTATGGTAGGGTACGAAACCACCTCAAAGTTATCCTTTCTGATCGATCTATTCAAGAGTCTGTAGTAAAATAACACGAAGCTATTCTTTACGTTCAATCTAGCATAGAGTTCGTACTAGAACAACACCTTAAGACACAAATCAACCAAAACCCTAATGTCACCTAGATACTCCAATGTCACCTCAAGTATCCGTGGGTATGATTATACGATATGCATCACACAATCTCAGATTCATCTATTCAACAAACACAAAGAACTTCAAAGAGTGCCCCAAAGTTTCTACCGGAGAGTCAAGACGAAAACGTGTGCCAACCCCTATGCATAAGTTCACGAGGTCAAGGAACTCGCAAGTTGATCACCAAAAGATACATCAAGTGGATCACGTGATATCCCATTGTCACCACAGATAAGCACATGCAAGACATACATCAAGTGTTCTCAAATCCTTAAAGACTCAATCCGATAAGATAACTTCAAAGGGAAAACTCAATTCATCACAAGAGAGTAGAGTGGGAGAAACATCATAAGATCCAACTATAATAGCAAAGCTCACGATACATCAAGATCGTTCGGAATGAAGAACACGAGAGAGAGTGAGAGAGAGAGAGATCCAACACATAGCTACTGGTACATACCCTCAGCCCCGAGGGTGAACTACTCCCTCATTGTCATGGAGAGCGTCGGGATGATGAAGATGACCACCGGAGAGGGATCCCCCCTCCGGCAGGGTGCCGGAACGGGTCTAGATTGGTTTTTGGTGGCTATAGAGGCTTGCGGCGGCGGAACTCCTGATCTAGGTTATTTTCTGGAGGTTTCTGTATTTATAGGAATTTTTGGCGTTGGTCTCACGTCAAGAAGGCGCCCAAGTCATCCACGAGGTAGGCCTACGTGCTGGGGGGGCACCCTCGTGGACGGCCCGAGACTCTTCTGGCCCAACTCTTTTACTCTGGGGTCTTCGTTTGGTCCATAAAAAATCGTCAAAAATTGGCACGTCAATTGGACTCTATTTGGTATTCCTTTTCTGTAAAACTCAAAAACAAGGAAAAACATAAATTGGCACTGGGCTCTTGGTTAATAGGTTAGTCCCGAAAATCATATAAAATAGCATATAAATGCATATAAAACATCCAAGGTTGATAATATAATAGCATGGAACAATCAAAAATTATAGATATGTTGGAGACGTATCAAGCATCCCCAAGCTTAATTCCTGCTCGTCCTCGAGTAGGGAAATGATAAAAACAGAATTTTTGATTTGGAATGCTACCTAACATATTTATCCATGTAATTCTCTTTATTGTGGCATGAATATTCAGATCCATAAGATTCAAGATAGAAGTTTAACATTGACATAAAAATAATAATACTTCAAGCATACTAACAAAGTAATCATGTCTTCTCAAAATAGCATGGCCAAAGAAAGCTATCCCTACAAAATCATATAGTCTGGCTATGCTCTATCTTCATCACACAAAATATTTAAATCATGCACAACCCCGATGACAAGCCAAGCAATTGTTTCATACTTTTGATATTCTCAAACTTTTTCAATCTTCACGCAATACATGAGCGTGAGCCACAGACATAGCACTATAGGTGGAATAGAATGGTGGTTGTGGAGAAGACAATCTCACATCAACTAGGCATATCAATGGGCTACGGAGATGCCCATCAATAGATATCAATGTGAGTGAGTAGGGATTGCCATGCAACGGATGCACTAGAGATATAAGTGTATGAAAGCTCAAAAGAAACTAAGTGGGTGTGCATCCAACTTGCTTGCTCATGAAGACCTAGGGCATTTTGAGGAAGCCCATCATTGGAATATACAAGCCAAGTTCTATAATGTAAAATTCCCACTAGTATATGAAAGTGACAACATATGAGACTCTCTATCATGAAGATCATGGTGCTACTTTGAAGCACAAGTGTGGTAAAAGGATAGTAACATTGTCCGTTCTCTCTTTTTCTCTATTTTTTTGGTTTCTTGGGCCTTTTTTCTCTTTTTTTCGTCCGGAGTCTCATCCCGACTTGTGGGGGAATCATAGTCTCCATCACCCTTTCCTCACACGGGACAATGCTCTAATAATGATGACCATCACACTTTTATTTTCTTACAACTCAAGAATTACAACTCGATACTTAGAACAAAATATGACTCTATATGAATGCCTCTGGCGGTGTACCGGGATATGCAATGACTCATGAGTGACATGTATGAAAGAATTATGAACGATGTCTTTGCCACAAATATGATGTGAACTACATGATCATGCAAAGCAATATGACAATGATGAAGCATGCCATAATAAATGGAACGGTGGAAAGTTGCATGGCAATATATCTCAGAATGGCTATGGAAATGCCATAATAGGTAGGTATGGTGGCTGTTTTGAGGAAGGTAATGGTGGGTGATATGGTACCAGCGAAAGTTGCGCGGCACTAGAGAGGCTAGCAATGGTGGAAGGGTGAGAGTGCATATAATCCATTGACTCAACTTTAGTCATAAAGAACTCACATACTTATTGCAAAAATCTATTAGTTATTAAAACGAAGTACTACGCTCATGCTCCTAGGGGGATAGATTGGTAGGAAAATACCATCACTCATCCCTGACCGCCACTCATAAGGAAGACAATCAAAAAATAAATCATGCTCCGGCTTCATCACATAACGGTTCACCATACGTGCATGCTACGGGAATCACAAACTTTAACACAAGTATCTCTCAAATTCACAACTACTCACTAGCATGACTCTAATATTACCATCTTCATATATCAAAACAATCATCAAGTATCAAACTTCTCATAGTTTTTATTATACCCATCTTGGATGCCTATCATATTAGGACTAAATTCATAACCAAAGCAAATTACAATGCTATTCTAAAATACTCTCAAAATAATATAAGTGAAGCATGATAGTTCATCTATTTCTTCAAAATAAAACCACCGCTGTGCTCTTAAAAGATATAAGTGAAGCACTAGAGCAAATGACAAACTACTCCGAAAGATATAAGTGAGGATCAATGAGTAGTCGAATACTTATGCAATTATGTGAAGACTCCATAACATTTAATAATTTCAGATCTTGGTATTTTATTCAAACAACAAGCAAAAGAAAACAAAATAAAACGACGCTTCAAGCAAAACACATATCATGTGGTGAATAAAAATATAGCTCCAAGTAAAGTTACCGATGAATGAAGACGAAAGAGGGGATGCCATCCGGGGCATCCCCAAGCTTAGGATCTTGGTTGTACTTGAATACTACCTTGGGGTGCCTTGGGCATCCCCAAGCTTAGGCTCTTGCCACTCCTTATTCCATAGTCCATTGAATCTTTACCCAAAACTTGAAAACTTCACAACACAAAACTTAACAAAAAACTCGTAAGCTCCGTTAGTATAAGAAAATAAATCACCACTTAGGTACTGTTGTGAACTCATTATAAATTCATATTGGTGTAATATCTACTGTATTACAACTTATCTATGGTTCATACCCTCCGATACTACTCATAGATTCATCAAAATAAGCAAACAACACATAGAAACAGAATCTGTAAAAAACAGAACAGTCTGTAGTAATCTGGATCAAACGTATACTTCTGGAACCCAAAAATTATAAAATAAATTTATGGACGTGAGTAATTTATCTATTAATCATCTAAAAAAAGAATCAACTAAATAGCACTCTCCAGTAAAACATAGCAGCAAATCTCGTGAGCGCTAAAGTTTCTATTTTTTACAGCAAGATCGCAAAGACTTTCCCCAAGTCTTCCCAAAGGTTCTACTTGGCACAACACTAATTAAGACATAAAAACTCAATCATAACAGAGGATAGATAATTTTTTTATTACTAAACAGGATCAAAAAGAAAATAACAAAAATAAAATTGGGTTGCATCCCAACAAGCGCTATTGTTTAACGCCCCTAGCTAGGCATGATGATTTCAATGATGCTCACATAAAAGATAAGAATTTAAACATAAAGAGAGCATCATCAAGAATATGAATAGCACATTTAAGTCTAACCCACTTCCTATGCATAGGGATTTTGTGAGCAAACAACTTGTGGGAACAAGAATCAACTTGCATAGGAGGGTAAATCAAGCATAACTTTGAAACTTTAAGCACATAGAGAGGAAACTTGATATTAGTGCAATTCCTATAAGCATAATGAATAAATTCAACAATATAACCATCACATAAAGCATCCTTTTCATGATCTACAAGCATAGAAAATTTACTACTCTCCACATATGCAAGATTCTTCTCATTCGGAATAGTGGGAGTATCATAAGAAACTCGAATACTATAAATTGTTTCCACATTAAAAGAGTAATGTTCAGAAAAAGGGTAATCATAATCATGATAAGTTTTAATATAACCATCACTACTTTTTATAGCATACGTGTCATCACAATAATCATCATAAGTAGCAACTTTGTTCTCATCATAATCAATTGAAACCTCTTCCAAGATAGAGGAATCATTACTAAATAAAGTCATGACCTCTCCAAATCCACTTTCATCAATATAATCATCATAAGTAGGAGGCATGCTATCATCATAATAAATTTTCATATCAAAACTTGGGAGACTAAAAATATCATCTTCATTAAACATAGCATCCCCAAGTTTGGGACAAAAATAATAGTAGCAAATATATTCTCAAACTTGTCATTCTCATCAAACATAGCATCCCCAAGCTTGGGCCTTTTCATATCATAAGCATAATCACTCTCATCATTAATAGTATGGATAGCACCAATAGTATAGCAATTATCATCATCACAATGAGTAATAGGAGCAACATCATTTGGGAGGGATATCTTTTCACCTTTGCTCCTCCATCTTTTGTTTTTTCTTCTTCACATCATGTGTGGGTTTAATCCTCTTTTCGGAGCTCCTTATTAATGAGATTGGTTGAATAGGAGGCTCCTCCTCGTTACCTGATTCATCATAATAAATAATAGGAGAATATTGGGAAGTCTCTTCCCTTTAATTAGTATTATCTTCATCTTCTATTTGTTTTCTTGTCTTTATGTAATTGGCAATATAAGGATTTTCAATGCAATTCACCGCACAATACATAAAAATTTCTTCTAGATCAAAATCAAGAAATCTATCAAGATTACATATTGGAATACCGTAAGTTATATGTTTCATTTCTTCATACCCCCAAAGAAGACTAAGCTCTTTATGATGCTCAAGGGTAATCAAGTTATCACAATTTTTGGACACGATTTGATCATCAAACAAATAGCATTGGAGCTTTAAATGACCATGTTCATTGCAAAGTTCACAAGGATGGCGATAAATATTGAATATTTCAGCACAATCATCTAGCCTTTCTTGCAACCATTTAGTTTCCAAGTACTTATGCCTCTTGCAAAATCTATCTTCCCTATTTGGTGTGTGCTTGCAAAATCTATGCACTCCACAAAAGTTAACATGCTTATAAGAGAAATTTTCATCATGACTAGTGCAATCATCATTAGTACTATGGATATTCATAGAGTTCATACTAATAACATTTCAATCATGCTCATCATTCAAAGATTTAGTGCCAAACATTCTAATGCATTCTTCTTCTAACACTTTGGCACAATTATCGGAAACCTTATTTTATTGAAAGATATTAAAAAGATGAAGCATATGAGGTACCCTTAGTTCCATTTTTTTGTAGTTTTCTTTTATAAACTAAACTAGTGATAAAACAAGAAACAAAAAGATTCGATTGCAAGATCTAAAGATATACCTTCAAGCGCTATCCTCCCCGGCAACGGCGCCAGAAAAGAGCTTGATGTATACTACACAACCTTCTTCTTGTAGACGTTGTTGCGCCTCCAAGTGCAGAGGTTTGTAGGACAGTAGCAAATTTCCCTCAACTGGATGACCTAAGGTTTATCAATCCGTGGGAGGCGTAGGATGAAGATGGTCTCTCTGAAACAACCCTGCAACCAAATAACAAAGAGTATCTTGTGTCCCCAACACACCCAATACAATGGTAAATTGTATAGGTGCACTAGTTCGGCAAAGAGATGGTGATACAAGTGCAATATGGATGGTAGATATAGGTTTTTGTAATCTGAAAATATAAAAACAGCAAGGTAACAAGTGGTAAAAGTGAGCGTAAATGGTATTGCAATGCTAGGAAACAAGGCCTAGGGTTCATACTTTAACTAGTGCAAGTTCTCTCAACAATAATAAAATAATTTGATAATATAACTATCCCTCAACATGCAACAAAGAGTCACTCCAAAGTCACTAATAGAGGAGAACAAACAAAGAGATTATGGTAGGGTATGAAACCACCTCAAATTTATCCTTTCTGATCGATCTATTCAAGAGTCCATAGTAAAATAACACAAAGCTATTCTTTCCGTTCAATCTATCATAGAGTTCGTACTAGAATAACACCTTAAGACACAAATCAACCAAAACCCTAGTGTCACCTAGATACTCCAATGTCACCTCAAGTATCCGTGGGTATGATTATACGATATGCATCACACAATCTCAGATTCATCTATTCAACCAACACAAAGAACTTTAAAGAGTGACCTAAAGTTTCTACCGGAGAGTCAAGACGAAAACGTGTGCCAAGCCCTATCCATAAGTTCACGAGGTCACGGAACTCGCTAGTTGATCACCAAAACATACATCAAGTGGATCATGTGATATCCCATTGTCACCACAGATAAGCACATGCAAGACATACATCAAGTGTTCTCAAATCCTTAAAGACTCAATCTGATAAGATAACTTCAAAGGGAAAACTCAATTAATCACAAGAGAGTAGAGGGGGAGAAACATCATAAGATCCAACTATAATAGCAAAGCTCGCGATAAATCAAGATCGTTCTGAATCAAGAACACGAGAGAGAGAGAGATCCAACACATAGCTACTGGTACATACCCTCAGCCCCGAGGGTGAACTACTCCCTCCTTGTCATGCAGAGCGCTGGGATGATGAAGATGACCACCGAAGAGGGATCCCCCCTCCAGCAGGGTGCCGAAACGGGTCTATATTGGTTTTTGGTGGCTACAGAGGCTTGCGGCGGTGGAACTCCCGATCTAGGTTATTTTCTGGAGGTTTCTGTATTTATAGGAATTTTTGGCGTCGGTCTCACGTCAAGAAGATGCCCGAGTCGTCCACGAGGTAGGCCCGTGCGCGGGGGGGGGGGGCACCCATGTGGATGGCCCGGGACTCTTCTAGCCCAACTCTTTTACTCCGGGGTCTTCTTTTGGTCCATAAAAATCGTCAAAAATTGGCACATCAATTGGACTCCGTTTGGTATTCCTTTTCTGTAAAACTCAAAAACAAGGAAAAACAGAAACTGGCACTGGGCGCTAGGTTAATAGGTTTGTCCCAAAAATAATATAAAATAGCATATAAATGCATATAAAACATCCAAGGTTGATAATATAATAGCATGGAACAATAAAAAATTATAGATACGTTTGAGACGTATCAGCCTTCTCCCTGCTTCACACGTAAGTAATCAGGAGACATCTTATCCGAAAGAGTTCTCTCATTCAGCCTCACCCACCGCACTGTCCTGTGCTCAAAAGGGGAGGCGTTCAGCGTGCCATGCTGCCCTAGGGGCATCTCCGAAGAGAGCGCCCCCCACGCCGGGCAAGCCTTCGAAGAGGAAGGCAAACGAAGATACGACTGAGCCTTCATCAAAGAGGTATGGATTTGCGAATATGCATCTTGGCAGTCACGTCCAACTGTGACCTTTCTGTTTGTCCTGTATCAGGAAAAGAGTGTGCCGGACTATGTCCGGGGGTCCGGTTGGTCGTACTTCCCACAGCCAGGATCCAGATCCTGCCGTTAAGACGAGGGCTGATACGGGGGTAATGTCGGATTGTTTTCGAGCCGAGGATTCGGATGATGTATCCGTCACCAACTCAGAGGTGGAGAGCGCCATGAATCATCGGCGCCGAAGGGCCATTTTACGAGACCCCGACTTTTCATAAGAGGCGTTTAACGCCTTCAGCTTGGCTGGTGCATACATCCGGGCTGCTCGAGATGGGCTTAACGGAGCCACAAAGCAGCATTTAAAAGATGTGCGGTAAGTTTACTTGGTCCGAATACGATAACCATGTGCCAGTAGCCCCGAGACTTGAAGCAGTTGGTACAACTGATTTAAGTATCGTTGTATAACCAGGTTCTTACGGAGAAGAACGACCTGCTAGCCAAAGAGCTAGAAAGGTGTCAGACACAACAAACTGCTGCCAGTACCGAACTGGAGAAATCCAAGAAGGCGTCTCCTGGTAATGTTCCCCTCCATCGAGAAAACATAATGGTATACCAAGAATACTAACACGGTTGCTCACCCCTTGCCGGTGTCAAAACATAATGGTACATGAAGCTTAAGATGCCCGGGCCCAAAGGCATAATCACTCTCGCCAATGATCCGGACATAGCACTCCACGCCAAAAATAAAACCGCATCCCTGTCCCTTGATGCATTATCTGAAGCCCTCACGGCCGAAGAATTAACCGCACTGCGCTCCACAGTGGACAGGGACGATGTGATCTTAGACAAACGCCCCAAATCCACCTCCTTCAAGCCAGCCGAAGAAATAGTCAAATTCCAGGTCCATCCAACGGACCCCAAAAAGACAACATCTATTGGGGCACAACTAGACCCAACGGTCGACACCGCACTAAGGGATTTTCTTTGCGAAAACTGGGATATATTCGCCTGACACCCTTCTGACATGCTAGGAATCCCGCGCAAACTGGCCGAACATAGCCTCAACATATTAAAGGGATACGAACCGGTCAAACAAACACTGCGGCGCTTTTTCGAACCCAAACGTCAAGCCATGGGAGAGGAGCTAGCCAAGCTAATCGAGGCCGGATTCATTAGAGAAATAAAACATCCAGATTGGCTGGCAAACCTGGTGATGGTACCAAAGAAGGATAAATCCTGGTGCCTGTGCGTCGATTTTGAAGACCTCAATAAGGCTTGCCCTAAGGATCTCTTCCCCTCTCCCGCATTGATCAAATCATTGATACTACCGTAGGACACGACTCACTGTGTTTCCTTGATGCATATTCCGGATACCATCAAATCAAAGTGAAGGAGTCCGACCAAGCTGCAACAGCATTCATCACCCCATATGGGCCATTCTGCTTCAACACCATGCCCTTCGGGCTCAAGAACGCCGGTGCCACCTACCAACGCATGATCCAAACATGCCTAGAGAAAAAGATCGGAAAGATAGTTGAAGTCTATGTGGACGACATTGTAATCAAGACAAGGCACATCGAAACACTAATAGACGACCTAAGCCTCACATTTGACAACCTCTGCACATATGACATTAAGCTCAATCCGGAAAAGTGTGTTTTTGGCGTCCCTACAGGAAAGCTGCTGGGCTTCATCATCTCCAATAGAGGAATTGGAGCAAATCCAGCCAAAATCCGAGCTCTGTCACAGTTGGCTATGCCAACAGACCTTAAACAAGTCCAAAAACTCACGGGTTGCGTGGCAGCTTTGAGCCACTTTATCTCCAGATTGGGAGAAAAGGCACTGCCACTCCATCGCCTTCTGCGGAGAACCGATCACTTCGAGTGGACGGACGCGGCAACAGCCGGACTGGAAGAAATAAAAACACTCCTAGCGAGCAACCCAATCCTGGTCGCGCCAAATGTCGGCGAACCCATGTTGTTATACATATCGACAACACATCAAGTGGTGAGTGCCATGCTCGTCGTTGAACGAGAACAGGACAGACACAAATTCCCGCTTCAGAAGCCAGTATACTACGTATCCACTGTCCTTACACCATGCAAATCCCGGTACCCCCATTATCAAAAATAGCATATGCGGTCTTCATGGCATCCCCATAGCTACAACACTACTTCCAGGAGTGTTCTATGATGGTGGCTTCCGAAGTACCACTCAACGACATAATAAACAACCGCGATGCCATGGGCCGGATTGCCAAATGGGACATTGGGCTCCTTCCATTTGATATTACATACAAACCACATCAAGCTATTAAATTCCAAGTACTGGCGGACTTCGTCGCCGAATGGACAAAGGCTGAACTCCCTAAAGAGTACGACACATACTCCAATTGGGTTATGTATTTCGATGGCTCCAAAATACTGGTAGGGCTAGGAGCGGGCATCGTTTTAACGCCCACACTAGAGACGACGTTCAGTACGTACTCCAAATACTATACACAGACTCCAACAACGCAGCCGAAGATGAGGCCTTATTGCATGGTCCCCGGATGGCTGTCTCCATGGGCATACAGCGCCTGGAAGTGCGCGGGGACTCAAACCTTGCAATATCTCAAATAAATGGGGACTTCGATGCCAAAGATCCGAAGATGGCACCTTATCATAATGCCGTCCTAAAAATGTCGGCTCGGTTCGAGGGGCTCGAGTTCCATCACGTGGCCCGAGAAATTAATCAAGCGGCGGACGTTCTTGCTCGTATCAGCACCAAGCGCGACCCCGTCCCACCGAATATCTTTCTGGAAAGGCTTTTTCAGCCATCCGTAGTGTGGCAGGGGGAGAGGAGTAACACCAGTCCGGATCTGAACACAACCCTAGATTCCGAACCCACTGACATCATCGGAGGCTCAGCCACCGAAATAACACATTCGGCCCATCTCATTATGGTAGTCATTGCCCCATGGACCAAACCCCTCCTGGCCTACCTTAATACGAAGGAACTTCCTGGGGATCAAAATGAGGCCTGCCGCATTGTCCGGCGTTCGAAGGCCTACAAGGTTCACGACGGAGAGCTCTATAAGAAAAGCGCTACCGGAGTCCTTCAAAGATGTATCTCCGAGGAGGAGGGGCGGCGGCTCATTGCTGAGATCCACTGTCGGTGTCAAAACCGGCGGATCTCGGGTAAGGGGTCCCGAACTATGCGTCTAAGACGGATGGTAACAGGAGGCAGGGGACACTATGTTTACCCAGGTTCGGGTCCTCGTGATGGAGGTAATACCCTACGTCCTGCTTGATTGTTCTTGATGATATGAGTATTACAAGAGTTGATCTACCATGAGATCAGAGAGGCTAAACCCTAGAAGCTAGCCTATGGTATGATTGTATGTTGTCCTACGGACTAAAACCCTCCGGTTTATATAGACACCGGAGGGGGCTAGGGTTACACAAGGTCGGTTACAAAGGAGGAGATATACATATCCGTATTGCCTAGCTTGCCTTCCACGCCAAGTAGAGTCCCATCGGGACACGAGACGAAGTCTTCAATCTTGTATCTTCATAGTCCAACAGTCCGGCTGTCCGGCGACCCCCTAATCCAGGACTCCCTCAGTAGCCCCTGAACCAGGATTCAATGACGATGAGTCCGGCGCGTAGTATTGTCTTCGGCATTGCAAGGCGGGTTCTTCTCCAAATCTTGAATATCTATTAAGTAGTATCCAGCTCCCATAAATGTTGGACTTCTTGGCTTCTGTGTCCAATAAGGGCCATTTTCCACACGTCGAGCGAATGCGAGGAGCCAGGGCGTTTTTACATTCGCCCCCCTAGCTAGGTAAATAAATTGTCTATTAAAGGGATGGGGATTCTTAGATCCAATCCACACCCTCCTCCCCCAGTGAGAATCCATCGGAGCGCACTCAGAAAAAATCCATTCCATCATGGCTGACCACCGCAGCTCCTCCTCTCGCCCCCGTAGCCTTAAGCCCGGTGATTGGGAGAGGTGTTCCTCCCCGCACAGTCGTTTGGTAGAACTGCAGACCCAGGGATTTCTCCCTCCAGCGTATTTGGTCCCCGTCCGAGCCGGGCTCGCCACCTATAATGGCGGGGAGCAAGCGAAGAGCTTCCCCAGCCCCTCCAAGGGGGAGCGGGTGTGCCTTGTCCCTTACTTACTAAGGGGACTCGGATTTCCAATTCATCCATTCCTCCGCGGGCTCCTGGAGTTTTACGGCCTCCAACTGCACAATTTCACCCCTTCTTCCATATTACACATCGCCGGATACATTGCCCTTTGCGAGCTATTTCTGGGCTGCGAGGCCCATTTTGAGCTGTGGAAGAGGTTATTTTGCCTTGTGCCCCGCACACAAAAGGGGTCACTTTATCAGGTGGGCGGAGCCGAAATATGGCGCATCACCGAAACCGGATACCTGTCCGGTACTCCGAAGAAGACGTCCGAAGACTGGCCTTCGGAGTGGTTTTATATGGAGGACGTCCCCCTTCCATACCCTATTCGGCAAGGTCTTCCTGAGTTCAACAATGCTCCTCTAAA
Organism: Triticum aestivum; assembly: GCF_018294505.1. Taxonomy (NCBI): domain Eukaryota; kingdom Viridiplantae; phylum Streptophyta; class Magnoliopsida; order Poales; family Poaceae; genus Triticum; species Triticum aestivum. The sequence continues at coordinate 295,048,220 of NC_057794.1, read as the reverse complement.
GAAACGTCGAAGCTGGCGCCCACGGAGCCCTCAGGAAGAAGACAACAGAGAAGTCCTTTACCTGATGAACCGGATTAAAGCCCCGGCTCAATCAGGATTGACAATAATCGAGGTTATATCAATATGCATAATGCGGGGAGTGCAACCACTTCAATATCGAGGGCACCCACTGTGGTGTTTTAACGGGGAAGATAATGCCACCCGTTGCGGGCGTAAGGGACCGGACTCCGCTGCTGCTTTGGCAAAAATTCTGTCCGAGTTGTTCAAGGGAGAGGAAGAGGAGTTCATCCATATCAAGCCACAGGATGGATTCTCCATGTACAACCCTCCAAGTTGGGTGAGTTATACCTTTTTACTCCCATTCTTCCTGCATCCTTCGTCGTAGATACTAACCTTGCCATTTTATGGCAGGACCTGCGAAAAGCCATAAGGGAGATTAACAACCCACCTCCACAACCAGAGGACCCTGGTCAGGCCCTCGGTTTCGGACCCGAACATATTCGTGGAGCTGATAGACATGCAATTCTATCAATTAAGCTGTGACGACACCATGGTGGCCATAACGGCCGACTATCCCGGACTACTCCCTGTGTCGTATGTAAGAAAAACCAAAAATCCCAACTCCCAAAAATAGGATCCCCTTTTATACACTTCACCCACCGTACACATATGGTGTTTTCAGGGAAGGCATTCGGGACGCCGTGCCGCACCCGCAGCAACTCGCCAACCAGAGGCACCGAAGCCGGGTAGGCCAAAAAGGAAGGCGGTTAGGACGGAGACGCCGGCGCAAAGGTATGACACAAAACCTTGCTCCATGGTTGTCGTCTTTCTCAAAATATAATGACGTCCATGTTTCTTTAACAGAAAGAACGCTCGCCAGACTATATCCGGAGAGGCTATCGATCACGCCTCCACCAGTCGGGCTCCAGGGCTGGACATAGAGGCGGGAGCCAACATGGGGCGGACGCCGGATGCTCCTCCTACAGAGGATGCAGATAGAATATCCGCTACAAATTCATAAGTGGAGAGCACCATGAATCACAGGCGTCGCCGGGCCGTACTCCATGACGCTTGTTTCTCACCAGAGGCATTTGATGACTGCAATTCTGGAGACGCGTACATCCGTGCCACTCAAAATGGTCTAGCCAGAGGCACGAACCCGTATGTAAGGGATACACGGGTAAGCAAATCTGACAATTATATGTATCAGTAGCCCCTGAGACTTGAAACAGTTGACGCAACTGATTTAAGGATCATTATTTGTGCAGGTTTTTACGGAGAAGAATTCCCAATTGTCTCAAGAGCTGGACGAGTGCAAGGCCCAGCTGGAAGTCACTATTGCCGCATTGAAGGAGTCCAAAAAGGGTCCCCCTGGTAACACTTTTGATTATTGCAAAGAATATGGGTACCACGTAGTATGCGGCATGTATGTACACCTAACAATAGATGTTGCAGGTGTCCCCGGAGTGAATCCGGAGGCCATGGAGGCGGATAGGGCACGTGACGATCGACAGCGAAATGCTGGCGAGCGCGTGCTAACGCGAGTTCGGCAGGAGAAAAATGATCTCCAAGATGCCAATATCCGGCTGGGCGTGGAACTGAAGGATGTCCGAGCCCAGCTTGCGGACTCCGTGAAGGAGAATAAACGGCTTCGACGCGGCATTTTTAGTAAGTGCTTGAACGAACTTTTTAAAGGAGTTCGACAAAGAAGCCTGCTAATAGCGTTATGTCTGCAGGTATGCTGACGGGTCGTCCCGCGGAGGAGATGCCCGGGTCTTCGGGTGATCTTCTACCAGAGCTCTCACAACTGCACGAACAAGTTTGGTAGGTGATGCAGGGTATTTCCCAAGCTTTGTGGCCATCTGCGTCCCCGCCAGGAGGCATGGGGGAGCTTATCGAGAAGCTCAAGGGAGCGCGGCGGCGCTTCCGATTATGGAAGATATCAGCCTGCCGACAAGGTGCAAGGGAAGCCTGGGCTATGGTGAAGACACGATATACCAAGGCGGACCCAAACCACATGGCCGAGGTCGGACCTGTGGGGCCTGATGGGAAGGAGATCCCTGTCAGCTTAGTGTATGACCAAGTAGAATTAGCCGCAAATTATTCCCAACAGGATTGTAGGCTAGACAGCCTGTTGGATGGTATAGAAGAAGAATTTAATCAGTCTTAGTGACTGTGTATTTCAAGTGACATGTGTAATGTCCCTAGCCGGATTGTAAATCATTTGTCATGGCGGACCTTTTGGCTTCGACCTCTGGACCCTGTAGTCCGGAGTGTATCCGAATACCCACTCGGTTATGTAAAAACCGGGGTATGCATGGAAACCAGGCATAGGGGTCATAAGTGCTTGAACAGACAAGTATCCAACTAGCTATGTTATATTACATGGATAGTAAGAAACATCTTCCAGGGAGAATAGTTATGTTAAGGGTTCCTTTCCCTGGGTACGCATGCCCTAATGTGCATGTCCGAACTGCGAAACGCAGGTTAAAAATATCTGGGGGCGGGTAGTAAATTAAATGAAAGTCATCTTTAATTCACCGACCGAATATTCCCTTAAGAACGCTAGCTTTCGGCTTCACCCAGTCTGAGGTACACATCCAGATGACCCGGCAGTAACAATCGCAGAGGTGCTCCCCTTATGCCCTAGCCGAATTAACGGGAACGTAGGGCATAAATACAAGAGCCAGGCAACTCAGCTTGGCCAAAACTTAAGTCATATCGATGCATATAATGGCGAAGAAAAGGTACATATGGGAAAAGACACATATGTGATGAGCTTACTGCTCGAAAAATAATAATAGCAAGCTTCTGTCCAAGAAGCCCCCAGGTATAATGGACGTACATATTTGAAGATGTATACGTCAGGGGTGCACGGTCTAGCCGCACGAAAGCTGTAAAGCTAAAGAGAAAAACTGAAAAGAGAGAAAAAATAATGGAAACAACAGGAGGAAGGAGACGAACATAGTGTTTGGCGTTAGGCATGAAATCATCGGAGTCTAGCCACATTCCAGGGGTTCGGCTCTAAGTGATTGTCTGACGCATCACGCAGGCGGTACGCTCCTCCAGTGAGAACTTCATCAATGATGAAGGGACCCACCCACTTGGGCTTGAGTTTGTCGTTTTTCTTCTCCGGCAGGCGTAGAACGAGTTCGCCAACATTATAAGTCTAGGCCCGCACTTCTCTGCTTTGATACATGCGAGCCTGCTATTGATAAAATGCGGAACGGGATTTTGCAACGTCGTGCTCCTCCTCCAGGGCATCTAAGCTGTCCTGCTGATCAAGCTCGGCCTCCCTCTCTTCGTACATGCACACTCGAGGTGAGTCATGAATAATGTCGCATGTAACACTGCCTCTGCGCCGTACACCATGAAGAAAGGTGTATATCCGATAGTACGATTGGGCATGGTCCGTAGCCCCCAGAGTACGGAGTCGAGCTCCTCAACCCAGTGCTTGTCTGATTCTTTCAAAGACCGCACTAGTCTAGGCTTGATACCGCTCATAATAAGACCATTGGCCCATTCAACTTGACCGTTTTTTTGTGGATGATAGACAGAGGCGTAATCAAGTTTGATGCCCAGATTAGTGCACCAGGTTTTCACCTCATCGGCTATGAAATGGGAGCCGTTATCGGTGATGATGCTGTGTGGAACACCATAACGGTGTACAACACCGGATATAAATTCTATCACCGGCCCGGACTCGGTCATTTTGACTGGTTTGGCCTCTATCCACTTGGTGAATTTATCCACCATGACCAGCAGATACTTTTTCTTATGGCTTCCTCCTTTAAGGGGTCCGACCATATCGAGCCCCCCAGACCGCGAAAGGCCAATTGATGGGGATTGTTTGTAAGGCGGTGGGAGGCATACGGCTTTGGTTGGCGAAGAGTTGGCATCCGACGCAATGTTGGACAAGGTCCTGTGCATCTGCTCAGGCCGTTGGCCAATAAAAACCTGTACGGAAGGCCTTGCTAACAAGGGCCCGAGCTGCAGCGTGGTGCCCACCGAGACCGGCATGAATTTTAGCCCGAAGCTGCCACCCCTCTTCCTCGGAGATACATCTTTGAAGGACTCCGGTAGCGCTTTTTTTGGTAGAGTTCTCCGTCGTGAACCTTGTAGACCTTCGAACACCGGACAATGCAGAGGGCCTCGGTTTGATCCTCAGGGAGTTCCTTCCTATTGAGGTAGGCCAAGAAGGGTTCGGTCCATGGGGCGATGATTGCCATAATGAGATGGGCCGATGGTGTTATTTCGGTGGCTGAGCCCCCGATGATATCGGAATCTCGGGTTGTGTTCGAATCCGGACTGGTGCTGCTGCTATCCCCTTGCGACACCACAGACGGCTTAAAAAGCTTTTCCAGAAAGATGTTAGGTGGGACGGGGTCGCGCTTGGCGCCGATACGAGCAAGGACGTCTGCCGCTTGATTATTTTCTCGGGCCACGTGATGAAACTCGAGCCCCTCAAACCGGGCCAACATTTTTAGGATGGCATTGCGATATGCCGCCATCTTCGGATCTTTGGCATCAAAGTCTCCATTTATTTGAGATATTGCGAGGTTTGAGTCCCCGCGCACTTCCAGGCGTTGTATGCCCATGGAGACGGCCATCCGAAGACCATGCAATAAGGCCTCATATTCGGCTGCGTTGTTGGAGTCCGTATATAATATTTGGAGTATGTATTGGACGACGTCTCCCGTGGGGGACGTTAAAATGACGCCCGCTCCTAGCCCTGCCAGCATTTTGGAGCCATCAAAATACATAACCCAGTTGGAATATGTGTCGTACTCTTTAGGGAGTTCGGCCTCGGTCCATCCGGTGACGAAATCAGCCAGCACTTGGGATTTAATGGCTTGATGCGGTTTATATGTTATGTCAAATGGAAGGAGCTCAATGTCCCATTTGGCAATCCAACCCGTGGCATCACGGTTGTTTATTATGTCATTGAGTGGTACTTCAGAGGCCACCGTGATCGAACACTCCTAGAAATAGTGTCGTACCTTTCGGGATGCCATGAAGACCGTGTATGCTATCTTTTGATAATGAGGGTACCGGGATTTGCATGGTGTGAGAATAGTGGATACATAGTATACCGGTTCTGAAGCGGAAATTTGTGTCCGTCCTACTGTCGCTCAACAACGAGCACGACGCTCACCACCTGGTGTGTTGCCGATATGTATAATAACATAGGTTCACCGACGGTAGGCGCGTCCAGGATTGGTTTGCTTTCCAGAAGGGTTTTTATTTCTTCCAGTCCGGCCGTTGCCACATCCGTCCACTTGAAGTGATCGGTGCGCCACAGAAGGCGATAGAGTGGCAATGCCTTTTCTCCCAATCTGGAGATAAAGTGGCTTAAAGATGCCATGCAACCGACGAGTTTTTGGACTTGTTTAAGGTCCGTTGGCGTAGGCAATTGTGACAAAGCTCGGGTTTTGGCTGGATTTGCTTCAATTCCTCTATTGGAAACGATGAAGCCCAAAAGTTTTCCCGCGGGGACGCCGAAAACACACTTTTTCGGATTGAGCTTGATGTCATATGCACGGAGGATGTCAAATGTGAGACGTAAATCATCTTTGAGTGTTTCAACGTGCCTAGTTTTGATACAACGTCATCCACATATGCTTCAACTGTCTTGCTGATCTGTTTCTCCAAGCATGTTTGAATAATGCGTTGGTTGGTGGTGCCGGCATTTTTGAGCCCAAAGGGCATGGTGTTGAAGTAGAATGGCCCATATGGGGTAATGAATGCTGTTGCAGCTTGATCGGACTCCTTCATTTTAATTTTATGGTATCCGGAATATGTGTCGAGGAAGCACAATGAGTCGTGTCCTGCAGTAGCATCAATGATCTGGCCGATGCGGGGGAGGGGGAAGGGATCCTTCGGGCAAGCCTTATTGAGGTCTTTGAAATCGATGCACAGGTGCCAGGATTTGTCTTTCTTTGGCATCATCACCAGGTTTGCCAGCCAGTCCGGGTGTTTTATTTCTCTAATGAATCCGGCCTCGATTAGTTTGGCTAGCTCCTCTCCCATAGCTTGATGTTTGGGTTCGGAAAAGCGCCGTAGTGTTTGCTTGACCGTTTTATATCCCTTCAATATATTGAGGCCGTGTTCAGCCAACTCGCGTGGGATTCCTGGCATATGAGAAAGGTGCCGGGCGAATATATCCCAATTCTCGCGTAGGAACTCTTGTAGCGCGGCATCAACCGTTGGGTATAGTTGTGCTCCAATAGATGTTGTCTTCTTGGGGTCCATTGGATGGACTTGGAATTTGACTATTTCTTCTGCCGATTTGAAGGAGGTGGATTTTGATCGTTTGTCTAGGATCACATCGTCCCTGTCCTCCGTGGAGCGCAGTGCAGTTAATTCTTCGGCCGCGAGGGCTTCAGATAATGCCTCGAGGGCTTGAGATGCAATTTTATTTTCGGCACGGAGTGCTATGTCCGGATCACTAGCGAGAGTGATTATGCCATTGGACCCAGGCATCTTAAGCTTCGTGTTTACGTAATGAGGTACAGCTTGGAAGCGTGTAAATGCATCTCGCCCTAAGAGGGTGTGATATCCGCTGTTGAAAGGGGCCACTTGAAAGGTTATTTCTTCGGACCGATAATTCTCCGGCGTGCCGAATACCATGTCAAGTGTGATTTTTCCCGCACACCGTGCCTCCCGACTGGGAATGATTCCTCGGAATGTCGTGTTGCTTTGCTCGATGTGGCTCATGTCTATTTGCATTTTTTGTAGTGTATCCTCATAGATGAGGTTTAGTTTGTTGCCGCCGTCCATGAGAACCGTGGTGAGTCGAAAGCCGTCCAAGATTGGGCTGAGGACCAAGGTAGCTGGTGCTCGGACTGTCCTGTATTTTGGCTTGTCACCGGCATTAATGGTTATAGCCATGTCATTCCAAGGGTTTATTGTTGTGATTTGGCAGACTTCGGCTAGTTCGCGGAGTGCCATTTTGTGCCTATTGCTTGAGGCGAATGTTTCAAAGACCGTCAATACTTTGAGGTCGTCGTCTTCTAGGGGGTGTTGTTCTGGGGTATTCCTGGTGAGGATATCCTCACCGCTCTTGGCCACTTGCCGGAGTATCCAACATGCTCTAAGGCTGTGGGTCGGTATGTTATCCGGTGTTGTGTGTATTTTTCATGGCCCATCGAGCCATCCTTCCAGAACGGTTCCGCGCCCCATAACAGGCTTATATTTATTTACTATTGGTCCAGGCGTCCCATGAGGGTGCACACTTTTCACCTGAACGAGGGGTTGAGTGGGGACCGATGGTTCCCAACGGGCTGCCTGAGTTTTCCAGGTGCTTTCCATTGCGCTGTACTTCTGTACGATAGTTGCCAAGTCAGCAAAGTGTAATATGTGATGGCGGTTGATGGCGTCGAGGATTCCCTCGTCCATGCAATTGTTGCGAAACGCTAAGATCGCGTCTTCGTCACGGCAATCTTTGATCTTGTTTTTGACAAGGAGGAATCTGGCCCAGAAGTGGTGGACCATTTCCAGAGACTGCAGTTGTATGCTCAAGAGAGCGCTTATGTCTGGGTGGGTGGGTGGATTTAAATCCAAACCCTGATCCAATTTTGGATCCGGAGTCTGAAGATCTTTCGGACTTAGCAGTTCGGGCTCTGGGATATCAACTGATTTTCTGAGCTTATCGTCTGATTCTATGTTCGGAGGATGAGGCATGTCTTTCTGTCGGTAGGTGTCGGTGTCAAAACCGGCAGATATCGGGTAGGGGGTCCCGAACTGTGTGTCTAAGGTTGATGGTAACCGGAGACAGGGGACACGATGTTTTACCCAGGTTCGGGCCCTCTTGATGGAGGTAATACCCTACGTCCTGCTTGATTGATATTGATGAATATGAGTGTTACAAGAGTTGATCTACCACGAAATCGTAATGGCTAAACCCTAGAAGTCTAGCCTGTATGACTAAGGTATTGAGTATCCCTCCTCCGGACTACACCCTCCGGTTTATATAGACACCGGGGGGATCTAGGGTTACATAGAGTCGGTTACATAATATGGAATCTTCATAGTTGTTCACCAAGCTTGCCTTCCACGCCAAGGAGAGTCCCATCCGGACACAGTTACAGTCTTCGGTCTTCATATCTTCATAGCCCATCAGTCCGGCCCATAGATATCAGGCCGGATGCCCGAGAACCCCTTAGTCCAGGACTCCCTTAGTAGCCCCTGAACCTGACTTCAATGACAAGGTATCCGGCGCGTAGTGCTGTCTTCGGCATTGCAAGGCGGGTTCCTCCCTCCGAACTTCAAAAAATAGTCTTCACGAAACGAACGTGTCCGGATGTACAACGCACAGCTGTAGAGGGTATAGCACTTTCATGAATCCGATCTGTTGACAACTTTAATAATGTGACGTCACACCCTCCCAGCCTTTATTTCGAACTGTTTCCTGTCCCGCCGTTCCATGTTTTGGGGGCATGGTTTTTACTGGCACGTCTTGTCGAAGCAGGGATCGTGCCTCCTTATTGCGGGATTTTCATCAATATGGGCGTGGGTAACCCAACCGTCCCGCGGGAAAGATTCCTTAGGAATAGGCTAGTTCTTAGGCTTTAGGAGGAGGCGTTCAATACCGGAGGCCTTTATAAAGGAACCAAGGGCCGTCTTTTTTTACACCAAACTTCTCCTCATCCTTCCCAACCCCGAGTTCCAACACCCAAGGTTCGACTCCATTGCTTTTAGCCTTCCCATCATGTCCGGATCCAGCTCCCAAGGCCGATGGGCGGCTTCCTCCGTTACAGAGGAGGATATTGCAAAGCTTCGGGCAGCCAGATATCTGACTGCAGAGATCCACCACCGGCTTCCAGCTTAAGGACAAGTTATTTCAACCCCCAGATCCGGCAAGAGGGTTGTGTTCATCGTCCACTTCCTCCGGGGGTTAGGGTTTGCGCTTCACCCCTTCGTTTGGGGGCTAATGTTTTATTACGGACTGGATTTTCATGACCTTGCCCCGGACTCGATTCTCCATGTCTCGGCGTTTATCATTACATGCGAGGCCTTCCTTTGAATCCCACCACACTTCAGCTTATGGCTCAAGACCTTTAGTGTGAAACCAAAGATAGCCGACGAGGAACAGGTGGAGTGCGGCGGTGCTACAATCAGCCAACTCGCCAACACTCCCTGGCCAAAAGGTTCCTTTACCGAGACTTCCAATTACTGGCAGGGGGAGTGGTTTTACATTACAGAGCCCCACAGTACCAAGTGGGTTGCTGCACCCACTTTTCGTCCTGACCCACCGTCACAGCTTGCATCATGGGTCAACAAGGGGCTGGACTAGGGATCGGTTGATGAAGTGCGGACCTTACAAAGCCGCATCCGAACCCTCCTCGAGAGAGATATCTATCTCGTTAGTGTGATTCAAGTGATGTTAGTCTGCCGAACCCTGCCCTGCCAGCGCAGGCCTCGCCGCATGTGGGAGTTTAATCCAGAAGGACCACAGACCCCCCAACACTTCTTCGGTGCCACACATGAAGGGATGTGGAAGTTATTTTTCAGGAAGCGGAAACATTGGCCGGATACCGCTGAGGACGCTGGCCTCAACTGTAATCGTCCGGATACCCCGGTAAGCACTTGGCTCTTGAATACTTTGCGGTCATGCATACAGTAATATGATACCGAGCAGGCTATCTTTTTCCAGGGCTGGATAAAGAAGGCGGAACTGATTATGTGTTCGGCCCCTCTGCCCGAGGGTCCAGCGAATCCTGTCCTAACAAGGATGCTGGCCCCAGCACCATACCAGATGCCGGAGAAGGAGGACGAGGCGGAGGACAAGAGGACCAAGGACGGCCTCTATACCCAAGGGACCTTGGAATTTATGTCCGGAGGAATAAAAATCCCCTCGTCCGAAGACAAAAGTAAAGGGGGGGGGGCACTATCTCTTTCCCTCCCAAGAAGAAGAGGGCCGCCTCTGAAGATCGGGAGAAGCAGGCTCCTAAGCGAGGCAAGATGCCTCCGGGAGGCGTCCCGGGCCTAGAGGACATCGAAGCACAGTCTCATGACGAGGAGGAGCCTCCGGCCCAATCGTTAGTGAACAAGGCTGTTCTAAACATATCCCATTCTTTTCATATGATGCCTGAAATATACATTTTTTGCAGCCCAGCGCGCAGTCCCCTTCAACAATCCTCTTCCTCGGGGGACCTTCTCCCAGAGATGATGGAAAGCGAGACACCCCCACCGGCCTCTCCGTCCAATAGGGCAGACAATCTTGAGGTGTCGTCGCGGCGGGTCTCCTCCGACCAACAAGTGGTGCAAGGGCTGACGAAGATGTTATACGAAGGTGATACTTCGGCGGCCCAGGGTCTGGGGAACAACAATGAAGACCCCGGTCAGTCCGGAATGCAGCCGGATAAAAATAAACGGGTCCCTTCAAAGGGTGACCGTACTTCTGTGGCTGCCTTCGGAGATCCAGAGGCGCCGGATATCTTGACGAACATGCTGCGGCAGGCGTCCGTTTCAGAGGAACATCGTACCTTGATGGGTACAGTGGTTGAAAAGGTCCTATCTGCGAAGAGCGGATTGGATGAGGCCTTTGCGAGCCTGCTGAGAGGCTTCGAGGTTTGTAATGTAACATGTGCAATTGTGTTTTATTCAGAAAATACACCTGTGTATAGATAGTAGCCCCTGAGACTCCGGTTGGCTTCCCATGGGAGGCGAATGGAGGATCAAGAAGAAATTTTGGAGGACTAATCTGATTAACTTTGAACACAGGCTGCTTCCCCCCTGGCTTCTCCCCGGACTGCGGATATTGCCAAACTACAACGGAAGCTTGATTTGGCTGGGGATGACATTACGTTGATCAATATGTGTCTTTGTCGGCATTCGAGGAATGGGGGTCCCCAGACTTGCCTGCCTGCGGCCTGCGGCGTGGCTCAAAGGGGGGCCCAGCACGGCCCATCTTCATCGACACAGACCCAAGACCCTCGCGAGGGGCCAAGCCTCGCGGGGCGGACGACGCGGAGCTTCCTCAAGCAAGGCCTCACCAGGCTGGCTCACGAGGAGGCGAAGAGATCAAGGCGGGGTACCTCACTAGGTGCCCGTGACGCAAGCCATGACTACCAAGGGCGCCAGGCGGGTGCCAGCCTGCGCAGTGTCCTCCTTTCCTCTTTGGTGCAAAGGGGGCAAGCGCAGCCGCGGAGTACCGATGCATCGGGAAAAGGTTGCCATTTCGGTGCAACAAGACCAAGACCAGGAAGACTGCAATACGGAGGTCATCATGGTGCCCAAGACGGCGTCACCACCAGAGCTTTGTGCAGGCGAAGACTACTTTTGTCAGGGTAGCTAGTACTAGCTGTCCCCCTTCAAATTAGCCCGCCATTGTTGGCTCCCTTCCCGCTCGATATTTGGGAAGAGGACCAGGGCCTCTATAAATAGGACTAGCCACCCCCCAGGGGAAAGGGGGGATCGATAATCGAAGAGGGGTTCAAGAGGAGAGATCGACAATCAGGGAGAGAGAGAGAGAGAAGGGTGGCTGAACTCCTCCCAGCAGTTCATTGCCCTAGCCAAGAACAGACCCTCGTGAGGCTGTTCTTCCTTGTATCATTCATCATCATAAGCCCAAGAGGCAATCCACCACGCCACACACTGGAGTAGGGTATTACACCACAATGGTGGCCCGAACCAGTATAAACCCTGTGTCCTTTGTGTTGTTCTTTCCATAGCTTAGATCTTAGTGAGGCGGAGGGGTGCAGGTAGGTAGGAGGCGGAATCTCCGCGCGCACCCCAGTGTTCGAACCTCAAGGGTCTGCCGGAACCCGAAATCTGACATTTGGCGCGCCAAGTAGGGGTGCGCCGGAATTCATCTTCCACCACCCCGTTCTCCTTCGACCATCGCACCCATGTCTGACGCTCGTCGGGCCCGCGCCGAGCGCCGGGCCGCTCTCGCTTCCCGCGTCGCCCAGACGGCTCCTATCGGCGGGCGTCCTCACCGTTCCCCGTCACCTACCGTCAACACCGCCACCGGCCCGGCAGGGGACAAGCAGCAAGCATCGTCTCAGCATCCGTCTATGCGGCAAGACGGCCGCACCGCAACTCCCTCACTCCCCCAGCTGGTTCTTCATCCCGCGCGCTCCGCGCACCCATGGAGGCTCGAGCTGCGCTCATCGTGGCAAACGAGCTCCTGCGCTACCGTCCCGTCGACGACGTCTATGAAGAATGGCTCGACCGCATCGCCGAGCCCGTCCGTGCCACAAGGGGCTCTCCTGCGCCGTCCGTTCCGCTGCATCGCACCCCGCCCCGCGCGAGCAACGAAGCTCCGGCGGCACCCCGGCCGCCTCCTCCTAAAGAAGGCGCCATGGCTCCAAGGTGCGTGGCCCCTGGGCGAAACCCGTCCGTCAGGTGCCAGCGCAACCAGAGCAGAGCTGCCAGGAAGTCCCTCGTCCGCAAGAAGCTGCCCGGGCGCTCCCTGCTCCAGCACGTCGCGACCATGCTCCTGCTCCCACACGTCAAGACCCAGCTGCAGCGCGTGGGGACATGCAAGACCAAGCCCTCCGTCACCCAAGGCCTCCCGTGGCCATAGCAGGCTACCGTGCCTTCACCACCGAGCTACGCAGTGTCGCGTGGCCCGGCAAGTTCAAGCCAGACCTGCCCCCTCGCTATGACGACATGGCTGACCCTGCGGAGTTCCTCCAGCTCTACGAGCTGGGCATCGAAGCTGCCAACGGAGACGAGAAGGTCATGGCGAACTGGTTTCCCATGGCGCTCAAGGACGGGGCCCGCACCTGGCTCCTGAACCTGGCTCCAGGCACGATCTCCTCCTGGGACGAGATGCGCACCCGCTTCATCGCCAACTTCCAAGGTACTCGCGACCGGCCACCCGCCGTGAGCGACATGCGCCGCATCAAGCAACAACCCGGGGAGACCCTGCAGAAGTACATCCAGCGCTTCAACAACGCACGCCTCAAGATTCCCAGGGTGACTGAGGAGGACGTTATCTCAGCCTTCTCCGACGGCGTGCGCGATGTCAAGATGAAGGAGGAGCTGGCGATGCATGAAGACATGTGCACTTCTTTGGAGCTGTTCAACTTGGCAACCAAGTGCGCCAGGGCTGATGAAGGGCGTCTCTCCCTCCTCGAGCTGCCTGCCGCGAACCCCGAAGAGAAGAAGCCCAAGGCCAAGGATGTGAATCGCAAGGGGGCTGTCGTGCTCACGGGAGAACCAGACACCAAGCGGGGCAAAGATTAGCCCGAACCTTCCAAGGGCAGCCGGTACTGTGTGTACCACGACCTCCACACCCACAACACCAACGAATGTCAAGAGCTCCGAGCCGTGAGAGAAGGAAGGATCGGCCGTCGCCCCGACCACGGTGACCGGGGCGACGATCGAGGAGGAGGAAGGAACGCATGACGCTGGGAAGACCATGGACCGCGCCAAGGGTGGCGCGATCAACCTCGCGAGGATTGCTGGCAAGACCCGCCTCGCGAGGGAGACTGGAGGGGTCAGCCTCGCAAGGATCGCCCGCAAGGCAACGTAGGCCTCCCTCCGCTGCCGCCGTAACCCAGGAGAAACGAGGACTGCCACCAGGACGAGAAGGCTGGGGGCTTCCAGGAGCCACACGCGATCGCCTGCATCCTGGGCAGGGCTCAAGTCCCAGCCTCTCAATGCATCTTCAAGCAGTTCGCCCGCGAAGTGAATGCAGTCCTCCCCAGGCTCGAAGCCACGCACCCTCTTAGGTGGTCGGCGTGCGCCATCATGTTCAGCTCAGCACACCCTCTCAGGTGGTCGGCGTGCGCCACCAGGACGAGGAGGCTGGGGGCTTCCAGGAGCCACGCGCGATCGCCTGCATCCTGGGCAGGGCTCAAGCCCCAGCCTCTCAACGCATCTTCAAGCAGTTCGCCCGCGAAGTGAATGCAGTCCTCCCCAGGCTCGAAGCCACGCACCCTCTCAGGTGGTCGGCGTGCGCCATCATGTTCAGCTCAGTAGATCAGCTCAAGTGTGCGGCTATAGCCGGAGTCCTCCCGATGCTCTGTTCCCCAATCATCAGCAACGTGGTGGTCACCAGGACCCTCATCGATGGCGGGGCAGGGCTCAACGTCCTGTCCGTGGAAACATTTAACAATCTCCAAGTGCCCTACAGCCAGCTTCAGCCAACCAAGCCTTTCTCCGGAATCACCGACGGCTCCACGGTCCCGATTGGGCAGGTCCGCCTCCCTGTCACCTTTGGGGCACGCGACAACTACCGCACCGAGCTCATCGACTTTGACGTCGCTCAGATTCGCCTGCCGTACAACGCCATCCTCGGGTACCCAGCGCTGGCCAAGTTCATGGCCGTAACTCACCACGGCTACAACGTCCTCAAGATGCCAGGAAGTGGCGGAGTCATCACGGTGCCCTGTGAAGAGAAGGATGCAGTGTGTTCCCTGGAACGAGCCTTTCAGGCCGCGTCGCTGGAAGACCCGGATCGCGAAAGCAGGAGGCTTCCCGAGACCGCCTCCAAGAAGAAGAAGACATCGTCCGGCCCGGCTCCTCAGGAGGCAGGCCCCTCTGGGCCCGTGCCTGCCCAGGGGGAACCTCCTTCCATCGCATAGGAAAGCGCGCCCGGCGCCCTCCTCAGGCAGGGCTCGGGGGCTCTCCCCTGGAGGGCCACCGACCTGGCTAGGGTCATGAGGGAGGCGCTTGGGCACCACATGGAGGCATGTTTCGAAGCACGTTTCCCTCAAGAAGGAGTAAGGCAAGGAGAGCGAGACCCTCAGGAGTTCGTCAGCAAGGCCATTCAGGAGCTACAGGAGTCAAGAGTCATGAAAGGCGGCCGCCGTCTACCAGCAGTGGCCCCCCATCCAGGCGAGGATGGTGGGCTGCGCGTCTGCATCGACATACTAGGGCTCAACCGAGTCGCCTCTCTGGAGCGCCTCTGGCCCTCGCAAGTGGCGCGCTGCGGAGGTCCACCCCACAGCTACGTTCGCATGCCTTACGGCTTGCCGAACGTGGCTGCCACGTACCAATGCCTCATAAGGGGCATCATGGAGGCACAAGAGGCCAGGCGTTCCGCAGCCCTGGTGGAGATGGAGATGGTCCACGGGGAGCCGCCAGCACCTCCGGAGCCTCCCGAGGCCCCCGGGCCTGGGGGCTCATGAGGATCAGCTTCTGCAGCCCACCGAGTCTGCTACACCAACACCCCTTCGTCCTCAACGTCATCAGGTGACATCTTTCAAGTTTCACTTCCAGCTGGGAGTGCCCCCAAGGGCTGCATTATTCCCAGGCCGCGTGGGTCCATCCCTGTGGCATGTATGCCTTTTATTTCATGTTGTTAGCTTACCTTATTGGGGGCGCCCCTCGGGCTGCATGATCCCCAAGTCGCTTGGGCCTGACCCAGTGATGTCCGCCTTCCCAGCATCTATTTGAATGAATCCACTCCTTCGCGGCTAATGTGTTTTACCTAGTTGCCTGCTTAGTTGACACCAACTAACGGAGCTGCTCCCAAACGGCACGATGCTTGCGCATGGGTCCGTCCCTGCAACGCCGACAAACCTGAATGGCTGAGCTCTGGCCGTGGCAGCCCCGCATAGCGTCACCTCGTCAAGCCTTCAGTGCCTTATTACCCCTCGGAAGCAACCAACGGCTGACTGCCAATTGTCATGGCAACCCCTCGTTTTTTCTATGATGGGTCTACAGGATCTCTTAAAGGAGCTGCGTCAGGCAAGGCCCTTGCGGTGTCTCCTCCACTCTCGTCCGTGTGAACCGCTTGCACGTTAAAGGGGGGGTGCCTGAGCATCGCGACTCAGGGCTCCTACTGGCTCTCCAGCCCTCACCCTCTGGCCTTGTCCACGGCATCGCGACCTGGCATACCAGCGACGGCTGAGACTCGCTCGAGGGCCGGGACCCGAGGACGTAGAGCAGAAAGGGGAGCAAAGGCGAGAGGGGAGAGACACACGAGGACCTCACCGAGCAACCTCGCGCCTGCCGATGCACGGACCCGGCGACACACTAGAGAGAGGCCCCTGATTCTCGAGATAAGTCATCACCCGGAAGCGCCAGCTACCGTGGCACCATCCCCGCACCTAATGCTATCCTGTGTTAGCGACGCCCCTCTTCTTTTTCACCAAACGACGGCTGCTTGAGCGCCAAAGGGGACCTCCTGAGCATCGCGACTCAGGGGCTCTTACCGGACTCCGGGTCGCTCACCTCCTGGCCTTGACCACGGCATCACGACCTGGCATACCAGTGACGGCTGAAGCCGCCTTGGGACTGGGACCTGTCGGTGCAGAGCACCAAGCCCTCGTGAGGTTCGAAAGGGAGGACTGAGCTAAGATGGAATGAGCAACTCGCACAATTCTACGACAAGGGTTATATTAACAAAACAGGATCACAGGCACCTTACAAGCCCCCACGGGACGCGTCTTTGATTCCTCGCAGGGAGCAGATCCTAAGGGGACACTAACTACGCATGCCCCTGCAGAAGACGCCATCATCAACAGTGGGCCGTCAAGCACCGGTGCCAACGCCATCCAGATCAGAGTCGGCGGTGGCCTGACGAGCCCGCCCTGCTCCAGGAGCGGAGCCGGCTTGGGGGCTCATAGCTGTCGTCGCTCGTCTCCGGAGTCGTGAAGAGCTCGCCAGAGTCGCTGGAACCTCCAACGCCTCCGCCGCCTGGGGAGCCGCCAAGGGAGCGGTCGGCGGGCCCAGTCCTCGCCGCAGCAGGGCCCCGGCCACCTCTCCCGGGGCAGCACTCCAGCCGGCGCCCGCTCGCATCAAAGACCTTGAAGAACATCACCGAAGCACCACCATAATCCAAGTGGATCGCGAATACGCCCCTTGTCCTGCAAACCCGGGCGATCTCGCTCCAGCCCCGAGTCATGAAGACCTCGCCCGGGGCAACGACCGCGACCTCTGCCTCGGTCGCGAGGGTGCTGCAACCGACGTGCTGCAGCCAGAGCTCCAGGGGCTCCTCCTGCGGGATGATGGAGGCGAAGAAGGGAGGAAGGCGAATCCAAGACTGAAGAGGCAAGGCAACATGGAGCACGAACTCTCGGGAGGAGCCCTCGGTGTGGACCCTAGGGGGGACGACCCACACCTTCGTGACCCATCGGCGCCGACGGCGGCACCGCCCGTGGCGATCAGCATCATCTCATTCAGGGCCCTCGATGTGGGCGTACAAGGGAAGTGGGAACCCCAGCGGCGCCCGCTCGCACCAAGGCCTCGACACCACCTGATGGGCCCCCTCGTCCGGGCAATGGGGGACGAGCCGTTTCTTCGGTGAGAGTGGGTCTGGTTCCTCTCGGGGGGCCTTTCCCTTCTCTGCCATCGAGAACCAGTGGATCGGAGCCATCGCAGCAAGATGGAGCAAGGACCGGGAAGAAGAGAAGCAAGAAGGGATGGACTGGAAGGGCGCGCGCCGTTCCGGACTTATAGCCGGCGAAGGCCAACCGCCGACCTCCACGATCGCAGGTAATCATGACCCACTTTGCATGCACGGACTTGTCCAATCCGTGTAGTTGCCGAGGCACCATGGGGAAGTGGAGACGCCCACGTCCAGTCAACTGCCACGCGGCGCACAAGGCCGCAGGCTGTTAGGGCTCGCGGCGCTTCGCTCTTGCCCTTCCGCCTCCCTACACGGCCAAGTCCGGGCGCGCCTTGGGCCCGAGGGCTACTGTCGGCATTCTGAGAACAGGGGTCCCCAGACTTGCCTGCCTGCGGCCTGCGACATGGCTCAAAGGGGGGCCCAGCACGGCCCATCTTCATCGACACAGACCCAAGACCCTCGCGAGGGGCCAAGCCTCGCGGGGCGGACGACGCGGAGCTTCCTTAGGCACGGCCTCACCAGGCTGGCTCACGAGGAGGCGGAGAGATCAAGGTGGGGTACCTCACGAGGTGCCCGTGACGCAAGCCATGACGACCAAGGGCGCCAGACGGGTGCCAGCCCGCGCAGTGTCCTCCTTTCCTCTTTGGTGCAAAGGGGGCAAGCGCAGCCGCGGAGTATCGAGGCATCGGGCAAAGGTTTCCATTTCGGTGCAACAAGACCAAGACCAGGAAGACTGCAAGACGGAGGTCATCGTGGAGCCCAAGACGGCGTCACCACCAGAGCTTTGTGCAGGCGAAGACTACTTTTGTCAGGGTAGCTAGTACTAGCTGCCCCCCTTCAAATTAGCCCGCCATTGTTGGCTCCCTTCCCGTTCAATATTTGGGAAGAGGACCAGGGCCTCTATAAATAGGACTAGCCATCCCCCCAGGGGAAAGGGGGGATCAACAATCGAAGAGGGGTTCAAGAGGAGAGATCGACAATCAGGGAGAGAGAGAAGGGTGGCTGAACTCCTCCCAGCAGTTCATCGCCCCAGCCAAGAATAGACCCTCGCGAGGCTGTTCTTCCTTGTATCATTCATCATCATCAGCCCAAGAGGCAATCCACCACGCCACACACTGGAGTAGGTTATTACACCACAACGGTGGCCCGAACCAGTATAAACCATGTGTCCCTTGTGTTGTTCTTTCCATAGCTTAGATCTTAGCGAGGCGGAGGGGTGCAGGTAGGTAGGAGGCGGAATCTCCGCGCGCACCCTAGTGTTCGAACCTCAAGGGTCTACCGGAACCCGAAATCCGACAGTCTTGACGAGTTGCAAGGTATGTATTCGGAGCAGTCTCTGTACATACATTTTTGTGATATAAGCATGACACTGAAAACTATACCTGGCTGCAGATGGTGCTACCGCTGTTTAAATTCTTCGGGCTGAGCTAGCCCGGGCCAAAGAGTAGGCCCGTTGTAGTAATGCGGCTGCCGAGAAGGCATCGGCAGAGTTAGAAGCTGAACCGGCTGCTCGACGTCAAGACGAGGAGAAGATATCCATGATGGCGCTTGAGCTAAAAAGTGTTGCCAGCCGCTGTGAGCTCCTTGAGAAGGAGAAAGAAGCCAAAACAGCTGAAATTGAAAAGGCTTTACGAGAAGCAAGAGAAGCGCGGTCTGAATCCAGAGTGGCCCGTGAGGAGATCCGGCAAGCTGGGGAGATTGCGGCTAGTAAGCCATTTTTGCTACAGGCTAAGTTCGTCGATCCGAACTATGCTCAACTAAACCAATTGTGGAGTTCTCCGGACGAGTTTTTAGACTTGCCGAAGAGTTCTTACGATGTGGCGCAGTATTATCAGGCGCGAGAGGGGTACGCAACGGAGAAGCTTTTCTGGTCACAGTTCGGCGCCTTGAAGCGCCCCCTGTTGCTTAATGAGAAGATGTCCCAGTGGGCCGAGCTTCATAGGATATCCGGTGCTGCTATGAAGAACGTCATAATCCGGTTATGGCCACTTGAGCCTGTTCCAAATAGTTACTTTGGCTTGGTGCAGCGGGTTGTTGACGCAGTGCCGCATATCAACGTTGTGAAGCGATCAGTGTGCATTAAGGGTGCACGGATGGCTTTTGCCTGAGTCAAGACATTCCGGGGAATATGAAGGCCATCGATGTTGCGGTGAAGAGTCCGCCCAAGGGCAAGGACCGCCACGAACCGAAGCATTATTTTGAAGATGTCCTAGTAGTCTCCCACTTAATAGAGGGTCAATGCTTGAAAGACATGATGTTCGAGTGAGGTCTATAAGAATTGTTCGAGACAATTATATAGTGAATCTATTTGTATATTGTGCTTGAAAGCTTGTGTTCCTCCTGTGCGGCCGTTTTAATATAAACTAAAAGATTTCCAGTCGTCGGCTTCAGCCCCCTTGTAGGAAGTACAGGGGTGTTCGAAAAAGCATATGATCACTCTTGACCCAACGTCTTGGTCCGTAAAGGAGGTGTCAATGTGGCGAACCAGGCAACCAAACTATAGGGCATTAACACTTTCACTTAGCCATAGGAGTTTTATGGTGGGTCTACGACATAGCCCCTAGTATGTATGCGGCTTATTCATACGATGGGTTTACATAATTGACCAGAAAAGAGGTCATTCGTGTGACACAGAGGAATCGCTAGAGACTCTGATAAGTCATCGAGTAGTTGACCAGCTCTCGCCGCATCATGACAGCCATTTTTTGGCTTTCTCTATTGAGGTGCGTCACCAGGTGAACTGGTAGCACAATCGCAGTAGTTCTCCCTTTACTACCCTAGCCGATAGAGCGGAACGTAGGATAGCAAACACAGGAGCCGGGCAACCCAACTATTGACCCAAGACATGATTCAAAGCTGATGCATATAAGGCCAAACTCGTGACGCCGAAGTGCGCTATAAAAGTTGTTCGGACTTTGTTGGCAACTCATTTGTTCCCGTACCGAGCCCCTGGCAAGTTAAGCCGGGGTATGTTTGTGAAACAACCATGGGAGGCATATTTATTTGCAGAAAGACGCGGGTAATTAATTCGGATAGTGTGAACTGGGACCTGAGCGATATGTCGATGATTAATTAATATATATGCCACGACCTCGGTGATTTGATATGCCCTGGGTCAAAGGCAGAGGAAAAAGGCATGTTACACGCTCTAAAAAAGAGTGCGGTCTATAAAAGTTTATTTTTGACCTCTTGTCGCACGTCTGCGCCGCCTGTCCTCGGCGAGGGAAATCCTTGAAGGAAGTAGCCCCGTAGGTGAGGTATGGATCCGAACTCCGATGGAGTCAGTCGTAAGTGTTTCTCCTTTGCGCTACCTGCTTCTAATAAGTATCCAAAAAAGGAAAGTATATAAAAAACATTACCGGAATGTTTGCAGACTTATCGTATTGTGCTTCCGCCGCTGCCCATGGTATCTTAAGTGCATAGTTATGTATACGCGGTATAGCTTCATCGTGTATATGAGATGGGTGGCGGAAGCCGAACTGCTATTTCTGTTCCGGATTTGATCGATCTTCGGGGGGAAGTTGCTTCTAGCCCTCTGCATTTGGCTGTTGAACCATTCTGTCGTCCTTATTGCCTTGTGGCCCTCTTCCCTTGTGTTCGGTGTTGAGCTTACCAGCCTGCTTGATGATCCAACAGCTTCTGTTGGTATGATTGCTTAGTTTATTGGGGTGGCCGTGTATCTAGCAGGGTCAGTCTAGTATCCTGTCTAGGTTGGATGGTCCGTCTCTGTTCGCCTTGAATGGCTTTTCCCGTTGACCGGGCTTGGGATTTCTGAATCCGGCATTAACCGCTGTGTCACGTGATCTATCATTATCATTGCGACTGTTGTATTTGCTTCGTCGTGGCTTCCCATTGTCGTCTCAGATTTCGGAAGTGCCTGAGTTGCTGGCGCTATTGTTTCTATGATTGAGCCAGCTGTCTTCTCCCACGCAAAAGTGGGTCATTAGAGCAGTAAGGGCTGTCATGGATCTAGGCCCTTCTTGACCGAGGTGGCGTGCAAGCGATTCATCCCGGACGCTGTGCTTGAAGGCCGCAAGGGCTTCCGCATTCGGACAGTCAATGATTTGGTTCTTTTTAACTAAGAACCTGGTCCAGAGCTTCCTTGCTGACTCTCTGGGCTGCTGGACAATATAACTTAGGTCATTGGCATCCGGTGGCCGGACATATGTTCCTTGGAAGTTGTTGCGAAAGGCGTCCTCCAAGTCCTCCCAGCTGCCAATAGAATTTTCCGGCAGACTGTTTAACCAGTACCGAGCTGGTCCTTTGAGTTTTAGTGGTAGGTATTTGATGGTGTGAAGGTCATCTTCGCGGGCCATGTGGATATGGAGGAGGAAGTCCTCAATCCATACCGCATGATCCATTGTCCCATCGTATGATTCGATATTCATGGTTTGAACCCGTCTAGGAATTCGTGCTCCATTACTTCATTTGTGAAGCACAGAGGGTGTGCGGCACCTCTATGTTGGGCCACGCTGCGGCGTACCTCTGACGGAGTCCATTTGCGATTTTCAGCCCGGGCGTGGCTAGGTTTGTCACGTCCGAATAGGTGGTCGTCGTCGCGTGTCGAGGTATGTCCTTGCGATCCGTAGATCACTCTTGGGTATCCTGTTTTACTACCCCAGCCCCGTTGAAGGTTGTATGTACAACCCTGAGCTGTTTTGTTCTTGCCTTTACGGCGAGGTGGGGCGGTCTGTAGTTTGGCTTGAATTGCCGCTTTAACCGGACCAAGTTGTGGTTGACCTGCCGCATTGTGCGATGATCGTACAAGCTCGAACACCTTACCATCGCCCTGGGGTATCGATCTATGCTTCAAGTAGCTTTTGGCTGGGCTACCAAGGCCGTATTTTTCGGCGGCTAAGGCTTAGGTCCATCTATCATTAAGTAGATCTTGGTCAGCTTGAAGTTGCTGCTTCTTCTTCTTCAGGCTCCTTGGAGTGGCTATTAGTTGGCGCTTTGAGCGCTACTGCTCGCGAGGTTCCTCAGGCACGATGAAATCTTCAGCACTGAGGCTCACCTCATCCTGAAAGAGCGGAAGGTAATTGTCATCCTACGAATCTTCGTGCGTGGCCTGTTTACCGGGGCTATCCTGCCCGTCATCCCGTTCATCATTAATTGTATCAATGGGATCTTCATTTTCTTCGGCATCATTGTCCATGCCGTCAATATCCTCAGAGTCGTAATCAAGTGTTTCGGTCAAATCCTCAACTATTGCTATGAAGTGGGTGGCGGGTGGGAAGCAAAATTCTCCATCGTCAGCCCCTAGCTCGAGCCGGATATAGCTCGGCTAAGAGTCCTCCGCCAAGGACATGTTTTTTAATGAGTTTAGCACGTCGCCCAAAGGCGAGTGCTGGAAGATGTCTGCAGCGCTGAATTCGAAGATCGATAAATGAGCAAGCTCGGCATCCGCGGGCTTGCGTGGTTCAGAACCTACAGCCAGAGACGAGTCCGGCATTCCGGTGGCATAAGCATCGAGTGAGACCAGGTCCATGTGCGGCTCCAACGCCGCGGAATCTGCGGCCTCCGTGGTGGGGTTAATCCTCCCGTCTTTGGATGGCGTGGCCTGCTCTGGCTCTAGGGCCGGAGCGGTTATAGGAGCGATCTCCTGGATGCGGCCCGATGACAGATTCAGGTCATGATCATCAGGGTGATCGGGAGCGGCTACTGTGGCATCGAATCCGACGAAGATCAAGTCTCCATGGATGTCTGCGACGTAGTTCAAGCTCCCGAATCTGACCTGATGGCCAGGGGCATAGCTTTCGATCTGCTCCAGATGGCCAAACGAGTTGGCCCGCAGTGCGAAACCACCGAACATGAACATCTGTCCGGGGAGGAAGGTTTCTCCGCAGACAACATCGTTATTGATGATTAAAGGGGCCATCAAACCTTTTAGCGACAGCACAGCGGAACTCTCAATGAAAGCACCAATGTCGGTGTCAAAACCGGTGGATCTCAGGTAGGGGGTCCCGAACTGTGTGTCTAAGGTTGATAGTAACAGGAGACAGGGGACACGATGTTTTACCCAGGTTCGGGCCCTCTTGATGGAGGTAATACCCTACATCCTGCTTGATTGATATTGATGAATATGAGTGTTACAAGAGTTGATCTACCATGAGATCATAATGGCTAAACCCTAGAAGTCTAGCCTGTATGACTAAGGTATTGAGTATCCCCCTACGGACTACACCCTCTGGTTTATATAGACACCCGCAGGATCTAGGGTTACATAGAGTCGTTTACATAATATGGAATCTTCATAGTTGTTCGCCAAGCTTTCCTTCCATGCCAAGGAGAGTCCCATCCTGACACGGGTACAGTCTTCGGTCTTCATATCTTCACAGCCCATCAGTCCGGCCCATAGATAACAGGCCGGACGCCCGAGGACCCCTTAGTCTAGGACTCCCTCAGTAGGTGTCCGGCTCTTCGAGATCAAAGATCCGAACATAGTTCGTCCTCAGTATAGAGGAAGAGTTATCTTGCTCCTCGACTACCGCTATCTGGTGGGTGATCGTCGAAGTTTTAATTTCTCTCTCGTCAGGTTTAAGCCCAATCTGATCGTAATATGTAGCGACCCCCAAGGTGGCAATGCGATCTAGGAGTTCGTTTAAAGACGATAACTGTGTCGGATCCATCCATTTTGCGTATTCAAAATCAATGCAGAGACGATTTTCGATGACTCGAGAGGTCATTGTCGGCTCAAGGGCCGATCGGGCGGTCATGATGAAGCCGCCCAGCCAAAGGGTTTGGCCTGAGGCCACGGCTCCTCCGGAGGTGATATTTTCCTTGACGACAAGGCGAGCCATCAATCCTTTTGACGACGGCACATTGGAACTCTCAATGAAAGCACCAATGTCGGTGTCAAAACCGGCGGATCTCGGGTAGGGGGTCCCGAACTGTGCGTCTAAGGTCGATGGTAACGGGAGACAGGGGACACAATGTTTACCCAGGTTCGAGCCCTCTCTATGGAGGTAATACCCTACTTCCTGCTTGATTGATCTTGATGAATATGAGTGTTACAAGAGTTGATCTACCACGAGATCATAATGGCTAAACCCTAGAAGTCTAGCATGTATGACTATGATTATGATTAATCTCTCTACGGACCTAGCCCTCTGGTTTATATAGGCATCGGAGGGATCTAGGGTCACACAAAGTCGGTTACATAAAAAGGAAATCTTCATATTCGGTCGCCAAGCATGCCTTCCACGCCAAGGAGGGTCCCATCCGGACACGAGTAGAGTCTTCAGTCTTCGTACCTTCACAGCCCAATAGTTCGGCCCAGGGCTAATTGGCCGGACGCCCGAGGACCCCTTAGTCCAGGACTCCCTCAGCACCCATGCGAACAGCGCGGCGGGCGTCTAGTGCAAGTACGGTGCGGCCGGCCTTTGGTGCAAGTACGGCGCTGAGGGCCTCTTCCCACTCCTGGCGAGGAATGGGGGTGCTGAAGGGATGTGTACCCAGCTGCGACGCCGTGTCGACGGCAGGCAAGCGCCGCTTGATCCGCTCTTGCTATGCGGCGCACCGCGCCTCTCCCTCTACGGCGCTCCAATGGTCTTGTCGTGTGGTGAGCCGCAGCCTATCGGCACGAACGCGCCTAGCTTGCTCTGCGGCGCACCATCGATCATGTTGTGCGCGAGCTGGAGCCTATCGGCGTTGACATGCCTATCTTGATCCGCGGCGCTCAAGCCACATGCGCCAAAGGTCTGCTCAACCCTGGCAATGACGCGCATCACGACATCATCCATCGCGTTGTCGGGGAGCGCCTCGGCCTCGACGTGCTGTGGCGCCTGCTCATTTTCCTCGTCAATGAGGTTGATGGCAGAGGCAGCTCTTTGGTGGGTTGGCATGCTTGGAAAAGGTGGATGTGCTATAGGCTGCGCTTGTCGCCTTCGTGCGTCGCACACCCCCTATGTGCAATATAGTAGGGTGGCGGGAAACAGGTGAGGAAATGGCGGGAAATGGTGGCATGTTCATAAAACACCATCAATTAATGGAAACTTAGCATCAAGCTAGCACAAGACGTAGATGATGATCAGATGAACATGGACCACACTAGGGAACCCGTCGGTGATGAATTCATCAATCCCAAACGGTTGAATACTAGCAAGCATTTGCCCACAACACACACGGCCTATTCCATCACAAATAGGTCGGATGGATCAACTGTATGCCACGTATCGCACATTGTCAAAAAGTAATGCGGTAGACCTTCTTTAACATGTGTTAAAAAATAAAAGACAAGGACCTCGAGGTTAAATTAGCTGAGGCAATAGGGCATTTCGGTCATCGACACAACTTCCCATCCAGTCACCCATCCGATGGCTGCTCCAGCCTGAGCACACTTAACTTGATAGTTTTCTTACATGAGCTACCAGTGGAACATCTAGTCCTTGCTGATAGGAATTCCTCTTCACATCCTTATGGCATATCCGGATGATTGCCCGTCCCACAATGGCCAATAGATGTTGTGTAGACAGAGCATATCACATACGTCTTATTAGAAGCAGTCGTCTGCGTTATTATCGGTCTTCGCACACATTTCTGATTAAAGACCTGTTGCCGCGTATCACACACATCTTGTTATATTGAACCGTTTCTGTTCTCTTGCCTAATCACAAAAAGTTCATCCGAGTGAACCGTATGTTGTACATGGCACACACCTTGATCGAGCTGACTGTTTCTTTTGTGTTGCCTAATCACGCACAATTCATCCCAGTGAACCGTATGATGTATATCGCACACGCCTTCATCTGGCTGCCTGTTTCTTTTGTTCCTCCTCATCGCAAACAGTTAATTGAGCTGAACCATATGCCCTGCATCACACATGCAACTAAAATCTGAACCGTGTTTGATGCATCCTTCATCGCAAACGTTTTGCACTTTTTTTGATGGTTATTTTACACCACCATTAGCAATTATGGCATCACACACAATTTTGTCGAAGGGTCTCTGATCGTAGTGTCACGTTAGCAGCATCCTGTAGTAGTGATGACTTAGCATCATTTGCATTCAAGTTTAATCGGACCTAATTGAACTTGAACAACTATTGGTTGTGTCATGGTGCCACCATATCGAGCTGACCAATGCAACCACATTTGCCTTTTATGGGGGGGGGTCCTAACTGGGTCTATTCTCATGCCTCTCGCCAATGCCTCCAACGAGGGAAGGTTATGAGCGGGCGCTACCTTGGTCGGGTAGGACGGCATAAGCCTTATGTGCCCGTTATTGTGATTGGTATACCATTGTCCCCATTTGGGACCGTTTTGTTTTGCCACGACGGTGGCCGTTCATGCCTTTGGTAGGCACGGGGCCACCCATGACTTAGCCCAAAGGGGAGTTTGTCGGAGTGGCCGGGAGAGTGTCATGGCAGTAGATCGATTTTGTCGGAACGTCGTTGGTCCACCCGAATGGGAGTGCGAGGCCATGGGTTCTGTGATGTGGGTGCAGTGTGCTAACCTCTGCAGAGTGTGTATTAAATCTACCGATAGCCGCGCCCACGGATAAGGGCCCAATTCTTAGTTGGTCACACTATGGGTCAACAATAATAATAATAATGTGCTTAATCACAACCCTGGTTCGGTGATGAGAAATAAATTGATTGTGATCAGGAAATGATCACCGTGGTATTGAGGATACCGACTTGTTGGATATTTGTGGTGTTACGCGAGAGTCAAGGGTAAAGGTCATGCTCCTTGTGGTCATGAATGATGACTACGGTATTGTTAATACCAAGCTTGATTGGATCCTGAGATGATCGTATGACGTCCGTGATGGTAAGTTTATGCATGCAACGGTTACGAGGTAACTCGAGCAGAATAAGTTGGTTCATGATAACGTCATCATGTTGCATGCTAGTATCATCATGTTTACATGTTCATGCCATGCTCGTATTGTTCTAGCTATATCATGTTGTACATGCCAAGTTGTTCAGATAGTTTCATGTTAATCCTTGTTAACCTGTAAATGCCATGCTATTGTCTGTCTTGATTGCTCTTGGTTGCTGTGAGCTTGCAAGTACATTCAATGTAATGACCTAGCGTGGCATGCCATCTTGCAGGTCATGCCGGATTTGATTGCTTGTTTGCCGTGGATTCCTTGTTTGTGAGCTAGGATAAGCGTTCCAGCTAGAGTCCCTGCAGAGTGGAGTTCACCACTGTCGTCACTGTTCCGCTGCTAGAGTTATTCTGCTGCTTCATGTTGTTCTGCTGCTTGCATGGAGCAACCGTGGAAGGCGTAGTGTCTCCGTGCCGATGTAATCCCCTTGTACCCATATAGACTATAATAAAGAGTTGATTTGTTCTATGCTAAGCAGTACCGTATTCCAGAAGACTTCTCCTTGATCTTTGGACTGGAATACGGGTGTTCTGGTTTCTCTGAGCTGGGGTGCCACACCTGCTAGACAAACGGAGGGTACGTGTGCAATATCAATAAGAGAGGGCCGGGGATGTCTATATGTCTATCGACGTGCATGTGAGAGACGGGTCGGGGGGTATGCAAGGATGATGAGGGGAGATGATATGGTTGTGGTAAGCATACGTAACTACATAGGAAGATCAACCGTCATGTGTCTGGGAAAGGGAGAGACATAACTAGTGAGGTAAGTCTATCGGTGCATCGGGAAAAAGAATTATAGTCGACCTAGCTATATATAGGGAGATCGGTACATATACATGCATGCATGTGTTAGAAGCAAATAAGGTCCGGAGAGACAGACATGGGAGAGGGGTGCAGGTAGGAGGTGGTGTGAGAGGCCTACTATGTCAAGGGGCGAGAAGTGTGCAAGTATGAGATCGATGAAAAGAGGGGCGGGAGTGTGCACCTGCGTGGAACCGTATTGGACAGAGGGGGGCATTGACGGTGAGAAGAGAAGAGGTGAAGTATGTGTTTGTGGTAGGCACACTTGCCTAGAGAGGTATATCGACCGGTGTGTGCTAGAAAGAAGGAGCCGGGGGGGGCTACACACACCGCAGGTGAACGACCTAAAGATAAATAATGAACGTGCGCGATGGAGAGGACGCTCAGGGAGGGTGAGAGGGGGCGGGCGTGTGCATGCGCAATAGAAAGTTAGCGCTAGCTAGCTACAAAGAGAAGAGGATCGTGAAGGTGTAAAAGACAAATAGAGATCATAATTCATTGTAAAAAAGTGGATACAGATACTTGAAGAAGATATCATAATGTAGAACATTGATTATAATTTGGGCTAATGTGTGGCTTTTGTAGCTCAGGGCTAAATACTTGTCATAATGTAGGGGCGGGGCACTATACTTTGTGTGATAAACACGGTGTATGTATGGAACATGGTTTAGATTATGAATATCTAGTTAGTACATCAAATGTATTGTTATTTGGAATCAACATCAAGTGTATTCAAAAAACTGAATTCGAGTTCATATAGTACACATAGTTCATATCTATCTCTATAGTAATCATGTGGGGTGTTGTTAAGGTAATACGCGAATGATGGCTGAAGTTGGCAACAATCATGATTGTAGATTCTTATTGAAATAGAGAAACAAATTCAAATTTAGTTCGAATTTCAGCGGTAGTATAGACATTTGGAATGCACTAAAATGTTGGTATGAGTAGGTTACATGCATTATATAGCCATCGAAAAAATTTAATTGGACATAACATGGATTCATAGCTTTGAATAGCATTTGTAGAGTAAAACAAGACAAGACTCTCTCTTTGTGTGGTGTGAATAGTTTTATATTTTTCGTTTTTTTCGTTGAAGGAAGTGCGAATTGATTTCGTACGTACAAGTACAATATTACACGTTAGGCTTGTCCCTAAAATTCAACCCGCACCTTGTTATATCCCGAAAATTCAGATATCGTGCTCCCAAAACTGGCGCCTTCACAACTCATGCCTTGCTATCCCGAAATTACAATGCGCGCGAAAACTCCCTCTAGCTGTCAAATCCCGACACGCGAAATCTGCCTTCTAACCCTGAGATGAAAGGGCCGCTAGTTCAAATCGGTGGGGGTACTTTTGTAACACACCCTACATTTTGTACAAGCGCGTCCCTAAGTCATGGTTCCCCCTCCCATCACCTCTTTTTCGCCATTCAAAATCCCAGGCCGCCATAACCTCTCCGCTCCAGCTGCGAAACCCCACCCTTCTCCATCCGCCACCTCACCACTGCCCAGCCGGAGCCTCTTCGTCGAAGACGTCGTCCACCGCAACAGGTCGACGTCCCTCATCCACCTCCCCGGATGAGGATCTGTCATCCATATCATCATCCCGCTGGTTCAGCCGCCCCGTCCTCCACCTCCAAGGAGCTGCTCCGACGATCACCTCGTCTATTGCGGCTGCTCCATCCCCACAGCACCGCCTTAACCTGCTCCACCGGAACCGCAACATCCTCACCGACTCCTCAGACGAAGCCGAGGCCTACTCAGCGCCACCAAAGAGGTTTTACACTCATCACATCGCACCTTCTCCTTAACTCGACCTGCCGGCACCGACGGTGCTCCATCCCGCACCCCCATGGAGCGGCTACCTCGAAGTCGGCGCCACCAACGACATCTCCATGGCGGCTCTCCCCCAGAGCGAGGCCCCTTCAGCGACGGTGTCCATACCAGCCAAATCTGTTGCTGCTGCTCTGGCTCTCCCTCGCGTTACTGCTACTGCTTCGGCTCTCGCTCACTCGCGCTGCTGCTGCTGCTCCAGCTCTCGCTCACTCGTGCTGCTGCTGCTCTCCCCCTCACTCGTGCTGCGGCTCTTCTCCGATTTAGCTACACTTCAGTCGACTGAATCGACTTTTGGGTCAGTCGATTTTCAGGGGGTGGGGGGGGGCTCGCCGGAGTTAAGGAAGAACCACCCGCAGCGGGGAGGGGGCTCGTCTAAGACGTACCCACTATCTATCTTAGGGTTCAGGGTTGGAGTGGTGGTCGCCGGAGGTGGGGGCGCGGTGGTGGGGCCGTGGCATGGGGATCGCAAGAGAAAAAGCTCGGCGTGGGGGGGGGGGGCTAGATGGCTGGCCAGGGCGGCAACAGACTGGCGGTGGGGAGTTGTTTCAGGGCGGCAAGGCGGCGGCGGGGAGTTGTTTCAGGGCGGCGAGGTGGCGCGGGGCCAGCGGTTCGGCCGGTGGTGGCTGGCGGCTCAGGGGGGTGCAGGTTGAAGAAGAACTGCAGGCCCTCCCTAAACTACATGTGAAATGCCTTTTTGCTACCATTATGTTCAGTTTCGACACTAACACTCAGATTCCACATTAAATTTCAGTTTCGACAGTTAAGTTCAGAGTCAACAGTTTTTACCTCATGTGTTGTAGTCAGATCATTTTTGGTGGTAATGTATTTTACATCATCTATAGAAGATGCTATTAGAATCCCACTTGAGATTAATGACGTCTGTCTTGTGCTGCTTCAGCCTCAACGTCTTATGGCTCACCGAAGCGGCTCCAGCGACAGAACGATCCATCACAACAGAGCAGTGCCCTAGATACCGTCTATAGATCCCTTAGATCTTCCTCCACAACTCCCACAGCCACCGCTGCCTCAACTTCTTCAGCGACCAACCCAATGATGCCGAGGTCGGCATGGCTACAGCAAAGAGGTTGTACACTTGTCGCATCACTTATTACTCTACATTCATGTCGATCCATTAGGGCTATTTTGGTTCAACGGAAAAACATAGCAATAGGAATTTTCCTATGGCACTCTACTATTCAATTATTCATGCATTTTGTTGAAAGAAATGGAGCAAAACATCCACTTGGACCTAATTTTCAAAATCCTATGCATGAAAACAAGACCAAGTGCATTAGTGGCAGAATAACATTCTAATTGTACACGCTTTCATATGATTTCACTTTATTTTGGCCATGTTTCTTTGCATTCCTCTGCTCCTCCAATTCCTGTGAACCAAACACCCAAGTTCACAGAAATCATGTGTTCAAAAATGCTTTGTTTCCCATGTGCATTCCTATCCTATTCCGGTGTTTTTCCTCCTATCCATGCGTCTTTAGAATCATGCAAGCCAAATGAGCCCTTACAGAATTAAGAAGACATACCTAGTTACTGGGAATCATCTAATGATCCAACCACCACTAGTGTTGATGATGATTTACCCTTGCAAAGAACAGTCTCCATAGGAACCTGAAGAAAACATGACAAAATAGTATAGCTCAGTGTGGGAACCTGAAGATATCCTCAACAGAGATATGATAAAATATCAGTATATAAGTGACTAATTAGTGCGCTGATGAAACCAAGAACACACCCTCTTCAATCCTCAAGTCCTCACCCTCTTCCTCAGCCAACCATCCTGGCTTCCGGCCACCGTCGTCAATCCCATGCTCCCTGACCCGTGCTTGGTGGTAGGCAGTGGGGAAGTGCAAGAAGGATCCAGGAGTGGCCGCCATCAACTGCCAGGTCACACCTGACCTCGCTGGCGCAGGCCGCTGACCCTCTACTGTCCGCCGCCGGACCTCCCTCCTCTCATTCCTTCTCTCCCTCTCTCCCATCTTCTCTGCCTGCAGGTTGCCGCCGTCACCGGAGAGGCTCGCCTCCGTGGCCGCACGCCTTGGATCCAGCGGAGGTGGGGGGTTTGGAGGCTGCTGGGGAGGAGTGAGGGTGTGGCGTCCCATCCATTGGGGGCTAGGGTTCGTGGAGGCGATTGGGTGCGAGGCATGCAGGAGGAGGGGATTGGGTGCGGCGCGTGGGAGGGGTGAATCGGGACTCGGGGAGGCAGCACGACTCGTGCGACGGCACGCGGCTCACTGGAAAAGGTCACCCTGCGAAATTTAACCCAGCCAATAGGGAGAGACACTGAGCCCACGAGTCATGGACCTCAAAAATAAATCGCAAGGTGAAAATCACAGTAAAGATCAGACGGACCTGACTACTCGGTTGACCAGATTCAAGGCGAACAGACGGCCAGGAACATCCCAATCTGAGGGACCTTTGTGGAGGAGGGTTGGCTAGCATCCTTATAGGTTTAAATTACTTCAGTTACAGGTAGGTCTCGAAGAAAACTTTGTGTGGTTTGTCCTGCTCCTGCCGTGACGTCGTCCACCTCACCTGAGCTGCTCCATAGACAGAAGCATCCACCAAACCAGCCATCACGACTCCTGACCGTCTTTAGCTGCCTCAGATCTCCTTCCCTGCTGCTGGCACCCACCGCAATGGCATCACCATCGTCAACTCAGCAGATGAACCTGAGGAGTACACGGGTCCACAAGAGAGGCCGCACTCTTTTGTTTCTGCTTATGTTATGCATTGCTTAATATTACTTGCTACTTTATTG
Source organism: Triticum aestivum (assembly GCF_018294505.1). Taxonomy (NCBI): domain Eukaryota; kingdom Viridiplantae; phylum Streptophyta; class Magnoliopsida; order Poales; family Poaceae; genus Triticum; species Triticum aestivum. The sequence continues at coordinate 295,015,723 of NC_057794.1, read as the reverse complement.
TCATGTTCACCTCTTAGACTCCAAGTCAGGTCCAAAATGATGTTCAAACTTGAGTTCTAAATTAGTTGTGGGGCACATATTGAGGCAGCAATGAATAGTATCTCTGTCTAATATCTGGTTCACCTAGGGTATGCCTATGTTGTTCATCTTGGGTGGGAAACAAATAGTAAAGCAATCATCATCTGTTTTTTTATTAAATTAAAGCAATCATCAGCCTGCTATCATTATTTTTGGATCCATCCACTGGTTGTTACCATTACTCTAGATTTCTGCGTGCTCTCCTTACATAATCTCACAATATTTTTTGTATGCATGTCAGATATTGTACATAGTCATGCTGAAATGTGGAGAAAAAAAGAAGAGTTTTGCGCGGCAATACAATGTCATGCAGACATCGCTCCATGGTGGGTTCAATGGCGAACCCTCCCCCCTCTCTAGATTGTAATCCAGAGGAAGATATATGTGTTGAGGCAGATTCAGACGTAGCTGGCCACTCCTATTTACCTCACAAGGTGTTTTCTCTAACTTGGCATGATGATGTTAGTCATATCATGCATATGTTGCCTTGCAGTGCCTACTTTCGACATCATATATGTCATCTACTTAGTTTAGACATGTTTTGTAATGCCACCTGTTTAGTTTCAATATCATATAGGGGAATTATGCAGTCTCATGTCTTTTAGCCAACCATAATATATGTGAAATGTGCAATACCATCCTGTTTAACCAGGCATCATATATTTGAATGATATATTGCCCATCCTTTTCTTCATTACATTTCCATTTTTCGACAATGTTTGTACATTAAACTACTCTTCCTGTGAATCAGCCATTTGAGTGGGTGATGGAAAAAAATCTAGAGTGAAAACAAGGCCTTCAGAGCAGACAGTGCTACCTGTCGAAGAAAATCTCTTGCTGGGTCCCGATAGCTCCTCAGAGATGGATTCAGAGACAGATGACCAGTACTATTGCCCACCGAGGTGTATGCTCTAACTTGGCACGGTTATACTGCTCATATCATGCATATGGTATCTTGCATTGCATAGTTTAGACATCATATACACAATATTCAACACCATGTTCTTAGTTCAGACATCATATATGTGAATGCCCTCTGCTTAGCATATAAATCACATATATGAATTAAATCATGTGATCCTGATTACTTAGATAACATGTATGTGAATTATGTCATGCGGTCCTGTTTAGTTAGTCATCATATCTTTGAATTATGTTATGCTATGCTATCCAGTTTAGATAGACATCATATATGTGATATTATGTCATGCTATCCATTTTAATTGAACAATATACATGTCAACTATTTCATGCCCTCTTTTTTCCACACTATCTATTGCATCTGTCTCTCATACAATGTCTGTACATTCAACTATGTTTCCTGTTTACCAGCCATTTGAATTGGAGCGGGTGATGGCAGTATCTAGCGGAGTAAAAACACGGTCTTCAAATAAAATAGTGCTACCTCTTGGTGGAGATAGCACCCCAGTTGTACATGCACAAGAACCAGCCCTACCACACATAACCCAGACTCTCACAGATTTTACCCCTACTGCGATGGATAGAGAACCAGCTTCACCCAATCTAACCCCAACCCCAGCAGATAGTAACCCAGTTCCTGTTGACACAACACCATCTCTACCATAGATCTCCCAAACAAGAGCAGTTAGTAAGGCAGCTCCAGTGCCCAAAGTGCCAGTACTACCATGGCGAACCCCAACTCCACCAGTTAGTACACCTATTCCTGTGGAGGAAGCACAACCAGCCATTCATAGTGTAGCATCTATCACATTTGAAGTTGTTAATTAAATCCTATGTGCGTATCTTCCCATCATGGAAATATTCTACTGAAGATGAAGGAAAATGCCAGTTGCAGGTGTTTGTCCAAGAGTTATGTGTAAGTAATGTTATTCATGGCAATTGCCTTACTTTGTCCCATACATTCTACCTCCATGATGGTTATAATACATCAAATTTTCCCATTTTTCTCTATAGAGAAGGACCGATTTGGAAACTCAGGATGAGGTAACCTGTGCTAATACCTCTGCTCTCTTCAAGAATGCTTGGTGGCAGTATCATAATTACCTGAAGAAAACGTACTTCACTGGCAAAGAAACTCATCAAATTCCCTTACATTCTCCTGAGACATATTTACTGGACGATGACTGGGAACGCCTTGTTCTGTACTGGTCCCGAACCAAGAATGTGGTAAGGTCTATGAGCTCATTTTATTTTAAGTACTATATGCTTGTGTCTTACTATACTCTGTTCATGTAGAACAAGTGCTTGAACCTGAAGAACAACTATTCTCATTCAAGATTCCATTGCTATCATGCATAGTGCTTTGCTCTTGTATCACTGTATTTACTCATACAAACTTATTTTTAAATTGAACGATCCAATGGCACAATAGGTATGTTTACGCATGTTTCTTTAACAGGTTTGCTCTTATAAATTGCTCTCTTGATTTCAATTTCAATTGTGTATACAATTGACTTCTCATATCATGCACATTACTAGCATCACAACAGGGCCAATAGTGTTTTTGTACATGTAGACCCGCGGTACCCATCTGAAATCTTGTTGTGCCATGTAGTTTCCCACACTTTGTATTCTTTCAGTGTTGCCTTCTCTTGAACTGATATGATTTGAACCGTGTCTCTATTTTGATTTGGCAAGACAATGCAGAGACCAAAGGACATAGATATATGTTTGTTTGATGCTTTTATAATGTACTACTTGGCAATAGAAGACTAGGTAGTTTAATCTTGTCCACCTTACTAATGAACTGGTTCACCGAAATGAGTTTCATATACTAGTACATGCTAAACCTGTTATGTGTCTGCTTGTTTCTTCTTTTAGAATGCTGACAGAATATTGGGGAAGAGTGCCTTATTACGCAATGGTAAAGGGAGTAATATAGATAAGGTTAAGGATCGTGAGACATCCTTGTTGGTCTACAACAAAGCTGATAAAACAACTAAGGAAAACTATCTTGAAGACAGTGAGTCAACCCCAAAGTCCTATCTTGGTTTACTGTTCGAGTTACTGGCCACTACCGCTTGCACAAGCTATTCAAACTCACAGTCTAAATCAGTTCGGTTTCTTGAGTCTCAACTCCAAGCTGAAAGACATCGATTAGTTGTGCTTCGGCAAGAAGCGGAAGGACCACGGAAGTCCCTGGAGCATTCAGATGCATACTTTCTGGTGCAACAACAAGCATTGGAGGATTTTAGCGCCAAACAGGACAAAGCTAATAAGCTTGCTAAGCTTATTGCCACCATGGTGGATATCCAGGATAAAGTTTCTTGAGCTCTTCTGAAGTTGTTTCAGTTGTGGACTTGTTTTGCTGCTACGTTTATTTGCACTGGTGGCCAATTTTGGCGGCCAGTGTATGTAATATGCTGCTTTCTTCCCTATATTTGCACTGGTGGTGAACTTTGACGCCCAGCGATTGTAATATGTGTAATAGTTGTAATAGGCTAGCGTTAGTTGCTTGCTTATTTATTCCCTTATTGTCTTGTTTAGTTGTTTGCTTGTAGTCACTGTAGTTCTTTTTCCGCATTTTTCTAGTGGCCACAATAACCTATTTTTGGTAACTAGGCCACAATAATCGTGGCAACACACGGACTGTTGTAACCATGTGCCTCCTGCGGGCCATAGGATCCATGGGCCTTCTACGGGCCGACGATCCATGGACTTTCTATGGGCCGTATGATCCATGGGCCTTCTATGGGGCGTATAATCATTTCACCAAACATGGGTCATACTATTCGTGAACCATAACAGGCCGTTAATAGGCCGTATTTGATAACGCTATGAAAATAGCCCAATGGGTTAATGGTGAAGGAAATATGCCCTAGAGGCAATAATAAAGTTATTATTTATTTCCTTATATCATGATAAATGTTTATTATTCATGCTAGAATTGTATTAACCGGAAACATGATACATGTGTGAATACATAGACAAACAGAGTGTCACTAGTATACCTCTACTTGACTAGCTCGTTTATCAAAGATGGTTATGTTTCCTAGCCATAGACATGAGTTGTCATTTGATTAACGAGATCACATCATTAGGAGAATGATGTGGTTGACTTCACCCATTCCACTAGCTTAGCACAATGATCGTTTAGTTTGTTGCTACTGCTTTCTTCATGACTTATACATGTTCATATGACTATGAGATTATGCAACTCCCGTTTACCGGAGGAACACTTTGTGTGCTACCAAACGTCACAACGTAAATGGGTGATATAAAGGTGCTCTACAGGTGTCTCCAAAGGTACTTGTTGAGTTGGCATAGATCAAGATTAGGATTTGTCACTCCGATTGTCGGAGAGGTATCTCTGGGCCCACTCGGTAATGCACATCACTATAAGCCTTGCAAGCATTGTAACTAATGAGTTAGTTGTGGGATGATGTATTACGGAACGAGTTAAGAGGCTTTCGGTAACGAGATTGAACTAGGTATTGAGATACCGACGATCGAATCTCGGGCAAGTAACATACCGATGACGAAGGGAACAACGTATGTTATTATGCAGTTTGACCGATAAAGATCTTCGTAGAATATGTAGGAGCCAATATGAGCATCCAGGTTCCGCCATTGTTTATTGACCGGACACGTGTCTTGGTCATGTCTACATAGTTCTCGAACCCGTAGGGTCCGCACGCTTAATGTTCGGTGACGATTTGTATTATGAGTTTATGTGTTTTGATGTACCGAAGGTAGTTCGGAGTCCCGTATGAGATCGGGGACATGACGAGGAGTCTCGAAATGGTCGAGACGTAAAGATTGATATATTGGACGACTATATTCGGACATCGGAAAGGTTCCGAGTGATTCGGGTATTTTTCGGAGTACCGGAGAGTTACGGGAATTCGCCAGGGAGTATATGGGCCTTATTGGGCTTTAGGGGAAAGAGAGAGGAGAGGCTGCGCGCCCCCCAATGCTTAGTCCAAATTGGACTAGGGGGAGGGGCGGCGCCCCCTCCTTCCTTCTCTTCTCTTTCCCTTTCCTTCTCTCCTACTCCTACTACTAGGAAGGGTTCCTAGTTCTACTAGGAAAGGGGGAATCCTACTCCCGGTGGGAGTAGGACTCCCCTAGGGCGCGCCATAGAGAGGGCCGGCCCTCCCCCTCCTCCACTCCTTTATATACGGGGAGGGGGGCACCCCTTGGAGACACAACAATTGATGATTGATCTCTTAGCCGTGTGCGGTGCCCCCCTTCACCATAATCCACCTCGATCATATCGTAGCGGTGCTTAGGCGAAGCCCTGCGTCGGTAGCATCATCATCACCATCACCACGCCATCATGCTGACGAAACTCTCCTGTGAAGCTTTGCTGGATCGGAGCTCATGGGACGTCATCGAGTTGAACATGTGCAGAACTCGGAGGTGCCGTGCGTTCGGTACTTGGATCGGTCGGATCATGAAGACGTACGGCTACATCAACCGCATTGTGCTAACGCTTCTGCATTCGGTCTACGAGGGTATGTGGACACACTCTCCCCTCTCGTTGCTATGCATCACCATGATCCTGTGTGTGCGTAGGGATTTTTTTTGAAATTACCACCTTTCCCATCAGTGGCATCCGAGCCAGGTTTATGCGTAGATGTTATATGTACTAGTAGAAAACAAGTGAGTTGTGGGCGATACAAGTCATACTACTTACCAGCATGTCATACTTTGGTTCGGCGGTATTGTTGGATGAAGCAGCCCGGACCGACATTACACGTACACTTACGCGAGACTGGTTCTACTGACATGCTTTGCACACAGGTGGCTGGCGGGTGTCAGTTTCTCCAACTTTAGTTGAACCGAGTGTGGCTACACCCGGTCCTTGTGAGGTTAAAAAACACTAACTTGATGAAATATCGTTGTGGTTTTGATGCGTAGGTAAGAACGGTTCTTGCTCAGCCCGTAGCAGCCACGTAAAACTTGCAACAACAAAGTAGAGGACATATAACTTGTTTTTGCAGGGCGTGTTGTGATGTGATATGGTCAAGAATTGATGAGATATAAATTGTTGTATGAGATGATCATGTTTTGCTAAAGTTATCGGCAACTGGCAGAAGCCTTATGGTTGTCTCTTTATTGCATAAGATGCAAGTGCCATGTAATTGCTTTACTTTATCGCTATGCGATAGAAATAGTTGCAAAAGCAATACTTGGCGAGACGACCATGTGAAGACACGTTGATAGAGATCAAGATGATGGAGATCATGGTGTCATGCCAGTGACGATAGAGATCATGACGGTACTTTGGAGATGGAGATCAAAGGCGCAAGATGATCATGGCCATATCATGTCACATATTTTTTGATTGCATGTGATGTTTATCTTTTATACATCTTATTTTGCTTAGTTCGACAGTAGCTTTATAAGATGATCCCTTACTAAAATTTCAAGGTATAAGTGTTCTCCCTGAGTATGCACCGTTGTGATAGTTCTTCGTGCCGAGACATCACATGATGATCGGGTGTGATAAGCTCTACGTTCACATACAACGGGTGCAAGCTAGTTTTGCACATGCAGAATACTTGGGTTAAACTTGACGAGCCTAGCATATGCAGATATGGCCTCAGAACACTGAAGACTGAAAGGTCAAGCGTGAATCATATAGTAGATATGATCAACATAGTGATGTTCACCATTGAAAACTACTCCATCTCACGTGCTGATCGGACATGGTTTAGTTGATTTGGATCACGTGATCATTTAGATGACTAGAGGGAGTTCCTTATCTAAGTGGGAGTTCTTAAGTAATATGATTAATTGAACTTTAATTTATCATGAACTTAGTCCTGATAGTTTTTGCATAACTATGTTGTAGATCAATAGCTCGCGATGTAGCTCCCCGTTTATTTTTTATATGTTCCTAGAGAAAAACTATGTTGAAAGATGTTAGTAGCAATGATGCAGATTGGATCCGTGATCTGAGGATTATCCTCATTGCTGCACAGAAGAATTATGTCCTTGATGCACCGCTAGGTGATAGACCTATTGCAGGAGCATATGCAGACGTTATGAACGTTTGGCAAAGCTCAGTATGATGAGTACTTGATAGTTTAGTGCACCATGATTTACGGCTTAGAATCGGGACTTCAAAAACGTTTTGAAAGCCACGGAACATATACGATGTTCTAAGAGTTGAAATTGGTATTTCATACTCATGCCCGTGTCAAGAGGTATGATACCTCTGACAGTACTTTGCCTACAATATGGAGGAGAATAGCTCAACCAGTGAGCATGTGCTCAGATTGTCTGGGTAGTACAATTGCTTGAATCAAGTGAGAGTTAATCTTCCAGATGAGATAGTAATTGACAAAGTTCTCTAGACACTATCACCAAGTTACTAGAACTTCATGGTGAACTATAATATGCAAGGGATAAAGAAAACAATTCCCAAGCTCTTCGCGATGCTAAAATCGGCGAAGGTAGAAGTCAAGAAAAGCATCAAGTGTTGATGGTTGACAAGACCACTAGTTTCAAGAAAAGGGCAAAGGGAAGAAGGGGAACTTCAAGAAGAATGGCAAGCAAGTTGTTGCTCAAGTAAAGAAGCCCAAGTCTAGACCTAAGCCTGAGACTAAGTGCTTCTACTATAAAGGGACTGATCACCGGAAGCAGAACTGCCCCAAGTATTTGGCGGATAAGAAGGATGGCAAAGTAAACAAAGGTATATTTGATATACATGTTATTGATGTGTACTTTACTAGTGTTTATAGCAACCCCTCAGTATTTGATACTAGTTCAGTTGCTAAGATTAGTAACTCAAAACATGAATTGCAGAATGAACAGAGACTAGTTAAGGGTGAAGTGACGATGAGTGTTGGAAGTGGTTCCAAGATTGATATGATCATCATCGCACATTCTCTATACTTTCAGGATTAGTGTTGAACCTAAATAAATGTTATTTGGTGTTTGCTTTAAGCATGAATATGATTTGATCATGTTTATTGCAATACGGTTATTCATTTAAAATCAGAGAATAATTGTTGTTCTGTTTACATGAATAAAACCTTCAATGGTCATACACCCAAGGTGAATGGTTTATTGAATCTCGATCGTAGTGCTACACATATTCATAATATTGAAACCAAAATACGCAAAGTTAATAATGATAGTGCAACTTATTTGTGGCACTATCGTTTAGGTCATATTGGTGTAAAGCGCATGAAGAATGTAACATCCCAAATTTCCAATTTGAATTGTTATACATTAGATCATCATTGCATATCATGTTTTATTGCATTTTGGTTGATCCTAGAAATTTCACGCAACTCAAGGACCTACGGAGAGAGTTGGGGATTTCGTTATTTTCATATTTGAGTTTTTCTCGAATTATGAAAAGAGGATCGCTTGATTTTAATTATTTTTCTCTGAAATATTTCTTTTATTAAAAATAAAAGAGAGAGGATAAAATGACTTCCTCAAAATAAAGAAATATCAGAGATTTAATATTAGAATCAAATAAGATTTTTATTCGGAGTTTTGTCGCTATTTTATTTGAATTAGGAAAAATATGCGTTTTTAAAAATTGCATTTTAGGCCCAAATAAATGGTCACTTTGTCTGGCTTGTCTTTAGAGGACGGGGAAAATTTATTTCGGGATTTTTGGAGTCCGTTTAGTATTTCTTTTCCTTCTTTTTCTACACGTCGAAATTATTTAAAAAAAAAGTCAAACCGACTTAGGGTCGTATTCGGCCAGGACTCTTCGGGCCGGCCCCTTTAAAGCCCGAGACCCCCGAGCCCCCAGTCGCCGCCAGCCCACCCGAAACCCTAGCCACCGCGCCGCCGCCTCGCCGCTGCCGCGCCGCCGCACCGGAGCCCGCCGCCGCCGCCGGACCCCGCCGGACCCGAGGTAGCCGCCTCGGTTTTTCGTGAGAAAAACCGTTTTTTTTCGAAACCCTAGATCCGTTTTTTATTAGATCTGGTTCGGTTTATTTTTTTCGGTTTAGCTATTTAACGGACGTTCGTCCGTACGTTCGTTTTTACGAACGGTTTTCACCGTTTAGCCGCAGACAGCGAGCGTTCGTTCGTTAGCCTATTCGTTAGTTTTTCATTTTCTTGGATTTTCTGCGATTATTTTCGATCGTGATTTCTGATCCGATTTTCGTTTTAGTATAACTTTTCGCTCGTTTATCGGAATTAGGCGATTAAAGCGCCTAGAGTTTCGTCTCGAAACCCTCTTTCCGTTTAACCAACTTAAACAAGTTTTTGCTACTGTAAAATTTGACCTTAGTCCAGATTAGTAAACGAAGCTTGTTTCTCTCGCCGTTTGAGTTTTGATGCTTCGTTTGATTTGATTCTTTTTGCAAACCGGAGTTCTTAAGTTGAACTTTCTGGTTAGATCTCTTATTTGAGTTTTACCCGTGCTCTTGCTTGATTTCTTATTGTATGCTTGTTTGTTTGCGATAGAGTACCCGGAGTGCGAAGCATGCTACATCGAGTCTCTAGGTTTCGCGGATCATCAGCAAGGAAAGTAACACTTTGATCATACCTCTTACTACCCAGTTTTCTTTGCATTAGATCAACCCTCAAACATTTCATGGTTAGGGTCTGAATTAAATTGTGGGTTTGGGAAGTAGATGAGGTAGTACCTATTCACCTGTTTATTATCAAACCCTGGGAGTTACTTCTATGTTGCTTATATTGCTATGCTATGCTTGTAAACGTGGACTGGGTTTGAGAGTATCCATGACAGATGTGAGTTGATAATTAATGGTTAACTTAAGATGGCAACTTTAATACACATCTGGATGGATTGAGGCACCTGGGGAACCTAGTGATTGCCTATATTTTTGGAAATCCCGGGGTACCGTGTGATTCTCCTATGGACCGCCACCCAGGCTCAAAGGGATCATAAGATTATTCATACTGGAAACTTCCATGTGCAGCCACATGCCATTATGGGCCGTGGCATAGTTGTGTAAGTTATGGGAAACCTTCTCATGATGGGCTAGAAGATTTAGGGGATTGTAGGTGTATCGGCCTATCTATCGGTTAAGGGGACCTCTTCGGAAAGACTGTGTCTCGGTCATCCGTTTCTCAAACATTATGTAGTGCGAGAAATCCAACGGAGGAGATCGAGTCTTGTGGGGAAAAGTGCACAAACCTCTGCAGAGTATACAAACTCATCATGGTTAGACGTGTCCCCGGTTATGGAGATCTTGAGTATCTAGTTCTTGGATTATCATGTGGATCTCATCACTCTTAATATAATTTGATTGGGTTTAATGATGATTAATTTTTAATTGGGAATGAGTTGGGTGAACCTTCTCAATGTTTAACAACCACCATGATAGTTAAAATAAAATTTATTCCTTTGCAGTAGGGAAAAATTGGCTTTTCGCAAAACCTCTAACCTTACAGCCTCCTCCAAACCATTTATGCATGTAGTGATAGCTTTACATTGTTCATTACTCTCTTGTGTTACTTTGCCAGCATATTCTATGTGCTGACCCATTTTTCGGGCTGCAACGTATCATGTTGCAGACTTTTCAGATGATGAGTAAGGAGCCTTAGGTCGTGGTCTTTCACTCAGTGATGCCGCTGGAGTTGATGGACTCAGTTTATCTTCCAAGCCTTCCGCTGTTATCGTATTAGATGGCCTTAAGCCATATTTATTGTAATAAGTTTTCTTTTGAGACATTCGATGTAATAAGTGTGTGATTGCCACTCTGTTATAAATCCTTCAAGTACTGTGTGTGTCAGCATTACCGATCCAGGGATGACACTTATACACAGAGATCAGACTGTTTGAGGTCTGGTCGCTACAAAGATGGTATCAGCACACGTTGACTGTAGGACACGACCATTAAGCTAAAGCCCTAGATCACTACTCTCTTATCATTTCTAACTCCTCTCCTTTTTCTACTTTTTAGGATGGCGGACGCAAGGAACAAGTTTGCGCAACCGGATGAAGACGCCCCCTTTGGAAGACACTTGAAGGAATTCACTAGGTACTTGAACATTGGAATAATTCAAGTTCAAGTTCGGGGAAGGACATTCACACCAGTCACTGAGCCCATAGAGTTTTCTTTCTATGCACCAACCTAGAGTCTAGGAAAGAGTATGGCAGCTCACATCACCACGGGACGCATTGGAGAAGTTTACCACAAGGATCTCAAGTATACTATCTACCAGATTTATGGGCGCCGAGATGAGCAATGGGAGATGATCAGCACCAGGAAGGATAGATCCATTGCAGCTTTCATCCAGGAGTTAAACCAGCATATTCACCGTCAGGAGAACCAGATGTGCGCATGCATGATAGATCTGAAGAAGGCGATGACCAGGATCACGGAGCTTGAAGAAGAACTCAAGGCAACTCGTGAAGATTATGAGGAGGAAATCGGCGTACTAGTGGAGAGGAATGACGATCTAGAAATGAAGCTAGGAGTATTCATGGGAGACCCCGCGCCAGGAGGAGAAGACGAAGAACCCAAGGATATTCGTCCGGAGGACTACATCATCATTGACGACACCGATTCAGACCCCGATGATAGTGATGATGACTATGTTGATGTAGCTGGAGCAGATGTCATGGAGTCTTCGACCGATCAATATTTCTAGTTGACCACCAAAACAGTAGTAGTAGTCTACCATGTAAATAGTATAGTCCAAGCACCTTGTAACGAGAGTTCTAGACCGATTGTATGCCTTTGCATGATTGATTGAGTGATAGGTTTGTGTTTGTCTCATGTGCATATGGGTAGTTTTTTCTCACTAGACCACATTCTATTCTATTATCTTCTCTCTAAACCCTCAGATGCCTCTGATACGTGACCCCGGATTTACCTTTCCACCGGAGCTCACTCAGTTGATCCAGCAGCAGAATACCCTGATGCAGTTGTTAGTTCAGAACAAAGGCAACAACAACAACAACAACCCACCACCACCACCCGTTGACAACTTAGCCCATTTTCTGAGGTTGCAGTCGCCGGTGTTTTACAGTAGCACCGAGCCGATAGTTGCAGATGATTGGTTCCGCAGGATTGGAAGGGAGTTAACCACTGCAGGATGTACCGATGTTGAGAAGGTGCGTTTTGCCGCACATCAGTTGGATGGACCAACAGCCTCATGGTGGGATAATTACACTGTCACTTATCCTATAGCCACCATCACATGAGATCAGTTCTAGCAAGCTTTCCGTACTGCCCATGTATCAGCAGGAGCTATGGCCATGAAGAAGCATGAGTTTCTCAACTTATGCCAAGGAGGACATACTATTGGCCAGTATGTGGATGAGTTTAGTAAGTTAGCATGTTATGCCCCAGATGACGTTGCAATAGATGCCGCTAAGAAGGAGAAGTTTTTGGAGGGACTAAATGATGAGCTAAGCATGCACTTGATGGTAGCAAATTTCAATAACTACCAGGAGTTGGTGGATAGAGCTCTCATGCATGAAGGGAAGCAGCAACTGATTGACAGCCGCAAGAGGAAGTACGCACAAGGGAAGTATAATTCTGGAGCTCAGCAGAGACCCCGTTTCACCCCGAACTCGGGAGGAATTGTTCTTAACCATGGAGGCCACACTCATAATGGAGGAAGTTCGCATAACCATAGTGGCCCCGAGAACGGCAATAGAAATGGAGGAAGTAGCGGACAGAACTGTTCCAACCCGGCAACACCCACCAAGAAGGATCTAAGCCACGTTACTTGCTACAAGTGTCAGAAGACCGGACATTACGCCAATGAATGTCCTGAAGCTAAAAATGGAAATAGCAATGGAAGCTCTATGTGACGCCCCAAGACCGGAGCTTCAGTTGCCTTCCAGGGTTTCCGGGTTTCGTCGTGTGTTTTGTTTGGTTCTTTGCATTCATATTTGCTTCGCGTGCATTGCATCATGTCATCATGCCATCATGTCATTTTTTTAATTCAACTAAATAAATTGCATAGATCTGTTGATCTATTTAAATTGAGGGAACTCACATGGTGACTTCTTTATATAACATATCCTCCCAATATTATTAGGGAGCTATAATAAATATTCCATCCTTATGGAATCAACCATAACACACGTGCAAAGTATTTTCCATGTCTATTCCTCTTCGAGTTTGACCTTCAAACCTTGCCAATATTTTTCTCATCCCTTTTATCGAGGATCTTCAAAAATCTCAGCCCATTTTGAGTCTTTTCGAATGGGCTTCAAAATTCAAACATGTCGAATTATATTTCAACATGTGCATATCTATTTTCTCCAAAAATCCCCTTGTCAGTTTATTTAAATTCCTCACATTTTTGTGAGTCCAGTAATTTTACCCTCGTGTGCTAATTCTTTTCCCTAAAACCCCTTCTTTTTCCTTTCTCTCTAATTCTTTTCGGTTAAACAAATTAATTAGGGAGAGAGAGCCCAGCCAGGCCTCTGGCTACCTGGGCCTCCCATCTCCAGCGTCGGCCCCTTTTGCCCCTTTAGGCCCAGCCTTCTTAACCCTAGCCACGCGCCCCCTCCTCATCGTTTTCCTTCCGCCGCCAGAGGCATGCATCGCACCACCAGGGGCCTCGATCCCATCTCTCCTCTCGCCCTTGACCCATCTCCTTTGAATCCATCCTTCTCCGCTCATCCTCCTACAGCGCCACCTCCCACGGACGCGCTCGCAGAGACAGGAGCCCGTTTCCCTCACTCTTCCTCCCCTCGTCTCCCTCTCCTCTCTCCCACCTCGAGCCAGGGAGGAGCCCCAGTGCCCAATCCTCTCCAAACCGCCAGTGACGACAGAGTCTCTCCCGGCACGCCCTTGCATCGATCCCTTCCATCACGCGCCACCGCCTGGAGTTTCACCACCGCCAAGCGCCGCCAGCTCCTCCTCCACCTCGACCCCCTCCTGCGTCGCCTCGCTCGACCCCAACACCAGTGCCGCCACCCCTCGTCCTTCCCAATCCACCTCGACCTCGCGGCTAGCAGGAGCTCCGGCCCGACCTCCGCCCGAGCCAGCGTCCTCCACGCCTCCCCATCTTCATCTCTGACGGAGAGACGCCGCCTCTGCTCCGCCTTCCGCCTTGCTGCCCCGAAGTGCCTCGTCCTTGTCGCCTTGCTGCACCACGCTGCCGGCAAGACCAAGGACGCCCAAACGAGCTCCCGACCCAGACTTTTGTGCTGCTACGTTTTGGACATGCCAAGTCCCTCGGAAACATCAGTTGCGCCAAGTTTCGTTTAAAGATGGTCAACTACAGCCTATGTGTATTTCGCTAAGTACCACGACGTCCGTCGATCGCCAAGTACCCCTTCGGATACGCAAGTCCCTCGAAGGTTCACCGATGCCAAGTATCACACAGAAACGCCAAGTACCTCTAAGCGCGAAGACGCCAAGACCGTTTCGGGTTTCACCAAGTACCGCTACCGATGGCTCGAACATCTACGACACGTGTACCGCTACCGTCACAAGAATCGAGACCGACAAGTCTGAAGATGCAAGTACCACTCCCAACCATGTACGACTACCATCTCCGAAGAACCGTGTAACGGAACCGTCAAGTTCGACTACCGCCACATGTACAACTATCGTCTCCGAGATCGCGAGAACCTCTATCGTCGACCCTAGAGCATGCGAGAATGACTACTTCCACTACGAACGTCCCGAGAACGTCTACTTCCTCTACTTTGCACCGAACGAGAACCATCGTTTGCAAGCTTCGAAGGTATAACCCCGAGACGACACCCGTGAATGAATGAATGCATCTTGTATGAGATGCACCCTTGTTTTGCCTCGAGTCTGAACTATCGGTGCACGTTGCCCCTATTTTGCCTTGCCACCGACATGTGGGAACCCGGTAACCGGGATCACCCCACTATCTTTTGCACGCTCCCGCCACACTTTCTTTTGCACCGACGTCTCAATGAGTTGTCGGAACCGCAACGTTGCCGTGGCACCGTTTTCGTTATCGTTTCCATGGCACCCCTTTTCTTTCCACCACGGTGACAAATGCTTCATATTGCTCTTGTCAACTTTTAATAAAAATTGCATAAACTTGCACGTGTCATTCGCATCATGATAATAACATTTAAATGTTTAAAATTGTTGCTGCACCAAATTGATAATTGCATATGGGGATTTACCGGATTTGTTGTTTGTTATTTCCGGCCTCATTTAAACTTGCCTAGTTAGGTTGTTTTCATATGCTTCACCCCCCTTGCCATGTTAATCAACATTTAATATTGTTGGGTACATAAACGAGATCGAAGTAAATAACTTGAATGTGGTGTTCCGTCAATATGCAACTCGTTGCATATTGAGCTCCACTTAATTTGTAGGATTGTTTGTGCACTTTGCCATGCCATGTATCATTAAACTGGACATGCATCATACTTGGTTGTGCATCATGCCATGTTATGTGATGGTTGTTTACTACGTTGTTTGCTTCTTTCCGGTGTTGCGTCTTCGGGTTAATTCCGATAATGTCGTGTTTGTGAGGATCCGTTCGACTACGTCCGTTTGTCTTCTTCATGGACTCGTTCTTCTTCCTTGCGGGATCTCAGGCAAGATGACCATACCCTCGAAATCACTTCTATCTTTGCTTGCTAGTTGCTCGCTTTTTTGCTATGCCTATGCTGCGATACCTACCACTTGCTTATCATGCCTCCCATATTGTTGAACCAAGCCTCTAACCCACCTTGTCCTAGCAAACCGTTGTTTGGCTATGTTACCGCTTTGCTCAGCCCCTCTTATAGCGTTGTTAGTTGCAGGTGAAGATTGAAGTTTGTTCCTTGTTGGAACATGGAGATGTTGTTCCTTGTTGGAACATGTTTATTTGTTGGGATATCACAATATCTATTATTTTAATTAATGCATCTATATACCTGGTAAAGGGTGGAAGTCTCGGCCTTATGCCTGGTGTTTTGTTCCACTCTTGCCGCCCTAGTTTCCGTCATATCGGTGTTATGTTCCCGGATTTTTGCGTTCCTTACGCGGTTGGGCTATTATGGGAACCCCTTGATAGTTCGCCTTGAATAAAACTCCTCCAGCAATGCCCAACCTTGGTTTTACCATTTGCCACCTAGCCTTTTCTTTTCCCTTGGGAGTCGTGCTCCTAAGGGTCATCTTATTTAAACCCCCCTGGGTCAGTGCTCCTCTGAGTGTTGGTCCGACCGAGCTGCCTGCGGGGCCACCTCGGGGAAACTTGAGGTTTGGTTTTACTCGTAGCTAGTCTCATCTGAGTGTGCCCTGAGAACGAGATATGTGCAGCTCCTATCGGGATTTGTCGGCACATTCGGGCGGTGTTGCTGGACTTGTTTTATCTTTGTCGAAGTTGTCTTGTAGAACTGGGATGCCGAGTCTGATCGTAATGTCTCGGGAGAAGGTTTATCCTTCATTGACTGTGAGAGCTTGTGATGGGCTAAGTTGGGACATCCCTGCAGGGATTTGAACTTTCGAAAGCCATGCCCGTGGTTATGGGCAGATGGGAATTTGTTAATGTCCGGTTGTAGAAAACCTGAAGTTGACCTTAATTAAAATACATCAACCGCGTGTGTAACCGTGATGGTCTCTTCTCGGCGGAGTCTGGGAAGTGAACATGGTGTTGGAGTTATGCTTGACGTAGGTTGTTCTAGGATCACTTCTTGATCATACTTTTATCGACCGTGCTTTGCCTTCTCTTCTCGCTCTCATTTGCGTATGTTAACCGCCATATATGCTAGTCGCTTGCTGCAGCTCCACCTCATACTTTTACCTTACCCATAAGCTTAAATAGTCTTGATCGCGAGGGTGTGAGATTGCTGAGTCCCTGTGACTCACAAATACTACCAAAACCAGTTTGCAGGTGCTCGATGATACCGTATAGGTGACGCAACCAAGCTCAGGAGGATCTCGATGAAGATCTTGTCCTTTGTGATCGTTTCGTTCTAGTTGATCAGTTGTGGAGCCCAGTCGGGATGATCGGGGACCTTGTCGCTTTTGGGGTTCTTCTTTTATTTTGGTTCCGTAGTCGGACCTTGATTGTATTTGGATGTTGTAATGCTTTATTCATGTAATTGTGTGAAGTGGCGATTGTAAGCCAACTATGTATCTCTTTCCCTTATGTATTACATGGGCTGTGTGAAGATTACCTCACTTGCGGCATTTCTTTCAATGCGGTTATGCCTCTAAGTCGTGCTTCGACACGTGGGAGATATAGCCACATCGAGGGCATTACAAGTTGGTATCAGAGCCTTCCCCGACCTTAGGAGCTCCCACTGCTTGATCGAATTAGCTGACGAGTTGAGTCTAGAAAAATGTTTTGAGTCATTTAGGAATTATATATTGGAGAGTTAGGAATTCTTTTTACTCCTCAGTTCCTTCATTGCTCTGGTAAGGCATCATGACGTAGAGTTTTGACTCTTCTCTTCTCAAATTGCACTAAAAATAATTTTTAGGATCACATGGGTATCTTGGAATCGTTCCGATGGTTTTGTGACGAGAACATTGTTCTTGGTGCCTCCTGACATTTAGGGATTGTGGCAGTGTCCCGGGGAGTTGAGCTCCGAGGTGTTGTCGTCACAAATTTATCGTTGCAGTTCTGGAATACCTGAGTTTAGGTTCGCCGACATTGAAAAACTCTTTTATGCAGTTGTTGGTGAGATAACCTTGACGCCACCCAGTACTGGGGCGAGAGTTCGGGAGTATTGCCATAACTCATATAACGGATGCTTTTCGAAGGTTGAGGTAGACGATTTCCGAAGGTTTCTTGGTTATGTGTTGAAGGATGGATACAGCTGGATGTAGGATTTGCTAGTTTGGGTGAGATATTATGCTTCCCCTGTATCCCCAACACCTGATTGCATAACCGGAAAATTTCGGGAGTTTATAAGTGGGAATTCAAGTAGCTCTTAGGATATCTTTCCGACAGATGTATGATATGAAATTGGGGTTCGACATCTAGTGGTCCACCTATTCACGGTTGGTTTTACAGTGGTCTCGTTGTGTCTTAAAGAGTCCTTGGCTATGCCAACTCGGGGACGCTTCGTATGTCATGTGCACTGCCTTGTACATGATGGTGCTGTATGATCGAGCCCGTGTAGGCCCCACCACGAAAACTTCGGACGAAATCTCTATCATATGTTTGTTGCGGCTTTTCTGCAAGCCAATCCTTTGTTTTGTTTTGAGTTGTGGTATTCGAGTTGCTTCGAAGGCAAATGTTGATTCCATACCTTCTCTAAACGGTGTTCTCATATTCCTATGTGGATACTAATACTTCATGATAATCGATAGTGTCATGTCAATCCTTTTTAACCGGTGTGTCTCTCTTCAAGTGGATCCGATCATTTCAATATCAACAAGATCAAGTATCAGTTCTTCTCAACGGTGTTGTCTTCATCCGTTCCAAGTTGACTTTGTTTTTTCCCACCCACCCACCCCTTTTTCTTCAAGGACTCAGATTTCTTAATCAAGTATCATCTTATTGATGGAAGTCTCTCCATCCTTTTCCGTCTATGTTCTTATCCGGGGGTTCTCATGAAGATTTTAACGGAGCCTCAAGGTCATCATCCTTAATTCTTTTCTTCTTCGGTGGTTTCAAGTCAAGCTTTGTTGATCATACCCTTTCCTCATTTCAAGGCTTTCTCA
Source organism: Triticum aestivum (assembly GCF_018294505.1). Taxonomy (NCBI): domain Eukaryota; kingdom Viridiplantae; phylum Streptophyta; class Magnoliopsida; order Poales; family Poaceae; genus Triticum; species Triticum aestivum. Next base: position 294,997,160 of record NC_057794.1, on the reverse strand, counting down.
TGCCCGTGCAATTCTTAATCGTTCACCTCTCACTATCCTATTGTCCCGGAGTGCTCAAGATATCTCAGAAGGCTTGTCTTTTCATTCAAGATTAGCTCAACCTATTTCGAGGTTGTTATCTTATTCAAGCCATTTAATTCAACCGGTGCTTTCTCTCTTGTAAATCGTTCAACGGTGTTTTCTTTTGAGTGGGCCCTAACCACAGGTCTTTTCCCAGGATCTTACCTGACTCTTCTTATTTTTCCCGGAGCTATCCTCAAATTCTATTGAAGTTTGACGTAAGAATGATTTATCATCAGTCATTTGTATTTCTCCAAGATCTTTCAAATTCTTTTCATCGTTGGCTCAACTTTTCCATTCTTCATTCCGGCGTGCCTCAATAATTCTTGGTGGTGTTTCTCGTCGTCATTTGAAGACCGAAGAAGGGTTTTACCTCCATATCTTATCCGTTCTATCAGAGATTCGTCGTTCTAATTCGAGGCCATCCTCTCATAATTGTTTGATTGTGAGAATTCTTTTCATCCATCCGAAGCAATTCAGGAGCCTTTTCAGTTTGTTCATCCGGAGCCCATCATCTAAGACTTATTCATTCTTAGACTTTTAGCTATCATTCTCCAAATCTTACCGGTGCATCATTCAAATATCCTGTAGTCAGCTCGTGATATTTTCATTCACTTGCATCTAGATTGTCTCAAGTATCTTCGTTCATTTCACAATTCTTCCTGGTGTTTCTTTATCTTTTCTTCGTTCATTTTCAATTCTTACGGTGGTTCGTTCAAGATTTCTCTCCCTTGTTTATCATTTCAATTCATTCGTTCTTTCCAATCCTACCGGTGGTTCGTGGAAGACCTTTCTCAAGTTTATGCTATATCTCTCTTCAATCCTTTGCAACGGGAATAAGTAGTGTGCCAAATCCATTGTTTATCATCAATTTAATTGATGAAGGACAAGCATAACATAATTCTTATTCTTGTTCATCCAAGTGATTAATTCCTTATTCCGGAGGTTCATTGAAAAAAATTCTTGGTTTCTTTTGCTCATCTTTCTTTTCCGGAGTTCCAAGTTTCCACTTTATCTTGTCGCAAAGCTCCATTTAAATCATCGCAAGGCTTCACCTTGTGTTTTCAACCTCTTTTTTTCTTTCATCTTCATCATCCTTTTTGTTACCGGAGTTCTTCATGGAGGTTCTACATGATGGTTCATCAAGGATTTAATTCCTTCTCAAAGTGTTCATCAAGATTTCTTTTCGTTATGTCATTTTTGAGGTGGTGTTATGTCATTTTTGATAATCTCCCTTCGTGTTTCATGGATCACAAGTTTTCCAAGAGTGACATATTTAAATCCATCATTTTCTCTTCGCTCAAGTCATCTTTTCAACCCATCAATTTCTTCGAGCATGAGCTCTTCTCAATCCATCAATCTCTTCGTTGGAGTTATCTTGGGTTATATTTCACCTAAAGCATTCCCTAAGGTTTGTTGCTATCTATGGTGCTTATAAAATACCCAAGTTCTTCGTTATCCTCCCGGTGAAATAGCTTTCTCGTCTCCTTGTTTCATACCAATCCATTTCTTTTTTCCGTGAGTGGCAGGTTGTCACCTCATAATTTGAGATGTATTCCATAAGACCATATCAAGCTTATTATTTTCGTCGTTGGTTTTCCAACAACTCCGTTCTGGCATTTGTTGTAAGCGTGCTCTCTCAAGATCATGTTTCCCTTCGTTCATTCCATTCCATTCTTACTTTTCTTCCGGAGGCATTGTGATGTTCATCTTTTCTACCCATCATCTCGTTTTGTCAAAGATCATGTTCTTTTCATGCCTATCCATTTAACCGGAGTGTTGTGCCCTTTTTCTCAAGTTCTTTTCGCTTTATAACACCTTGTACATCTTGTTTTAACCGGAGTGCTTGCATGTACTTCTTGTCCTTCGCAACCTTTCTCTTGTGCCTTTCAACCTACAGGGCTCTCGTGATGTTCCTTGTTCCTCTTTTCTTAACGGAGTGCTTTCAACTTCGTTCATCCCTGTGGTATTCTTTTCTCGAAATGGCTTAACATTTTCAAGGTTCTGTGGTTTTACTCGTTTGTCAAAGAAGCAACTTAGTTTTACCTCTTCTCTTTTCTCTTCCGTTTTCCCTCCGGTGCCATTCTAGATCTCAGGACGAGATCCTCTCGTAGTGGTGGAGTGTTGTGATGCCCCAAGACCGGAGCTTCAGTTGCCTTCCAGGGTTTCTGGGTTTCATCGTGTGTTTTGTTTGGTTCTTTGCATTCTTCTTTGCTTCGTGTGCATTGCATCATGTCATCATGCCATCATGTCATATTTTTTAATTCAACTAAATAAATTGCATAGATCTGTTGATCTATTTAAATTGAGGGAACTCACATGGTGACTTCTCTATATAACATATCCTCCCAATATTATTAGGGAGCTATAATAAATATTCCATCCTTATGGAATCAACCATAACACACGTGCAAAGTATTTTCCATGTCTATTCCTCTTCGAGTTTGACCTTCAAACCTTGCCAATATTTTTCTCATCCCTTTTATCGAGGCTCTTCAAAAATCTCAGCCCATTTTGAGTCTTTTCGAATGGGCTTCAAAATTCAAACATGCCGAATTATATTTCAACATGTGCGTATCTATTTTCTCCAAAAATCCCCTTGTCATTTTATTTAAATTCCTCACATTTTTGTGAGTCCAGTAATTTTACCCTCGTGCGCTAATTCTTTTCCCTAAAACCCCTTCTTTTTTCCTTTCTCTCTAATTCTTTTCGGAGAAATTAATTAGGGAGAGAGAGCCCAGCCAGGCCTCCGGCTACCTGGGCCTCCCATCTCCAGCGTCGGCCCCTTTTGCCCCTTTAGGCCCAGCTGGCCCCGCCTTCTCAAGCCTAGCCACGCGCCCCCCTCCTCATCGTTTTCCTTCCGCCGCCAGAGGCATGCATCGCACCACCAGGGGCCTCGATCCCATCTCTCCTCTCGCCCATGACCCATCTCCCTCGAACCCCTCCTTCTCCACTCGTCCTCCTACATCGCCACCTCCCACGCACGCGCTCGCAGAGACAGGAGCCCGTTTCCCTCGCTCTTCCTCCCCTCGTCTCCCTCTCCTCTCTCCCACCTCGAGCCAGGGAGGAGCCCAAGCGCCCAATCCTCTCCAAACCGCCGGTGACGACAGAGTCTCTCCCGGCGCGCCCTTGCATCGATCCCTTCCATCGCGCGCCACCGCCTGGAGTTTCACTGCCGCCAAGCGCCGCTAGCTCCTCCTCCACCTCGGTGCCCTCCTGCGTCGCCTCGCTCGACCCCAACACGAGTGCCGCCACCCCTCGTCCTTCCCAATCCGCCTCGACCTCGCGGCCAGCAGGAGCTCCGGCCCGACCTCCGCCTGAGCCAGCGTCCTCCACGCCTCCCCATCTTCATCCCCGACAGAGAGACGCCGCCTCTGCTCTGCCCTCCGCCTTGCTGCCCCGAAGTGCCTCGTCCTCATCGCCTTGCTGCACCACGCCGCCGGCAAGACCAAGGACGCCCAAACGAGTGCTCCTGACCCAGACTTTTGTGCTGCCATGTTTTGGACACGCCAAGTCCCTCGGAAACATCAGTTGCGCCAAGTTCCGTTTAAAGATGGTCAACTACAGCCTATGTGGATTTCACTAAGTACCACGACGTCCGTCGATCGCAAAGTACCCCTTCGGATACACAAGTCCCTCGAAGGTTCGCTGATGCCAAGTATCACACAGAAACGCCAAGTACCTCTAAGTGCGAAGACGCCAAGACCGTTTCGGAATTCACCAAGTACCGCTACCGATGGCTCGAACATCTACGAAATGTGTACCGCTACCATCGCAAGAATCGAGACTGGCAAGTCTGAAGATGCAAGTACCACTCCGAACCATGTACGACTACCGTCTCCGAAGAACCATGTAACGGAACCATCAAGTTCGACTACCACCACATGTACAACTATCGTCGCCGAGATGGCGAGAACCTCTACCGTCGACCCTAGAGCATGCGAGAACGACTACTTCCACTACGAACGTCCCGAGAATGTCTACTTCCTCTACTTTGCACCGAACGAGAACCATCGTTTGCACGCTTCGAAGGTATAACCCCCCGACGATGCCCGTGAATGAATGAATGCATCTTGTATGAGATGCACCCTTGTTTTGCCTCGAGTCTGAACTATCAGTGCATGTTGCCCCTCTTTTGCCTTGCCACCGACATGTGGGAACCCGGTAACCGGGATCACCCCACCATCTTTTGCACGCTCCCGCCACACTTTCTTTTGCACCGACGTCTCAATGAGTTGTCGGAACCGGAACGTTGCCGTGGCACCGTTTTCGTTATCGTTGCCGTGGCACCCCTTTTCTTTCCACCATGGTGACAAATGCTTCGTAATGCTCTTGTCAACTTTTAATAAAAATTGCATAAACTTGCACGTGTCATTCGCATCATGATAATAACATTTAAATGTTTAAAATTGTTGTTGCACCAAATTGATAATTGCCTATGGGGATTTACCGGATTTGTTGTTTGTTATTTCACTACTAGGAAAAGGCCTACTAATGGCGCACTGGTTTTGGCTACTAATGGCGCATTACCAGTGCGCCATTAGTAGCACGCCACTAGTATATATTACTAATGGCGCACCACAGGTGCGCCATTAGTATCTGGTATACTAATGGCGCACCAACTAGTGCGCCATTAGTATGTAACAGCATGCGCCATTAGTGTGCCTCCCCGGGGGCCATACGTAAGCATGGCTTTGTCATACTAATGGCGCATTCTCTGTTGATGCGCCATTAGTATCCTTTGGCATACTAATGGCGCACCTGGTGGTGATGCGCCATTAGTATGAATATTTGGTTTTTTTCCTTTTATGATTTTTGCGCAGGTTACAAAATATATTATTAGACAGAATATAAAATATATTATTGGACAGAATATAGACAGCAGCACACAGCAACATCAGATTCATCGAATACAATAGAAGATTATTCTCCGAATACAATTCATCATATTAGTCTCCAAATTCAAAAGACCGAACAAAGATAAAATATTACAAGTCTCAAGACCGCGAGTATCGAGTTTGTCGGAAGTAATACTAATCCTAACAAGTCCTACTAATCATCATCATACAACTTCTACTCGTTATTCATAACAAGTCATACGATCATCATCTTGATAGTCTTCGAACCAACCCTACTTAATTGTTCTTAGCACATGATCATCAGTATTAGGCAGGACCTAAATACCCTATTTAAGCTAAAATAGCATAAAACAATATAGACCCTGACTCTCCATTATGGAGAATGGAGAACATCCTGTCTCCAATTCTTGCGCTTCGCTTCCTTTTGCTTCCAAGAAGCTCCTTACGACTGTCCATACATTTTTTCCATCCTTTGATTTTCATGTCTCCACTTCTTTTAGAAATCTCGTATGGACAGTTGAGATTCGTAGGACGACCTGGCTGTATGTTCAAAACATTAACACTACCTTTCAGATACATCATATGAGGCACACAATTCTCTGGGATTATCTGTTGAAAAACATAGTAATAACTTCATAGTTAGCAATGATGTACTAGTTTTAGAAGTATGCAAAAGATGCACGGATGTCGTAATAGTAAAAATCTTACCAGGGTATCTCCATGGTAGTTACCGTAGTTGAACACATGCACTAGTGGCACGTATTTACCATAATGTTGAGGAGTTTGATTGTAGATATTGTAATTCTCAATGTCAGTACAAAATCCGACCAAATGATTTTTCTCCTTGTAAGTTGTTAATTCGGAGCCATCGGTGTAGTGGGTTTTGTCTACCATCTCCCGCACATTCTTTGAACAATAAAAATAAGCTGTCAATGGAAATAAGCTGTCAACTATTTTGAAATAAACAATATAAATTAGCTAATAACTATGTTTGAGAAACTCACATAGCGGTAGAACTGGAGGCGTATCAACAAGGACCCAAATGTCCATATTGTCTTGGTTGATGTCAGGATTACCAAGATCCATGGTGATAAGCATACCCTCATCAAAACCATACATCTTGCAAAATGCTTCCCAATTTTTGCAACCAAAATGGGTTACGCTCTCAGAATTATATAGATTTACTTCAAAGTCCACATCGTGATGAGTCCTTAGGTGAATTTTCTTTGTTTCAGAAATTTCATGGTCTTCAAAATCCATCCTCTCCAAGACATAGCGTCTTACATGGCATGGGATAAGCTATACTCGAATTGTAAAAGATGAAAATTACACATTGAAATAGTTGAAGTCATGCTTAATTATGAAAATAACACTTGTCGTCGTTGTGTACCGTTTCAACTTCGAAGGTCTCCTCGAGCTTAATGCTGAAGCGCCGATCATCGTCCAGGTGAGGCATGTCGCACAGACCTCGATCGTCGTGGCACCAGTCGCACTCCGCCGGGAGACTTTCGTCGTCCGATGATGATGACGACATATCCTGGGACAGCTCCCAGAATTGCTTGCCGCCCGAACCACCGGCCTCATCGTTGTGGGCCATGTTTCGCTCTAAATAGGAAAAAAGTTTGGTCAAAAAGTTGGTTATTGTCAAGGAACAAGATCATGGTCTCATCATTTAGGGTTTGTCAACACCGAGGCACCCTAAAAGCCTAAGCTTTCATCATTTAGGGTTTGTCGACGCTGAGGCACCCTAAAAGCCTAAGCGTACATCATTTAGGTTCTCATCGACACCGAGGCATCTGGGGCAGCCAAGTTAAGTTTTCATCATTTAGGGTTTATCGATGCTGAGGCACCCTAGGTTGGGCCTAATCACTTGGCTCTATTGCCACCTAGGTCGACGCCGAGGCACCCTAAAAGCCTAAGCTTTCATACTTTTGGTTTTTATCGACACCGAGGCACCCTAAAAGCCAAGGTTTAATCATTTAGGGTTTGTCGACACTAAGGCACCCTAAAAGCCTAAGCTTTCATCATTTAGGGCCGGGGTATATTAGTACTTAATCAAGTAGCAGATGGTCTAACTAAGGGTTTTGGAGTCAAGGAACATAATTTAGCTTGTAACAAAAGATGGGAATGATATCTATCTATCACCAATCTTGACTGGGAGTGTTGGGCTGAGCATAACAGGGTGATAGTGAAGCATTAGTAGATTGCATCTTACATGTCCAGCTGTACTTTCTCGTGGCTTTTTGTCCCACTGATTGGATATATATTGCATGTACACAGAATATCTCAGATAGAGGAATACAACTAGTTTCCAATAATTCCCAAGGAACAATTTTGGAAATCTACAGATTAAGTACTAAGATACCCCGGCCCATGCATTAGTCGCAAGTACCCCATATGCCCTATTTTTAGCAAAGTCATGCTAAAATTCACAGAAAATTTCAGCATGACCTTTGCTGAAAATAGGACATATGGAGTACCCGAATTTGCTGGAACGGAAGTTAATCGACATTCCGGCAAACTCAAGGGCCTCTCGGGGTACCTGCAAAATCATTGAGCAGGAAGCCCCCAACAGCACCCGAAGTATATGTAACAAAAAACAGGTGACAAAACTTGCACACCCCTCTCCGCTTAACGAGGCATGGAAACAGTGCCAGGACAGCAACCAAACACTGTCCAGGCACAGTTTAGGGAGGCTCCAAGCCAGACACGATTCAGTGTGGACACTATCCAAACAGACCTTAAATGACTGGGGATACTTGTAAAAACTTAGTTTAGCTCCTTTCACACATAGATAAGCAGTTGGGAAAAAGACACAATTTCCTGTAAGAACTTGAAAAAGAAACTACTCCATATGCACTTCAAGACTTCAAGTATATAGCCATAAAAAATAGTTCATGCATGTATGAGCCGTGGATCATGCTGTTTGCAAAAAGAGTAAACCCATAGGGGGCAACTTACCTGTTATTTCAGGCTAATTGTATTAAAATTTCAAGCAACTACAATGAGACATGTAAAAAAGGTGCTATCTCTCTCTTGTGCTATCTCTCTCTTGCAAAAAAGTGTAGTTCCTTTAAACTTTCAAATTTGCACTTGCATTGCATTTAAACATGCCCATTGGTTGTGGGTGAACCATTCAGAACAATCAGCCATGGCAATGTCACATTTCAGCACCAAAGTGGCTTGCACTTCTTTTTAGTTGAACTTTTTTTAATAGACAAACAACCAAATGCTCAGAACTACTACTACTACCACTAGATCATTTTCCTCTAGAACAGAACCAAACATTTTTTAATATAAAAATACGCAGTTCAAAGATTTTGGCACAAGAAGTCCAGTTCATGTCGTACCAACAGTGCTTGAAGATCGAAGTTGTAGTTGTGAGCACTTGCAGATTCTTCAGCAGTTAAGCCACGGTAAAATGAATCCTACAAAACTAAAGGCCATACTGAAAATCATGCATGATTCTACTGCAGGATCCCTAGCAGGCTCGTAACGCAAAGCATTTCCAATCGCAGAAGAGGAGTACTGGGGGAAGGATGCGCGTACACTTGAGGGAGGCGGTGTACTGGGGGAAGTAGGAGGAGTCGGCGATCCGGGCCCCGCTAGGGTAGGGCCGGAGTTGAGGTGGAGCGGAGACTGGAGTTGAGGTGGAGCTCGAACGAATCCTCCAAGACGGCGTAGCAGAGCTTGGCGCAGCTCCTAGGCACGACGACGGAGCACGGGGTGGTCGGTGGCCGCGGTGACGCGCGGTGGCCGCGCTAGGGGAGGCGGGGGCCGTGGAGGGTTCGGCCGGCTGGGCGCACCGCGGCGGAGGGCCGGCAGCGGTGGCAGGGGCAGCGCAAGACCACAGTGGCGGCAGCGTCGCCGACGGCATGCAGGCGCGGCGGACGGAGGGGGCGGAGCAAGGGGGCGGCGGCGTAGGGTTGGGGTCGAGTGCGGGATCTGGCGAGGGAGGGAGGGAGGCCACAGTGCGAGGGGAATAGGTGGAGTGGGGAGGGTTAGCAATGGCGCACCTCCCCCTAGTGCGCCATAAGTACGACGATTCTAATGGCGCACCTCCCCCTGGTGCGCCATTAGAATTTTGTTTCAATTACTAGTTTAAATCATGACAGTAATATTTTTTTATAAAAACAGTAATAATTTTTTAAAAAATATCATCAAATTTGTTATTTGAAAATATTTATTAATATGAAAAAATATCATCAAATTTATTATTTGAAAATATCATCAAAAATTTTATTTGAAAATATAATCAAATTTGTTTTTTTTTTTGCAATTTTAGTTGCATTCATTTGTGATGATGGAGCGGGCCGAGGAGGGTGCTGGGGAGAGGGTGCGGTGGGCGTCGGCGACGGTGGAGTGGGGGAGGGTGCGGGCCGGGGGTCAGCGGCGGCCGGTGGAGCAGGGGAGGGTGCGGTGGGTCATCGGCGGCGGTGGAGTGGGGGAGGGTGCGGGGGGTCGGCGGCGGCAGCCGGTGGAGTAGGGGAGATGGTGCGGGGGGTGCTCGGCGGCGAGGGGGACCGGATCTGGCGAGGTGGGATAGCGAACGAGATGGAGGGGGATAGAGATCGAGTGTCCATGAAATTTAAAAAAGTAAAAAATATAAATATATATACTAATGGCGCACCGGGTAATAGTGCGCCATTACTAGTTTAAACTAGTAATGGCGCACTGTGAAAAGGTGCACCATTAGTAGTTTTGCAAAAAAAAGAATAAGAAAAAAAATTACAGTAATGGCGCACTCTCTGCCTGGTGCGCCATTACTAGTTAGAACTAGTAATGGCGCATTGTCGACCTGATGCGCCATTAGTATGTATGGAAAAATGGAAAGAAAAAAAATTAATACTAGTGGCGCACCCTGTTTCCGGTGCGCCATTAGTGTCTTCCACACTAATGGCGCATCACCAACAGGTGCGCCATTAGTATATAGTAGTGGCGCACTGCTTCCCTGGTGCGCCATTAGTATCAATCCTATCTATAGCCCTTTTCCAAGTAATGTTTCCGGCCTCATTTAAACTTGCCTAGTTAGGTTGTTTTCATATGCTTCACCCCCCTTGCCATGTTAATCAACATTTAATATTGTTGGGTACATAAACGAGATCGACCTAAATAACTTGAATGTGGTGTTCCGCCAATATGCAACTCGTTTCTTATTGAGCTCCACTTAATTTGTAGGATTGTTTGTGCACTTTGCCATGCCATGTATCATTAAACTGGACATGCATCATACTTGGTTGTGCATCATGCCATGTTATGTGATGGTTGTTTACTATGTTGTTTGCTTCTTTCCGGTGTTTCTTCTTCGGGTTAATTCGGATAATGTCGCGTTTGTGAGGATCCGTTCGACTACGTCCGTTTGTCTTCTTCATGGACTCGTTGTTCTTCCTTGCGGGATCTCAGGCAAGATGACCATACCCTCGAAATCACTTCTATCTTTGCTTGCTAGTTGCTCGCTCTTTTGCTATGCCTATATTGCGATACCTACCACTTGCTTATCATGCCTCCCATATTGTTGAACCAAGCCTCTAACCCACCTTGTCCTAGCAAACCGTTGTTTGGCTATGTTACCGCTTTGCTCAGCCCCTCTTATAGCGTTGTTAGTTGCATGTGAAGATTGAAGTTTGTTCCTTGTTGGAACATGGAGATGTTGTTCCTTGTTGGAACATGTTTATTTGTTGGGATATCACAATATCTATTATTTTAATTAATGCATCTATATACTTGGTAAAGGGTGGAAGGCTCGGCCTTATGCCTGGTGTTTCGTTCCACTCTTGCCGCCCTAGTTTCCGTCATATCGGTGTTATGTTCCCGGATTTTTGCATTCCTTACGCGGTTGGGCTATTATGGGAACCCCTTGACAGTTCGCCTTGAATAAAACTCCTCCAGCAATGCCCAACCTTGGTTTTACCATTTTCCACCTAGCCTTTTCTTTTCCCTTGGGAGTCACGCTCCTGAGGGTCATCTTATTTAAACCCCCCCTGGGCCAGTGCTTCTCTGAGTGTTGGTCCGACCGAGCTGCCTGCGGGGCCACCTCGGGGAAACTTGAGGTTTGGTATTACTCATAGCTAGTCTCATCTGAGTGTGCCCTAAGAACGAGATATGTGCAGCTCCTATCGGGATTTGTCGGCACATTCGGGTGGTGTTGCTGGACTTGTTTTATCTTTGTCGAAGTTGTCTTGTAGAACTGGGATGCCGAGTCTGATCGGAATGTCTCGGGAGAAGGTTTATCCTTCGTTGGCCGTGAGAGCTTGTGATGGGCTAAGTTGGGACACCCCTACAGGGATTTGAACTTTCGTAAGCCGTGCCCGCGGTTATGGGCAGATGGGAATTTGTTAATGTCCGTTGTAGAAAACCTAAAGTTGACCTTAATTAAAATACATCAACCGCGTGTGTAACCGTGATGGTCTCTTCTCGGTGGAGTCCGGGAAGTGAACATGGTGTTGGAGTTATACTTGACGTAGGTTGTTCTAGGATCACTTCTTCATCATACTTTTATCGACCATGCTTTGCCTTCTCTTCTCGCTCTCATTTGCGTATGTTAGCCACCATATATGCTAGTCGCTTGCTGCAGCTCCACCTCATACTTTTACCTTACCCATAAGCTTAAATAGTCTTGATCGCGTGGGTGTGAGATTGCTGAGTCCCTGTGACTCACAAATACTTCCAAAACCAGTTTGCAGGTGCTCGATGATACCATCCAGGTGACGCAACCAAGCTCAGGAGGATCTCGATGAAGATCTTGTCCTTTGTGATCGTTTTGTTCTAGTTGATCAGTAGTGGAGCCCAGTCGGGACGATCGGGGACCTTGTCGCTTTTGGGGTTCTTCTTTTATTTTGGTTCCGTAGTCGGACCTTGATTATATTTGGATGTTGTAATGCTTTATTCATGTAATTGTGTGAAGTGGTGATTGTAAGCCAACTATGTATCTCTTTCCCTTATGTATTACATGGGTTGTGTGAAGATTACCTCACTCGCGACATTGCTTTCAATGCGGTTATGCCTATAAGTCGTGCTTCGACACGTGGGAGATATAGCCGCATCGAGGGCGTTACACTCTAGGAAGAAGCCCAACCCTTTCAACACGGGACAAGTGAACCACGTTAACGTGGAGGAGATTGAAGCCCAGCCAGATGCAGTAATTGGTAAGTTTTTGGTTAAGTCTTTTACTACAGTCGTACTTTTCGATACTGGTGCATCGCATTCATACATATCAAGGGGATTTGTGGATAAGTATAACCTGCCCACTAGAGTACTTAAGACACCCATGTTAGTAACCTCACCCGGAGCAGAGTATATGGCAAGCCATGGATGTTTTCAGATGCGATTGGCCATAGGTAGGCATGTTTTCCCCTTCGATCTGATAATTTTGGAATCGCAAGGTTTGGATGTGATTCTGGATTTGGATTGGCTATCGATGTATGGATGAAACATCGATTGCGCCAGTTAGACGATTTTACTCACCACCCCAGAAGGAAGAAAGATCAAGTATGTATCCCGGCATGTGCCGGATAGGAATCAAGTAAATTGCTTATCGAGAGTAGTACAGGAGGAAGTACCAGTGGTGACGGAATTTCCGGATGTATTTCTAGAAGAGTTGCCAGGCATGCCACCTGATAGAGACATAGAGTTTTTGATAGAGCTTTTTCCAGGCACTGGGCCAATATCTAAGAGACCGTACAGGATGCCTGCGCAGGATTTAGAGGAAATTAAGAGGCCAATATCTCTTATTTGAGTTTTACCCATGCTCTTGCTTGATTGCTTATTGTATGCTTGTTTGTTTGCGATAGAGTACCCGGAGTGCGAAGCGTGCTACATCAAGTCTCTAGGTTTCGCGGATCATCAGCAAGGCAAGTAACACTTTGATCATACCTCTTACTACCCATTTTTCTTTGCATTAGATCAACCCTCAAACATTGCATGGTTAGGGTCTGAATTAAATTTTGGGTTTGGGAAGTAGATGAGGTAGTACCTATTCACCTGTTTATTATAAAACCCTGGGAGTTACTTCTACGTTGCTTATATTGCTATGCTATGCTTGTAGACATGGATTGGGTTTGAGGGTATCCATGACAGATGTGAGTTGATAATTAATGGTTAACTTAAGATGGCAACTTTAATACACATCTGGGTGGATTAAGGCACCTGGGGAACCCAGTGATTGCCTGTATTTTCGGAAATCCTGGGGTACTGTGTGATTCTCCTATGGACCGCCACCCAGGCTCAAAGGGATCATAAGATTATTCATACTGCAAACTTCCGTGTGCAGCCACATGCCATTACGGGCTCTGGCATAGTTGAGTAAGTTGTGGGAAACCTTTCCATGATGGGCTAGCAGATGTAGGGGATTGTAGGTGTACCAGCCTATCTATCGGTTAAGGGGACCTCTTCAGAAAGACTGTGTCTCGGTCATCCGTTTCTCAAACATTATGTAGTGCATGAAATCCAACGGAGGAGATCGAGTCTTGTGGGGAAAAGTGCACAAACCTCCGTAGAGTGTACAAACTAATCATGGTTAGCCGTGTCCCCGGTTATGGACATCTTGAGTATCTAGTTCTTGGATTGTTATGTGGATCTCATCAGTCTTAATATAATTGGATTGGGTTTAATGATGATTACTTTTTAATTGGGATTGAGTTGGGTGAACCTTCTCAATGTTTAACAGCCAGCATGATAGTTAAAATAAAATTTATTCCTTTGCAGTAGGGAAAAATTGGCTTTTCGCAAAACGTCTAACCTTACAGCCTCCACCAAACCATATATGCATGTAGTGATAGCTTTACATTGTTCATTACTCTCTTGTGTGACTTTGCCAGCATATTCTATGTGCTGACCCATTTTTCGGGCTGCAACGTATCATGTTGCAGACTTTTCAGGCGACGAGTAAGGAGCCTTAGGTCGTGATCTTTCACTCAGTGATGCCGTTAGAGTTGATGGACTCAGTTTATCTTCCAAGCCTTTCGCTGTTATCGTATTAGATGGCCTTAAGCCATATTTATTGTAATAAGTTTTCTTTTGAGACATTCGATGTAATAAGTGTGTGATTGCCACTCTGTTATAAATCCGTCAAGTAATGTGTGTGTGTCAGCATTACCGATCCAAGGATGACACTTATACACAGAGATTAGACTGTTTGAGGTCTGGTCGCTACAAAGATGGTATCAGAGCACACGCTGACTGTAGGACACGACCATTATGCTAAAGCCCTAGATCACTACTCTCTTATCGTTTCTAACTCCTCTCCTTTTTCTACTCTTTAGGATGGCGGACGCAAGGAACAAGTTTGCACAACCGGATGAAGACGCCCCCTTCGGAAGACACTTGAAGGAAATCACTAGGTAATTGAACATTGGAATAATTCAAGTTCAAGTTCCGGGAAGGACATTCACACCAGTCACTGAGCCCATAGAGTATTCTTTCGATGCACCAACCTAGAGTCTAGGAAAGAGTATGGTAGCTCACATCACCATGGGACGCATTGGAGAAGTTTACCACAAGGATCTCAAGTATACTATCTACCAGATTTGTGGGCGCCGAGATGAGAAATGGGAGATGATCAGCACCAGGAAGGATAGATCCATTGCAGCTTTCATCCAGGAGTTAAACCAGCATATTCACCGTCAGGTGAACCAGATGTGCACATGCATGATAGATCTAAAGAAGGCGATGACCAGGATCACGGAGCTTGAAGAAGAACTCAAGGCAACTCGTGAAGATTATGAGGAGGAAATCGTCGTACTAGATGAGAGGAATGACGATCTAGAAATGAAGCTAGGAGTATTCATGGGAGACCCCGCACCAGGAGGAGAAGACGAAGAACCCAAGGATATTCGTCCGGAGGACTACATCATCATCGACGACACTGATTCAGACCCTGATGATAGTGATGATGACTATGTTGATGTAGCTCGAGCAATGTCATGGAGTCTTCGACCGATCAATATTTCTAGTTGACCACCAAAACAGTAGTAGTAGTCTACCATGTAAATAGTATAGTCCAAGCACCTTGTAATGATAGTTCTAGACCGATTGTATGCCTTTGCGTGATTGATTGAGTGATAGGTTTGTGTTTGTCTCATGTGCATATGGGTAGTGTTTTCTCACTAGAACTCATTCTATTCTATTCTCTTCTCTCTAAACCCTCAGACGCCTCCGAGACGTGACCCCGGATTTACCTTTCCACCGGAGCTCACTTAGTTGATCCAGCAGCAGAATACCCTGACGCAGTTGTTAGTTCAGAACCAAGGCAACAACAACAACAACCCACCACCACCAGCACCCGTTGACAACTTAGCCCGTTTTCTGAGGTTGCAACCGCCGGTGTTTTATAGTAGCACCGAGCCGATAGTTGCAGATGATTGGCTCCGCAGGATTGGAAGGGAGTTAACCACTGCAGGATGTACCGATGTTGAGAAGGTGTGTTTTGCCGCACATCAGTTGGATGGACCAGCAGCCTCATGGTGGGATAATTACACTGTCACTTATCCTATAGCCACCGTCACATGAGATCAGTTCTAGCAAGCTTTCCGTACTGCCCATGTATCAGCAGGAGCTATGGCCATGAAGAAGCGTGAGTTTCGCAACTTACACCAAGGAGGCCATACTATTGGCCAGTATGTGGATGAGTTTAGTAACTTAGCACGTTATGCCCCAGATGACGTTGCAATAGATGCCGCTAAGAAGGAGAAGTTTTTGGAGGGACTAAATGATGAGCTAAGCATGCAGTTGATGGTAGCAAATTTCAATAACTACCAGGAGTTGGTGGATAGAGCTCTCATGCATGAAGGGAAGCAGCAACCGATTGACAGCCGCAGGAGGAAGTACGCACAAGGGAAGTATAATTCTGGAGCTTAGCAGAGACCCCGTTTCACCCCGAACTTGTGAGGAATTGTTCTTAACCATGGAGGCCACACTCATAATGGAGGAAGTTCGCATAACCATAGTGGCCCCAAGAACGACAATAGTAATGGAGGAAGTAGCGGACAGAACCGTTCCAACCCAGCAACACCCACCAAGAAGGATCTAAGCCACGTTACTTGCTACAAGTGTCAGAAGACCGGACATTACGCCAATGAATGTCCTGAAGCTAAAAATGGAAATAGCAACGGAAGCTCTAGGAAGAAGCCCAACCCTTTCAACAGGGGACAAGTGAACCACGTTAACGTGGAGGAGATTGAATCCCAGCCAGACGCAGTAATTGGTAAGTTTTTGGTGAAGTCTTTTACTACAGTCGTACTTTTCGATACTGGTGCATCACATTCATACATATCAAGGGGATTTGTGGATAAGTAACCTGCCCACTAGAGTACTTAAGACACCCATGTTAGTAACCTCACCCGGAGCAGAGTATATGGCAAGCGATGGATGTTTTCTGATGCCATTGGCCATAGGTAGGCATGTTTTCCCCTTCGATCTGATAATTTTGAATCGCAAGGTTTGGATGTGATTCTGGGTTTGGATTGGCTATCGATGTATGGATGAAACATCGATTGCGCCAGTTAGACGATTTTACTCACCACTCCAAAAGGAAGAAGGATCAAGTATGTATCCCGGCATGTGCCGGATAGGAATCAAGTAAATTGCTTATCGAGAGTAGTACACGAGGAAGTACCAGTGGTGACGGAATTTCCGGATGTATTTCTAGAAGAGTTGCCAGGCATGCCACCGGATAGAGACATAGAGTTTTTGATAGAGCTTTTTCCAGGCACTGGGCCAATATCTAAGAGACCGTACAGGATGCCCACGCAGGATTTAGAGGAAATTAAGAGGCCAATATCTCTTATTTGAGTTTTACCCGTGCTCTTGCTTGATTGCTTATTGTATGCTTGTTTGTTTGCGATAGAGTACAAGGAGTGCAAAGCGTGCTACATCGAATCTCTAGGTTTCACGGATCATCAGCAAGGCAAGTAACACTTTGATCATACCTCTTACTACCCAGTTTTCTTTGCATTAGATCAACCCTCAAACATTGCATGGTTAGGGTCTGAATTAAATTGTGGGTTTGGGAAGTAGATGAGGTAGTACCTATTCACCTGTTTATTATCAAACCCTGGGAGTTACTTCTACGTTGCTTATATTGCTATGCTATGCTTGTAGACGTGGATTGGGTTTGAGAGTATCCATGACAGATGTGAGTTGATAATTAATGGTTAACTTAAGATGGCAACTTTAATACACATAGTTGAGTAAGTTGTGGGATCATAAGATTATTCATACTGGAAACTTCTGTGTGCAGCCACATGGCATTATGGGCTCTGGCATAGTTGAGTAAGTTGTGGGAAACCTTTCCATGATGGGCTAGCAGATGTAGGGGATTGTAGGTGTACCGGCCTATCTATCGGTTAAGGGGACCTCTTCAGAAAGACTGTGTCTCGGTCATCCGTTTCTCAAACATTATGTAGTGCATGAAATCCAACGGAGGAGATCGAGTCTTGTGGGGAAAAGTGCACAAACCTCCGCAGAGTGTACAAACTAATCATGGTTAGCTGTGTCCCCGGTTATGGACATCTTGAGTATCTAGTTCTTGGATTATTATGTGGATCTCATCAGTCTTAATATAGTTTGATTGGGTTTAATGATGATTACTTTTTAATTGGGATTGAGTTGGGTGAACTTTCTCAATGTTTAACAACCACCATGATAGTTAAAATAAAATTTATTCCTTTGCAGTAGGAAAAAATTGGCTTTTCGCAAAACCTCTAACCTTACATCCTCCACCAAACCATATATGCATGTAGTGATAGCTTTACCTTGTTCATTACTCTCTTGTGTTACTTTGCCAGCATATTCTATGTGCTGACCCGTTTTTCGGGCTGCAATGTATCATGTTGCAGACTTTTCAGACGACAAGTAAGGAGCCTTAGGTCGTGGTCTTTCACTCAGTGATGCCGTTGGGGTTGATGGACTCAGTTTATCTTCCAAGCCTTCCGCTGTTATCGTATTACATGGCCTTAAGCCATATTTATTGTAATAAGTTTTCTTTTGAGACATTCGATGTAATAAGTGTGTGATTGCCACTCTGTTATAAATCCTTCAAGTATTGTGTGTGTCAGCATTACCGATCCAGGGATGATACTTATACACAGAGATTAGACTATTTGAGGTCTGGTCGCTACAAAGATGGTATCAGAGCACACGCTGACTGTAGGACACAACCATTAAGCTAAAGCCCTAGATCACTACTCTCTTATCATTTCTAACTCCTCTCCTTTTTCTACTCTTTAGGATGGCGGACGCAAGGAACAAGTTTGCGCAATCGGATGAAGACGCCCCCTTTGGAAGACACTTGAAGGAAGTCACTAGGTACTTGAACATTGGAATACCAAGCTTCACCGGGACATACAATGCCACTTTACCAGAAGAGGAGCGCTGGATGATTCAAGTTCAAGTTCCGGGAAGGACATTCACACCAGTGACTGAGCCCATAGAGTATTCTTTCGATGCACCAACCTAGAGTCTAGGAAAGAGTATGGCAGCTCACATTACCATGGGACGCATTGGAGAAGTTTCCCACAAGGATCTCAAGTATACTATCTACCATACTTGTGGGCGCCGAGATGAGCAAGGGAGATGATCAGCACCAGGAAGGATAGATCCATTGCAGCTTTCATCCAGGAGTTAAACCAGCATATTCGCCGTCAGGAGAACCATATGTGCGCAGGCATGATAGATCTGAAGAAGGCGATGACCAGGATCACGGAGCTTGAAGAAGAACTCAAGGCAACTCGTGAAGATTATGAGGAGGAAATCGTCGTACTAGTGGAGATGAATGCCGATCTAGAAATGAAGCTAGGAGTATTCATGGGAGACCCCGTGCCAGGAGGAGAAGACAAAGAACCCAAGGATATTCGTCCGGAGGACTAAATCATCATCGACGACACCGATTCAGACCCCGATGATAGTGATGATGATTATGTTGATGTAGCTGGAGCAGATGTCATGGAGTCTTCGACCGATCAATATTTCTAGTTGAGCACCAAAACAGTAGTAGTAGTCTACCATGTAAATAGTATAGTCCAAGCACCTTGTAACGATAGTTCTAGACTGATTGTATGCCTTTGCGTGATTGATTGAGTGATAGGTTTGTGTTTGTCTCATGTGCATATGGGTAGTGTTTTCTCACTAGACCTCATTCTATTCTATTCTCTTCTCTCATAATGGAGGAAGTTCGCATAACCATAGTGGCCCCAAGAACGGCAATAGTAATGGAGGAAGTAGCGGATAGAACCGTTCCAACCCAGCAACACCCACCAAGAAGGATCTAAGCCACGTTACTTGCTACAAGTGTCAGAAGACCGGACATTACCCCAATGAATGTCCTGAAGCTAAAAATGGAAATAGCAATGGAAGCTCTAGGAAGAATCCCAACCCTTTCAACAGGGGACAAGTGAACCATGTTAACGTGGAGGAGATTGAAGCCCAGCGAGACGCGGTAATTGGTAAGTTTTTGGTTAAGTCTTTTACTATAGTCGTACTTTTCGATACTGGTGCATCGCATTCATACATATCAAGGGGATTTGTGGATAAGTATAACCTGCCCACTAGAGTACTTAAGACACCCATGTTAGTAACCTCACCTGGAGCAGAGTATATGGCAAGCCATGGATGTTTTCAGATGCCATTGGCCATAGGTAGGCATGTTTTCCCCTTCGATCTGATAATTTTGGAATCGCTAGGTTTGGATGTGATTCTGGGTTTGGATTGGCTATCGATGTATGGATGAAACATCGATTGCGCCAGATAGACGATTTTACTCACCACCCCAGAAGGAAGAAGGATCAAGTATGTATCCCGGCATGTGCCAGATAGGAATCAAGTAAATTGCTTATCGAGAGTAGTACAGGAGGAAGTACTAGTGGTGACGGAATTTCCGGATGTATTTCTAGAAGAGTTGCCAGGCATGCCACCGGATAGAGACATAGACTTTTTGATAGAGCTTTTTCCAGGCACTGGGCCAATATCTAAGAGACCGTACAGGATGCCCGCGCAAGATTTAGAGGAAATTAAGAGTCCAATATCTCTTATTTGAGTCTTACCTGTGCTCTTGCTTGATTGCTTATTGTATGCTTGTTTGTTTGCGATAGAGTACCCGGAGTGCGAAGCGTGCTACATCGAGTCTCTAGGTTTCGCGGATCATCAGCAAGGCAAGTAACACTTTGATCATACCTCTTACTACCCAGTTTTCTTTGCATTAGATCAACCCTCAAACATTGCATGGTTAGGGTCTGAATTGAATTGTGGGTTTGGGAAGTAGATGAGGCAGTACCTATTCACCTGTTTATTATCAAACCCTGGGAGTTACTTCTACGTTGGTTATATTGCTATGCTATGCTTGTAGATGTGGATTGGGTTTGAGAGTATC